>NC_091450.1:24474016-24778928 GCF_964237555.1 Oryctolagus cuniculus
CACAGGGTGCCTTGGAAAGACTGGGCGGCCTGCCCTGCAAGCCCTGAGGAGGACCCCTGTCCCTTCTGCTCACAGCTACAAGCCCAGCACCTGGAGGGACACCAGACCAGCACAGGCCCTGAAAGAGCAGCCGCTCAGCAAACAAACCATAAACGAACGCCGAGCTCAACATTCCGCACACAATCACTGGTCCAACTATCCAACCTCTCTGCTGTGGCTGCTCCTCTCTCCAACAAGGCCAAGTCCAGCGCCCTCCTCAGTGCTGCCGTTCCATTAAACGACTGCAAAACGTAACGCCCGTCACACCACAGGGCCAGTACTCACCCTCGGCCTTTCCCCTCCTCCCAGCTGAAATACTCCCAGCTCCGTGCACACTCCCGGGTCGCGAGGGTCTCAGAGTTGGCCCAGGAGAGGCGCTGGGTTACAGGTGAAGCTGGAGGGACCGGGTAGGTGGAGGGAGGAGGAAGGCAGGCGAGGGAGGCCAAGAGGGAACGACACAGGAGCATACAGGACCACGAGGAGCGGAGAGGGGCCGGAGTGTTCAGAGGAACAAAGGGTGGGAAGAGAGGAGAGCAGGCTGGGAGGCTAACAGGGAGGCCGGGGGCCCCGCAGCTCAGGATTCAGCCAGATCACCCAGACACAGAGCCCAGCACACAGCCACAGGCACACACCTTCCAAGGGCCCCCAGGAACTGGGATGCAGATGGGCCCCAGCAGGGCTCTCCATGGTCAGAAGCACCTGCCTAAGCACCTGGGGTGGGGGAGCTGCACACACACTGGTCCTTCTCAAGCCTCACATCATGACCTTACACACACACTGGGTTCACACACATCACTTCAACAGGCAGAGAGGATACACAGAGAGTCACATGTTTTCAAAATATCACAGATAAAACTGCTTTAACAAGACCTCACCAACAGAACTATCAAATAAGCAATCCCAGCTAGACGCACATGTTATCATGCTCAGGGCCCCTGGAAAATGATGGAGCTTCAGGCCAGGGGAAGCCAGACATAATCACTTAGCATTGACCTGGCATGCTACACCTGCGCGGCACGCGCGCACACACACACCCACACACACACACACACCCCGTGCTGGGTCAGACTCAAAGTTCCTCTCCTCTGACCATTAGTTTTCTTCTAAGATGATCATCATAGCAAAAACATTAACCACAGGAATGTCAACAACAGAAGTGTCACATAAGTAGGCTATAAATTATTTAACTCCTCAAAAAAATTTTTTCATAAAGTCTCTGCTGTTCCCCTTTCAAAGATGGAGAGATTGAGGCTCAGAGCTATTAAAGAATATGGCCAAGGTGACACCGTGGATCTGATACAACAGCCTACAGGATATATTCCCAGCACTCACACAAAAATATACTACTTTGGTACTTTCTAGAACAAGACAAAAAAAAGTAAATAAAAACTAAGTCCAGCTGTGGGCAGTCTCTGTTTCAGTTTAGCACAGAGCTTGGGCTAAGCAACGTGTGACCCAGGGACCCAGCAGGAACATCCAGCGTGCCTTGTCCCTGTCCTGCCCCTGCCCCTGCCCCTGCCCTGCCCTGCCCCTGTCCCTGCCCCCGCCCCCGCCCCTGCCCTGCCCCTGTCCCTGTCCCTGCCCTGCCCCGCCCCTGACAAACAGCAGCCCAGGACTCCGAGTGGGAGCCACAGGGTACAGCCACAGCCCCAGACACAGATGCAGGTTGAAGCAGGAAGGAGCTGCCCCCGGCTTCACAGGCCCAGAGATGATGAGAAACCACAGCATCGCCGCACACGTGCAGGAGGGAAGCTTCCACGGCACGTAAGTGAGAGTCGGCGTAAACTGAGCAGACAGCTGTGCTGTGGGTCCCAGCCTCTGCCCCAGAATCAGAGGAGCAAAGGCAGGGAAAACAAGCTTTTCCACTTGAACAGGAAGCTGTCCCAAAACTCGTCCACCGGGGGCTGCCTGCGGGAGCAAACAGACCGCACTGCGGAGAGTACCTGGCACGACTTGCGGAGAGTCGCGAGGTCGCCATCAGCCCTGGACTTGCCACAGGTGAGGCACCAGGACAGCGTGCAGGCTTCTCCTACTCCACCACAGCACTGGCCCCCGGGCACCATTTCCTGAGCACTGCCTACCAGGCCAGCTCATCTCATGCCGGCCCCTCTAAGCCTCCCACAATTACAGCAACAGTAGCTGTAGGTTGTACTTTTCCAAGCAACATTCCACCACAGGTCTTCTGCTGTCTGCCTTTAACACAGGGTAGACCCAGGTTCAGGGACATGAGGAACAACCACAGTGGCCTGATGTGACCGATGCCAGCCCCTGAGCTGCATGTAACATGTAACACGTAACTGCATGTAACATACGCTGCTCCAAACGCTTCCTGGAGGGGCAGGCATCTGGCACAGTGGTGAAGATGCCACCTAGGCGGTCAACGTCCCCTGTCGGAGTGCCTGGGCTCGAGTCCTGGATCCCAGCTCCTCCCTAATGGACGCCCTGGGAGGCACCAAGTGATGGCTCTAATGACTGAGTCCCTGCCACCCCTGAGGGAGGCCTGCACTGAGCTCCTGGCTCCCAGTTTTGGACTGACCCAGTCCAGGCCACTGTGGGCATTTGGGGAGTGAACCAGCAGGTGGGAAATCTCTGTCTCCCTGTCTCTGTGTCTTCTAAATAATAAATAAAATACATGTATTTTAAATAAAGACTAGATTACACTGTTTAGCCAAAATAAAATGTTTTCTAAGACAGGGTGTAAATAACCATAAACCCATCCTAAGCCCTTCAGAGAAGGGCCCTGCTGTCCAAGAGAAAGAATGGCACAGGTTCCTGCCGAGGCCCACGTCTGCAAAACACCAGTGAAGTCGTTCATTGCAGGCTGAGAAGCAAAGAGCCACTCCGCTGTGCACGGGCACCCCCGCCCTCCCTCCCGAGTGACCGGGAGCAAGAGGCCAACAGCCAGTGAACCGGGAACCGGAGAAGGCCAACACACACGTCAGACGTGCCTAGCATCAGACGTGTGCAGACACGAAGGTACAGCATGCCCCTGCTCACTGCACAGGGCCGCATGAGGCTCAGGTCACTCTCCCACCACGCACACCAATGGAAATGCAGAAGCCATGGGGAGGGCTGGGTCCAGCTGAGGAGTGACATTCTGCTCATCAGGCGACACTGCTCAACCTTGGGGCGTGTGCGCCAGGCACGAGGCTAAGGGCAGGGACAACAAACCCCCGGAAGCCAGAGCTCTCTGGTCAGGTAGCGTGGAGGACACGGCAGCCATGTGAAGCACGCCAGCATCTCCTTCCTTGTGGGCGAGAAACAACACCAAGATTCTGTTTGGGGAACCGTGTTGCACCCCCTCCAACATGCACAGCACCTTGCCCTGGCTCGGGGACCAGCCGAAGAGGCCCCTTGAGGCTGCTACGGTTTGAACGTGCTACGGTTTGTGCCTCACCGGTTCAAGCATTGGAAGCTCGGGCCCTAAAGCGCTGTGCAGGGAGAAGCGGTGGAAGCGTTCGGACGTGGGGCTGGAGGCAGCTCTGTGCGGCCCCCGAGCTCTCCCGAGAGCAGCTCCAAGAACAAGCCCAATCCTGAATAGCTCTGGCTGCCTGTTTTGCGACAAGATGTCTGTGCCATGAGGTGACCTGCCTAAAGGCGGCCTTCCCCGGTGCCAAACCGTTTGCGGACTCCCAGCCTCCAAAACCATGAGCCGAACAAATCACCTCCCTTTCTACAGTGAACTTGTGTCGGGCATGTCGTCACAGTCAGGAAAACAGGTCAATTCAACCTGCTCCCCGCTCCTCAGTGGGGCTGCCCCACTGCTAGGCAGGCGGCTGGCGCTGCAGTACGCCGCTCTAGGCCAGGAGCCCGCCGAGAAGGGAGCCCGGACAGGAAAGTCAAGGGGAGCCACTCGGGGAGACCGCCCTGGTCTCACTTCGCTTTAGGACCCAATCCAAGTGTATCTCAAACCATCGCTCTTAGGTCGTCTGTTACGTGGACCAGTGAGCTCCATCTTTGCTTTAACCAAGGTAAGACGGCTTTGCGGCAACACGGCTGGTAAGAGCCTGCCTGAAACAGGAGGCACATCAGGGCAAGAACCAGAAGAGCTAGCCATGCGGTGGCAGACGTGCACTCAGACGTGCAGGTGCCACAGAAGGGAAAGAACCACCCTCTCCACGACAGACTTATACCCGGAAAGACATGGGAGGCACCGGTCCCCTGACAGCCTGGTCCCCTTTCGGGCTAGGGAAGTCTCCCATTTTACAGGTGAGCAAACTGAGGCTGTAGAAATGACCGACTTGGCTAAGCATGCATAGAAGAGACTGAGCTGCCTTTTGAAACCCATAACAGACAGAATCCTCAGTGCTACTCAGAACGCCCAGGGAGAGTGTCTGAGTTCGGTCCCTGACGGGCTCAGCTCCACAGGCAGATTCTGCAGAAATGAACAGGACTGTGCCATGATCAGGCTGGGGTGACGCGAAGGCCCCGCCACCTGGCACTCGGGAGAATGCTGCTCGCACCTCATTCAAAGTGGTCACTCCCTGGAGTGACCCCAACAGGCAGCAGAGTCAAGGGTGCGTCATGCCCAGGCTCCATGTGCACACCTGTGCCTGACACTGCTTCCTCCATGTCCCCCTCACGTACACACGCTGTGTCTGCGTGCCAGCAGAGCCCAGCTGCTCCAGCCTGGGCCATGTCTTCCCCGTAAGGCACATGCAGAATTCCAGCCCTCAGCACATCAGAATGCGACTGCACTTGGAGGAAGGGGCTTTATGGGGGTATGAAGGTCAATGGCGTCATTGGGGTGGGCCTTAAGCCAATGACAAGAAGAGGAGATCAGGACACAGACACAGGAGAGACAACGTGGGGACCAAGGTCCTCTATGAACCAAGGAGAGAGAGCTCGGAAGCAGCAGCCCTGCTGACACCACAACCTCAGAGCCCCATGTCCACACTGGGAAAATCCTCCGCCATTTAAGCCACCGAGCCTGGCGGGATTTCCACAGCTGCCCCGCCAGATGAGCAACCCCCTAAAATCAGAGGAACTTTTTCCTCTGGTTACAGAGGCTGAAAGCCCCCCGGAAGCCCACAGAGACCCCCCCATCGTCTACAAAGGAAGACGCAGGAGGCTGATTTCATTGATGCTGTCCAAGAGTGTAACATGACAGACACAGAAGACCCGAAACCCCGAGCTGGGCGGACTGTGGGACTGGCCTATGGGAGGAAGGGCAGGGCCACCAGATGGGACACGAAGGGACCCAAGGACCTGGGTGATATGGCCCTGCAGGACCTCACACCTGGTACTGCCACAGAGCAGCCCAGGGCTCCACCACATCCCCCCCAGAGCAGTAAAGACATCTCACCTTCAGCAGCCGTCCCTACCTAAAACCCGGCATTCCTCCTGTAGCGTTGTCCTTGGCCCACAGTAACAAACGCACTGTGCTCAACCACCCAGGGCTGCTTACGCTGTACCCCACGCACCAGGCACAGTGGCCCTCACCCCTTCCTCCCACACCTCCTCGGCCTCTGGGCTGCTCTCCACACCGCCCAGGGACCCGGTGCTGAGAAGACGGCACAGAGAACCATGCCAAGGGGACAGGCTTGGGAGCGACCTAAGGTTCAAGCTCAGGCCACCAGACTCCGGACTACACAAGGCTTGCTGAGTTACAAGCCTCAGGCCAGATCTGGCCCTGCTGGCTTCTAGAACATAAAATTCAAAACCTCCACCCGCTTTCTGTGCTCTGTCCATGTCCATGACTGAGACGAAACGGCAGAGCCGAGCAGATGCAGCCAAGACCGCAGAGCCCACAAAGTGGCAAGGGCTTGTCCCGGGGCCCTGCCCAGGACGCCTGCCCCGCCACCCTCCAGGCCGGCCCCTCCAGGGCCTATCCCCAGCCCTGACTGACCCTCGTACCCAGGAAGAAGGAAAAGAAGACAAAAATTGCATTTAAATATAATCCCACTGATAAAATAAAGAGCAAATCTAATTTGCTACGCATTCTTTTGTTCTCAGAAATTGCCAAGATGTCACGCTCTCACAGGGTAATAAATAAGAAGCAGCTGTGGAGCGCTTCCCAAATATTTAATTAACGCATTTCATCTGCCTCACCACTTGGGAACAATGGGCCACAGGTTGGAAGAGCAAGTCTAAGCCTCAGTGTTGAATTCTCCGCTCTCTAAAGTGCTTGTCACAACCTTAATATTACTTAAACGTAGTGTTTTTCTGTTCCTATTAATTAGGTTTTCCCTAACAGTAGGGATCACAATTAGCCTTCAAAGAAGAGCTGCCATCATGCATTTAACTACTTTTCGCAAAGCAAATCTTTACCAAATCGCCCTGCAATGGCTTTCCAGTCCTCCCGTCGGGCAGTTTTCTTGTCAAGCTAACATCGGCTGTGACACCAAGCAAACAAGTCTCGGACATCCGGACAGCGCTGCTTGTTCCTAAAAACGCCTTGCAGAGGAGGCGCACAGGAACGCCGGAGCCAAGTGCTGGGACTTTGCGATTGTTATGCTGCCTTCCGGGGAGGGAGAGGTCTGCAGAATGGCAGAAATGGGAGAAATCGCTAGTGAAAGGCACTACTCTGCAAAGCACAGTCAGTCAGACACGGGGCAGGTCCGTGTTCTGCACGTCGCTCACCAGGCCAGCTGGCTGGCAACATCGCCATGATCTGCTGACCGCCAGGGAGAGCTCCTGAAAGAGCCCAAGGGAGAGAGAAAACCCGAGCTCATGTCCCGGCTGGAACCTGCTGCTGCTGTTCTAACTTCCCCGAACACCACTTGCTACCTGGTGCTGTTCCTGGGCCTTCAGAAGCGGAGGTCGAGGCAGCTAGCGAGGTTCCAGTCATTTCCCAGAGAGGTGGACTGCGGGGTCAGGCGGCCTATCTGTCAGCTCTAGGATGTGTTCCTGATACTGGTAATCATCAGATGGACCAGGAGACAGCTAAGGGCCCAGACTGGAGCTTCCAAGTCCGCAGTGTCAGGGGCAGGATCAGCAAATAAAAGGGCTCAGGCCAGAGACTGCTACAAGGTTTCGCTCATTCCTAAAAAACTGAGCGAAAGAAAACAGCCAGAGGCCAACATTTCAAGGCCATGAGCACTCCCAAAGGGCAAGAAAGAGTAGGCAAGGAGTGAGTATCATCCTCCTTGGGGGCTCCGGTCACCTGCCAGCCCCCCTGAGGCCTCCGTCTCTCACCTGGACCTTGCTGGCATCCATGCTGGTGCCCACGGCCTTTGCAGCATGCAGATGCTGGAGTGAGGGGCAGCTTGGCTTTCTAAGGCCCTAAGGCCAATGTTCTCAGTATAAACTACTAGGATCCCCAGCAGCCCACAGAATGGGCCCCAGGAATGCTGAGGACGAAGGGCAGCCCCAGGAGGCAGTTTATACTCACAGAGAAGGGAGTGGGCCACACCTCAACAGTTTTGTGTGGGTCCCTGCAAAGAAGCCACCCTCAGGCCCCAGGATAAACAGGAAGATGGCTAGATGACTCTGTGAAACACACTTAGAATCGATTTCTATGTTAATATTCTCCAAGGATGTCTTTTAAAAGTCTGGCACAGCTCAGATACCAACTCAAACCAATAATAATAACACAAAAGTTAGCACTGATCAATAGCACTTGGTATGTGAAGCTATTTCCAAACACTTTTCTGTAATCCCAAGTCTCTGACATGTGCCCATATCACAGAAGAAACTGAGGCGCAGGAAGTGACAAAGAGGGTGCTCAGAGCCCACACCCAGCCCACTTCTGAGCTCAAGTCCTTAACCTGCCCACAAGGTCTCGCCACGCTCAGAACTGGGAAGCCGGGATGGTCACTGCAGTGACCAGCACTGACCCCCCAAACACTGAGCTCTCCCCTTGCACCGGGTCCCGGTCTATCTGAAGACTGAAGACAGCCCATCTGCTTCCTTGCTCTCTCTGCCCTGTGAGTCCGTGCATCTCCTTGTACGCTTCGGGGGGACAGCAGTCTCCCCTGTGCAAACCGAGAGCTGCTTGCTATGCATCACGATACTCTTGCAGGCTCTTTTCCACCGATGGCAACTGATGCTGGGCTTCTTTATAAGTAAACTTACTTTAGGTTAAAAAAAAAAAAAAAAGGATGACAATTTAACGAAGACATGAAAGCAGCAGTGGTGGGCAGACAGGGTAAAACTCACGCAAGTTGGGCAGGAATGACTCAGCCGCAGGCCTCGGCCCCACTGGGGCTGTGGGTGACTCAGGCTCTCGTGACTGCGTTCGGCAGTGCTCCTCGGAGCTGCCGCTCAGGGCCGCCCAAGGAAATACCAGCACTCTGCTTTGGACTAATTTTTACTCGGCATCTTCAAGTTTCTGATGTTTGTTTCAGATCCTCATATTACAAAGAAATTCGCTGTGCACATTGCAAAAAATAATAACCAAACAAAAACGCAAACATGCGAAATGCACCAGGACTCACAGCTCCCTTTACCACGGTCTGTTAGCTCGGGGACGACACCCTGTACTTTCCCACGGGGCAGAATCCTCTCAGAGCTACAGTGGACACTTCCTTGTTGCTGGCCTCTCCCTGCCGTCCCTTGTGCTGGCCCCTGATTTCCAACGGGAACCCCCAGCAGTGGCAGCTCCCATCAGCCAGCACCAGTGACACCTCACCAGGATGTGCCAGCACCCTCGGCTTCCTGGGCTCTATCCCAGACGCTCTGTTGAGAACCCAGAGAGAAACACGTATGCTTTTCCTCCAGTTGGGTGAAGCCAGGCACTGTGCTGAAGCCACTTCTGCCCCAGCGGAGGGCATCAGGCTGGAAACAAAGCCCCACGAAAGCAATGCAGAGCCAAGAGGACACTCCGTCTGCAGCCGGGCCTCTTCCCACTGCATACAGTAACAGTCCCCGTGAGCTTCCAGTCGGCCAGGATCCAGGCCCTAACTAACAGCCTCCAAGCTCAGCACAGCCTCAACTCCCTGTCCTGGGAGAAGCTACGGATTCTAACTGCAGGCCCTCACTACCCTCCCCTACCCAGCACCAGAAAAAGAGGAGAGGGCCACAGAGCTTTCCCTCCCCCCATTCCTGCCACCGCTGCAGAAAGCCAGCCCTCTCCACCTGTAGGTTCCCGTGCATCCCAAGCAAGCCAAGCCCGAGTCACAGGGCCGAGGGTGGTGCCCAGGGAACACCAGGGGCAGCCGGGCTCCCGGAGCTCCAGGCAGAGACACCAGCCTGACCCAAGGCTGCTGCGTGAGGTTCAGCAGGGCCTTGGGCTGCAACAACGCCGAGCCCCCACGCCTGTGAGCACTCCAAGCAGGATGCTCTGCCGCTGGTCAATCCTGACTTCCGCCCCACTCGGAGGGCACCCTCTGGGAACTCATTCCCTGGGCTCACCTGGGAAACGGCTCAGTGATGCTCCCACCAACCAAGAGTCGACAGTGCAAAAAGGCAGCACGGGGCCGGACTTGGAGCAGTGCTCCGTGCGTGCCGCGACGGCAGTGAGGTTTCCCGACACAGCGCGGCCAGCACAGGTGTGCTCTCACTCACTGTGGGGCCCTATCCTCACAGACCCATCAGCAGCTCAAAATACCTGAACTCAAAAACGCATCTCAGCCCAGCCTAGCCACACAACCCGCAGCAGGGCATCGGCAAGCTGTGCTCACAGGGTGAGGGAGGATGGTAGGTGACAGACAGGGACATTTAAACCAGAAACGCTGCTCTCTGTCACTGTGCAAGCAACTGCCTTCACGTCTAGGGCATGGAAGACTGGCTGCCCCCTGGGTCTAAAGACCCAGGAAAGGCCACCAGGCTCCCGCATGGCCCAGCTCCTGGCACTTCTAGATGCACCATGAAGCCCATCTGTGAGAGGCAGGAGAGGGAGGGACAGAGCCAGGAGGAGAGCAGAGTGGGGTGGGAGAGAAGGAGGCCCGCCTGCTCGAGGGCAGGGCAGGCAGCGAGCAGTGAAGGCCAGCACCTGGTGCCTGTGCTCAGGTCGCCACACACAAAGGCAGACCAGAGCGAGCGGCAGCCCCAGCAAAGGTGCGACCTGTGAACAGCTGTGGATGGAGCACGCACTGTCAACCAGAGGTGCTTCCTGCACACCACGAAGCAGGAAACAGCCAACTTCTGGGGAAAAATCAACTGGGACTGGGTTTCCTCTAACCCGGCAGGTAGGAGGCAGCTGGCCAGGAACAGTAAACAAGACAGGCCAAATTTCCTTCAATCAAAAACAAAAACAAAAACATGAAAATGAGATACCCCCTGAGACACAGGGCTTCCGGCCCAGCCACCACGCCGTGGTCCACTTCCAACCCAACAACAGAAGGAACCTCTTCGAAGCCTGCCTCTGCACAGATTCCCACGGCTCCCCTCGTGGCCTCACTGCGCACCAGCCCGGCCTGGCTGGTTCTGCCTGAACAGGTGAGGAGGGCAGAGGGAGCAGAGAGACCAAGAGAAAGGCCGAGGGCGCTGCAGGGAAGGGGGCGTGCCTGCCCTAACCGAGCCCACGTGGGCACGGGGACAGAGGGAGTGACCCAAGGGGGGGGGGGGCCTGGGTAATGAGACTAAGGCTCGGATTGCATAAGAAAGGGCCTCTTTGAATATGACGCCAGTGGAGACACCAGTTGCTTCAGATCCCGGGGAATTGACCCCAAATTCGTGCAGCCCCACCGGCTGCTGCAGGCTTGCTTCTGCCTCTGCCCTTTGACCCTTGCTGTCTCTCTGCCTGGGCTACCCTAACCCCAGACCTTTATATTTCATACGCCACCTCGGACGAGGAGACTCAGCCTGCCCCAGCAGTCGCCAGGCTACATCACCCTGTGTTTTCTTCAGAGCGCTTGGCTCTCTGGGAACTCAGCTTGGACACACAGCTGTCTGTGGCTACCTGTCTTCCCCACCGGAACCACGACCAACGCCGTAGCAGGCCTGGTTTTCCCAAGCCCTCTCTCCAGGGCTCGCGCCAGCCGCCTTTCCCTGCACACGCACACCCCTGGGGCCTCTCCCGCATCTGACAACCACACCAGCCATGGTGGATTAAGGCCCCTCTCTGGGACTGTAGGTAAGCATCATTACCTCCTCAAAGGCGCCATCGCCACCCTCAGCCACACGGAGGGGTGGGGCCTCAACTTAGAGTTATGGGGCTTGGGGGTCACGACGCAGTCGGTCAGAGGACACAGCCACACTCATCTGTTTCCCTCTCACCGCTGGCTGTTCAGAGCTAGCGTAGCAGTGCTGAGGACTCATGCAGAGACAGCCATGCTGCAAACGGGAAGGATGTATTCCCCAGTCCTTTACGGAAGGAGCGAGCTGCTCCCTGGCCCACAGCAGGCCTACTACATCACGCACGGCACACAAACCGTGCAGCAGCAGACCCCACCGAAGCCCTGCCGGAGAGCGTGGATTCTCTCACTCCACCTTACAATCGCTCCCCTGAGCCAGTCAGCAAGGCCTCCAAAGACGCCAGGGCGTGAAACCAGAGAGCCAAAAGTCTAAGTTCACCAAGTGCTACTTAAGACAGAGGCGGAGATCAGGAAACAGAACTGCCCACCACATCCAGCCCACGGCAGTTAGGCAGGACGCGTGGTCTGCTGACACCACATCCATTAATTATCAGAAACCCAGAGCACTGCTCGGGAGCTTGGTGGCCCTGCGTCCTCCAGGCACGAAGCCGTGCGTCAGGGCTCAGTCACCAGGCTCTACAGAAGCAAAAGTGCGTGGGCTTTCGTCTACCAGGTTTTTATTTTCCTTTTTGACTCTACCCCAATTTCAGTGAGAATCAAAGAACCAGGACTGGTGTTGTGGCGCCGTGGGTAAAGCCGTCACCTGCAGTGCCAGCATCCCATGTGGACACCAGTTCGTGCCCGGGCTGCTCCACTTCGATCCAGCTCCCTGCTAATGGCCGGGGAAAAGGAACAGAAGATGGCCCCAGTACTTAGGCCCCTGAACCACATGGGGAGTCCCAGAAGTCACATCCTGACTTCAGTCTGGCCCAGCCCCAGCTCTGTAGCCATTTAGGGAATGCACCACTGAATGGAAGATTTCTTTCTGTCTCTTTCTCTCTCTCTAACGCTTTCAAATAAACAAATCTTAAAAAGAATCAAAGGACCTGTTTCAAAAGTTTATAGGGGGCCAGCACTGTGGCATAGTAGGTTAAGCCTTCCCCGATGGTGCTGGCATCCCACATGGGTACTAGGTAGAGTCCTGGCTGCTCCACTTCCAATCCAGCTCTCTGCTATGGCCTGGGAAAGCAGTGGAGGATGGCCCAAGTGCTTGGGCCCCTGTACCCACATGGGGGGACCCAGAAGAGGCTACTGGCTTCTGGCTTCGGATCAGCCCAGCCTTGGCCATTGTGGCCATTTGGAGAATGAACCAGCAAATGAAAGATCTGTCTCTCTCCCTCTCTCTAACTCTGCCTCTCAAATAAATAATTCTTTAAAAAAAAAAAAAAAAAAACTCATGGTAAATATTCTGTTGAAAAGCCAACTTTTCCTTTTTAAGATTATTTATTTAGTTAATTAAAAGGTAAAATGACAGAGAAAGTGAGAGATCTTTCCATCCACTGGTTCCCCTCCCAAATGGGTGCAATGGCCAGGGCTTGGTCAGGCTGATGCCAGAGCCCAGAACTCCATCCAGATCCACATCGGTGTCAGGGGCCCAAGTACGGAGGCCATCATCTGCGCATCAGCAGGAAAGCAGATCATAAGCAGAGCAGCCAGGACTCAAACCAGCACTCGGATATGGAATGCTGGCGTCGCAACCCACAGCTCAACCACTGCTCCACAAGGCCGGCCCCGGAAAACCAGCTTCCGACTTGGTAACACACAGGCCTCCCACGTACCAGCTCCACCCTAACCTCCTCACCGCCAGCAACCCGTTCAACCTTCAAGGCACTGGGTGGCCCTCAGCTCACAGACGTGGAAACCCAGAAACAGAGAGGCCAAGTGACTTGGCCAAGGTCGCACAGCTTCCAAGCCAAGGAGCTGAGATCCCAGCCCAGGCTGCCTGGCCCGGAGTCTAGTTCCAGTCACCACTCTGTATTTCTTCTCTTTCAGGCAGCAACCACGTGGAGAGGTCCCCTCACCTGCCTCCTATTTCTAGAATTAACAGAGCAGTGAGATTCCAAAGAACCATCAGCTTGGAAACCCAGAGCTAAGCCCGAGTCCTAGGTCTTCCTCTCGGCGGGCAGATGGTTTTCTGGGTGTCACGGCATCATCGGCAGCAAAGCAGGGCTTCTCAGCACCCCGCATGCCACAGTCACTGTCATTAGATCTGGGTGCTGTGGCTTCACTGACCAAGCCCCTGTCACAGACGGACTCACGGTCTCAGCCACCATCCACGGGGAATTACTCCACTATCCTCCCCGCTGGGGGTGAGGGGTGGGCGGTACAGTGGTGAGCAAAACTGAGCCTGTCCCTGTCCTCATGGGGCTTCCAGGCTAGGGGAGAACACACGTGGGCAGATGTGCACATGGAGAACCACAGGATGATGCCAGGGACTGATCAGGAAGCTGGAGAGGCATGAGAGCAGCTGCCTGGTCTATACCAGTGGCTCACGGAAGGGCCCCCTCCTCTGTTAGGAATGCTCTGGTCATCGTGGCAGGGGCTTTCCCAGAAGGGGAGGAAGCATACGCAAAGGCCCTGAGGTGGCCAGTGGACGGCCATGACAGTGGCTCAGAAACGGGGAGTATTACTCCTGAGCTGCTGAGGCGTGCGGGAACCTTCCAGTGGTCCCAAGCTCCTGCATAACAATGCCAAGTGCAAAAGGCAGCCTGCTGGGCTCCCAAGGCCATGCCACCTCCAGAGTCCACACCTCTTCATCCACGGAAGGACTTCTACAGCTGGGCCAGCGGGAGCCACTGCTGCCTTGCTCGCTCTGTGAACGTCTCAGAGTCAACTCTGTTGAAGCCCCTCATCTCCATCTTTTAAGGACGGATACCTCGGAGGGAATTGTTCTCACCCCCAGTGCAGCTGTTACCCAGCCCATGAATTCTTTAAACAACAGGATTGTTTAAAAGCTCCCCACCACCACCCAGCCCCCAAGCTAAGCAGAGACATCTGACATTCGGCCAAGATGTCCTAAGGAGGAGCTGAAGGGTGACATCTTATGCTCCAAAGAAATACGAGACCCCCAGGCTCCCCGGTCTATGCGCCTCCCCCCTCTCCTGCCTTGGCACGACCTGCCTCGGTGGCCACTTTGTGTTCATCTGCGTTCCAACAGAAGCCTCTCCTTACAGAAAAACAGAGTTTTCTTAAAAACAGACCCTCACTCCCATCGGCGGCCCAGAGCTAAGGGGAAGGCTTGACGAGCCAGATGCTGCTTTCTGGTTTACCTCCACCAGGCTTCTCCTGCACACCAGCCCTGGCTAAGCACTGGGAATTCAGAACTGAAGACGCCTCAAAGAAACCACACTGCAACAAGTGCTGTGCCACCAGGAAGCACCAGGGGCTGGGGTACCGGGGACAGCCATTCATTCATTCATTCATTCAACAAACCGATCAAGCACAACAACAGAGCCTGCTAAATGCACACCCCCACCACTCCCACCCCCACCAGTATTCTTTCTGCTTTTCAGCAACAAAACCCACTGACTCGTAGCTGGACACAGGGCTACCAGACAGAAGACTACATTTCCCAGCTTCCCTTGCAGCCACACAACTAAACTGTGTCCCAGGGCACGTGACATGAGTGGACCAGGCAGCTTCTGGGTCACACACCCTGTCCACGGGCCAGCAGAGTGGCCAAACAGAAAGAACTGGCATCCTAGATGACCTCACGGAGAACAGCTGCGAAGCCAGCTGATATCTGCAGCCCGAGACCGTTAGGCGAAGAGGAACAGCTCTCCTCCGCTGTTTAACACAGTGATAAGCTGTCTGTGTTCTTCTGAACCATGCACTCATTAAAACAGCCTCCCGTTCTAGGTAACAGAGACACAGCAGTGACAGCCAACAGCCCTGCCTCCACAGGGCTCGCGCTCTAATTAGACACAGATAAAACCCGAGGAAACAGGCGTGCGGACGGAGCTGTTCTGCAGGAACAGGCAGGGTGACAGGTTACAACTGAATCTGTGCGAGCAGAGATGGCCAGCAACGCCTACCCCCCCCCCCCCCACCGAGGAACTGGGGCTCAGACTTGTGCACTTGGGAGCGACAGGCGTCGGGAGAGCTTTCCAGGCAGGGGGAAATGCATGCACAACAGCCCGCGAGGTCTTCCAGAGTAGCGAAAGGAGGCCAGTGTGGCGTGGCCCAGCAAGCCGTGACTCAGGGAGACACCTGAGCCTGCCTGGGAGGCCCACCCACCAGGGAGGCTCTCCCTGGGCCATCCACTCCCGCGACCTGCGTAACAGAACCCAGTGGACGAAACCTGGACGCCCGGCAGCAGCCCTCAGAGGAGAAGCAGGAAAGGCGTAGAAGGAATGTGGCCACGCCCAGGCGCTTTCAGAAAACCATGCCCCCGAGTCCCCTGCCCTGTGCACCTGGTCACCTGAGGAACCTCGTACAGCTTTGTCTCTTTGGCCAGCAAGTCCTATTCACGGCCACGTGTAACTGGGTTATGGTCCCAGGAAGCATCACTGCTTTGCAAACCTGCCTCCCTCCCTGCACTGCTGGACTGATGGGCTTGCAGGAGTCTCCCTGTGATGTGACGCTTTGCCCTGGGCAGGTCCAGCCTTGCCTTTTGTTTTTACACAGCTTTACTGCTCTATAAATGACATGCAAAAAACCTCACGGACTTGAAGCAGACAGTTTGATAACGTGGTGACCTGTGTTCACAGACATGAAACCAGCACTAAAATCAAGACACAGAACACGTCCATCAACCCCTTGAAAGCCTCCCCACAGGCCCTGGGGGTCCTCCCCACTGCGCCCCACCCTCAGGCAGGCAGTGATCTGCTTTCTGTCTCTACAGACTCATTCGCAATTTCTAGAGCTCCTTGTACATGGAATCATACAGTATATATGAGGGGACTTCAAAAAGCTTGTGGAAAATGCAATTAAAAGATCAGATTACTGGGGCCAGTGTTGTGGCGTGGTGGATAAAGCAGCCGCCTGCAGTGCCAGCATCCCTTAATGGCTGAGATTCAAGTCCCGGTTGCTCCACTTTTGATCCAGCTCCCTGCTAATGCACGTGGGAAAGCAGTGGACGGTGGTCAAAGTGCTTGGGCCCTGCACCCACGCAGGAAACCTGGATGAAGCTCCTAGCTCCTGGCTCCTGGCTTCAATCTGGCCCAGCCCTGACCACTGTGGCCATTTCAGGAGTGAACCAGTAGATGGAAGATTTCTCTCTGTCTCACTCTCTCTCACTTTCTCTGCCTCTCCTTCTCTGTAACTCTTACAAATAAATTTTTTAATAAAAAATCCAATTATTTTGGGGCAAAACACTGTTGAAATCTGCACAGGAAGGGCTTTTAAAAACAGCATGGAGGGCCGGCGCCGCGGCTCACTAGGCTAATCCTCCACCTTGCAGCACTGGCACACCAGGTTCTAGTCCCGGTCAGGGAGCCGGATTCTGTCCCGGTTGCCCCTCTTCCAGGCCAGCTCTCTGCTGTGGCCAGGGAGTGCAGTGGAGGATGGCCCAAGTACTTGGGCCCTGCACCCCATGGGAGACCAGGAGAAGCACCTGGCTCCTGCCATCGGATCAGCGTGGTGCGCCGGCCGCAGCACGCCAGCCGTGGCGGCCATTGGAGGGTGAACCAACGGCAAAGGAAGACCTTTCTCTCTGTCTCTCTCTCTCACTGTCCACTCTGTCAAAAAAATAAAATAAAATAAAATAAAATAAAATAAAATAAAATAAAATAAAACCAGCATGGAAATGCACGTTCTGAACAAACTATGTATGGATTTCACAATCTGCACCAAATAAACATACACTTCAATTTCATTTTCCATGTGCCTGCTGAAAGACCCTCACCCCTACTAGGCCAAGGGCACGTGGGTATGTGCAGTCTGGGGTGAGCACAAGGCCGCACTGAACCTCCGTGTGGAAGTCCGTGTGTGGACATACGGTTCCCTCCTGGGGGTGGGGCGGCCACTGTGCCTTGGAGGGTGGAGTGCCAGTGCTCTGGGACGCCCCTTTGGACAGGTCCCAGCCCCGGGACGAGGTGCAGACGGGTGTCTCTGAGAGGGCGGGACAGAGCTGAACACCGCGCAGCAGACGTCTGGGCAGTGCTGCTCAGAGCGAACCCTCACTGCTGATGGTTAGCTCAAGAAGCAGGGAGATGAACTGCCCGCCAGCGCTCAAGGGGAGGCGCATGGACTGCAGGCCAAGGGCAGGGGCGACCAAGGGCACAGAGGGAACCTTCAGCTCCGCTCTGCCCCCCAAGGGAGGCCCATCCAACTCAACCAAACCACTCCACACCCCCCGCCAGATCACAGCCGGCCCATGTGCCTTAAAGGGAACGTGTTCACTGGAATTAAACCGTGAGCAGCCCCATCTGCACCCCCAGAGGGAGAACTGTCCAAGGAAGACAGGTGGACTCACCGCTGGGAATCACTGAGTGTTCACTCACTCGCCACATGCTTAGGGAGACCTGCTACGCACCAGGGTCAGGGTGGCTCTAGGACACCTCATGAAAAACCAGCGCTGACCCTCACGAGTGACAGGCCCATGCAGGATACAGATGTGTGTTCATCTCAAGGAAAATTAAGCTGGGGAGCCCAGAGCCTCATGGCAGGAGGACAGGCATTTGTGGGGTGGGAGGGGGTCCAGGGAGGAGAAGCTCCTTCAGGGGCAGAGACCACAGAAGGCCCCCAGCACTGCCAGGCTGGGGCAGACTGGGGGCCCCCAGTATGTTGCCACCCGTAAGTAAGGGGTGTGGGGAGGGCTGGGACTCAGCGGGTTCCACATCTGTACACACCAGCTGCATGAGCACCTGCAGGGCAGGCCGTGGGCTCCGGGCTCAGGAGCCAGCACAGTGCTCACGCCACACCCAAGGTCTCTGGTGCCAAACACAACTCAAAGAGCCCCAGATTCTCAGGAGAAGCCCATCCCTCCCCTCCCCTTCCCTCGGTGCACACAGCAATCACAGTAGGGCTGCACAGCACCAAAACCACACCTGGGCACACTGTGTCTCATCTCGTCGTCCACACTGATGGCCCAAGGATGGAGCTTCCCAGAGCAAGGCTTCCTGTCAACAGTCCCTGTCACTGCCATCCAAGTCAAGCAGTGACCAGCGCACAGTGAGCCCTCAACACACAACTGAAGAGCCAGTCAACAAGTTCGAAGCAAGAGAGGGCGATGGCACTGAGCAGGAGTGCTGTGAGGATCTACAACAGTCCCTGTGCAGGCCCCAGCTTGGAGCTGGGCCACAGCAACCACCCATCCCGCTGGGGCTGGAAGCCGGACCCCTGCAGAATGGATAACGCGACCGAAGCCTGCCTCACACCCAGGACTACTCCAGGGCCCGTGTGGGAAGTGTTCACCAAACACGAACAATCGGCACGGCACACGGCAGGAGCTGCAGGTCCCAAAGTCGCCAGGAGTGTGTGACCAGTGCGCTGCCAGCCGAGAGAGCGATGAGCAGAGGGCCTCTGCCTGCCAGGCTGAGGGGTGGGCTCTGCTGGTGGGTATGAAACACTCACAGGAGGGTGGCTGGTGGGCCAGGGGTCCATGGGGCCAAGGTGACCAGGAAGTGGACGGACTCAGCTTTCATCATACTCATCTAGAAAAACCATCGCGGGTCAACATGGACAACCTCAGGGACAGCTGCGCCTCGTCCACTGGCGGGTGTGACAACCAGCACAGCCACGTCCATGCACACCGACTCCCGGCACAGTGGCTGCTTCACTACGCCCCTCAGGCTGAGCAGAAGACCCTTGTGTGCTGCCAAGGCGTTCACCACTTTGCAGAAATGTATCTATTTACGTTTCGCTATTTCTCATTTAACCAAAAGGCAGAGACGTTTTTCCAGCACTCCGCACATGGCAGTCACTGACTGGTAAATGGAGAATTGAACTCGTTCCACTACAAGCCATCTGCCTCTCCTTTTTATTTAAATTATCTTTTTTTTTTTTAATTTGAGAAGCAAAGAGCGAGAGACAGGCAGATGGAAACGGAGAGAATCAGAGAAAGAGCCCCCATCTGCTGGTTCACTCCCAAGACACCTGCCAATGGCCAAGGCTGGGCTAGGTTGAAGCTGGGAACTCAAGCCGGGTCTCCCATCACTTGAACCATCACTACTGCTTCCCATGCTTCCTGTATTAGGAGGAAGCTCGGGGCAGCAGCAAGAGCCGGGCATCAAACCCAGGCACTTCAATACAGGACACGGGCACCTTAACTGCTACGCTAAATATGCCTGCACTTGTGACACTCATCACCTGTGAAGTCATACATGAACGCGTCATGTGGAGGCTGAGAAGACCTATAAATACACTGCACGCAGAAGCGGCAAATTCTCATTCCTACAGATTTCAAGCCATCAGAAAGCTGATACAACAAGGTTTTTTTATAGTGCCATGCGATGATAAGTGATGTTCATAATTATGGTCTAGAGGCGCAGCAAGCTCCTTAACTGCTTTCTAAATTATCGAAGATCAAATTATGTTCACTTGCATTTTGGCGTTAAGTATATTTTAATTATATTCTCATTCTTGGAAAATTAGTAACTCACATGACTGAAATAGATGATCTACACAGCTTCGTGAATTAAACGTTCTGGATAAGGCTCTGATTTCGAGAACATTCTCACAAAACCATATTCTGGGGGCCGGTGCTGTGGCCTGGCGAGTAAAGCTGCTGCCTGCAATGCCAGCATCCCATGTGGGCGCCGGTTCAAGTCCCAGCTGTTCCACTTCCAATCCTGCTAATGCATCTAGGAAAGCAGCGGAAGACGGTTGAGGTGCTTGGGCCCCTGCATCCCCATGGGAGGCCCGGAAGAAGCTCCTGACTTCAGTCTGGCCCAGTCCTGGCAGACATTGCGGCCATCTGGGGAATGAACCAGTGGATGGAAAATGTCTGTCTGTCTGTCTCTCTGTTTCTGTCTCTTCCTCTTTCTCTCTAACTCTTTCAAATAAATAAATCTTTAAAAAAAAGTCCTGCCATCATTCTAGGTATGGAAAAATTATTAATTTGTTTCTTCTCTTTTTTTTCCAAAGGAATAAGGCCACTTACAAACATGTACAGTATGGGACGCTCTTTTTCAACTGAGTGAGGACATAAAGGGAGCAGCCGAGACAGTAAGATGGGCAGAGCCAGCAGTAAGGTGAGACTCAAACGCACATGCCACAAGGTCTCCACTTGCGCTAAAAGTGAGCTCCCATTTCCACAGAGCTTCCTAGAAGCCAAGGCAAAGAAGAAAATCAGACCCTCGATAGCATTCCCCATATCCAAAAGAACTGACCACCTAATGCTGCGAATCATTCCTGGTATTTATGCCTGGGAAAAATGTCTCACACAGAAACGGCAGAGGCCTGAGCAATCAACTGTAGCCTTACCACAATGCTGACAGAAATACAAGGGTGACTTTCAGCAAGCCATGTCTTGTGCCCTCCCAAGGTCAGAGGTCAAATCTCCAAATGCCACTGAAAACAGGTGAGACAGCTGGGCCAGGGCACAGCAGGGGCGGCAGGCAATCAGAACTAAAATAAGCTGGAAGGTGTACGTCACGTCTGATGGATACAGGCATGACTTGGCTCCAGCAAACCGATGCCAGTTAGAAATATGGACCCAATAGTCTTGTTTTTTTAATAGAGGAATGTTTCAAGCACACAGAGCAGGCACTGTGGTGCAGCACTGGGAACACCCACATCTCACATCAGATTCAATTCCCACCTACTCGGTTTCTGATCTAGCTTCCTGCTGATGCTACCCTGGGAGGCAGCAGTAATGGTTCAAGTAGCTGGGTCCCTGACATCCATGTAGGAGATCCAGATGGAGTATTGGGCTCCTGGCTTCAACCTGGCCCAACCCCGGCCATTCTGACCATTTGGAGAGTGAACCAGAAAATGCAACTTCTCTCCCTCCCTCCCTTCCTCCCCCTTCTCCTCCCTACCTCTATCTCCTCCCTTTCTGTCACTCCGCCTTTCAAATAAATGAAAAGGATTTTTCAAATACACAAAACTACTAATAATACACATAAACATGTGGAAAACAAGTAGCAGTAATAAAACAAGTACCTGCATGCCCACGACCCACCTTAAGATACAGGACCTGAGGCAGCGATGCCTACATCCCATAGCGGAGTGCCTGGCATCACGTCCCACTTCCACTTCCAATCCAGCTCCCTGCTAAATGCTTCTAGACGATGGTTCAAGTACTTGTGTCCCTGCCACCTACATGGGAGACCTAGATTGAGTTTGGGCTTCTTGGCATTGGCCAGGCCCTGTCCTGGCTGTTGTGGGCATTTGCAGAGTGAACCAGTGGGTGGGGCTCGCTCGCTCTCTCTCTCTCTGTCTCCCCTTCTCCATCTTTCAAACAATGATTACACTTATACACACACACACACACACACACACACATACTTTCTGGTACTTCTGAGACCCTGTCCCTGGCATGAGCCATCTCCCACGTTATCACCACCTGGACTTTAATATTTATCACTCCATCGCTCTTCTGCACAGGGGCCACAAGTATGAGTTCCTAACTTCTCTCCTGTCCACTCTACATTTTTCTGATCTTGATGTAAGTGTGTTCTGCTGCTATCTGCTTTCTTGACACCACACAACAGTCACAAACGCCACCCACACTGATGTGCATAGCTGAGGCGCCTCCACTTTTCACGGCTGCACTGCTTTCTAACCCACAGCACACTTTAAACTCCACTCTCTTGCCAATGGGTGTGAGTTGCCCCAAGTGTTTTGTCATTATGAGCAAGGCTGTGCACACCACTGACTGTCTCGGTAAGCAGTGCACATGGGCAAATATTTCTCTAAGGAGGAGCTGAAATCATCTAGATTCTAATACTGGCCAAATTATTTCCAGTAAAAAATAAAAACTAAGTGGACAAACTTCATGCATGCAAGTAAAACACACCTGTGGCCTGGATTCCTCTCTCAGCAGCTGGGGCGCAGTGTGCAACAGCTACAGGGTGCACTGCCCAAGAACTGTTCCACAAGAGGAGAGCGACTCGGTGCACCCGCAGTTGCCCGCTATCTAGCCGAATTCAAGGACAAAAGGGTCGCACGTGGACAGGTCACGTGGCCTTCAGGCACACGCCTGTGACCTCCACTTCTTGAAAATCAGCTTCTGGACAGCCAAGAGTTCGCCCTGGTCCTCACTAACACACACCTGCAAGTCCTCCAGAGCTCGGAATGGATCCTGTTAGCTACACACATCCCGTTAACTACACACATCCCGTTAACTACACACATCCCGGTAACTACACACATCCCCTTAACTACACACATCCCGTTAACTACACACATCCCGTTAACTACACACATCCCCTTAACTACACACATCCCCTTAACTACACACATCCCGTTAACTACACACATTCGGTCACTATTCACGGCAGAAGGCGTTATCAGTGAGCCAGAGAGCGCCCCCCCAGACCCAGAGCTGCCCTGCTCATGCACTCCCCGGCCTCCAGAACTATGAGCAATAAACTCCTGTTGTTCCGCAGCGATCGAGTTACCCAGAGTAAGACAGTGGTAACACAATCAATAATAATAAAAGAAAAATTACAGTGTCAGGGCAAAAACCTAGAGAAGTCTGGCTCCCTTTAACTGGGGAGGCTGACGTTTATTACTTGGAAATCTGTCCCCTCAATTACATTCCCCTGGAACACGGCCACAGCTCTTTGTTCACACCCAGCAGAGCTGGGTACTTACAACACGGAACCTGCTCACGGCGTCGGCGGGGTTCACTACCAGGACACCAGCCAGGAAAGCTCTCCCAGCCCTGCCCTACGTAACACGCATCTTCCAGATCCGAACACAGACAGGGTCATGCGCACGAAGCAACCTCTTACATCATGGGTTGAGACAGGACCAGATTCCCAGCAAATTATGTTCCTGTGAACATGGTCACACTTCACCCCCGTGGGGGAGTGCATGTGGCACACTTAAGACGCCACCCGGGATGCCCACGTCCTGGGTTGTCATCTAGGCTCCACCTCCAATTCCAGCTTCCTACTAACTCACCCAGAGAAGCCACAGTGATGGCTCAAGTCCCTGTCACCCAGGTCAGGCAGCCAGACTGAGTTTTAGGACCTGGGTTTCAGCCTGGCCCATCCTAGCTGTTACAGAAACTTAGGGGCTGAACCAGAAGAGAGAGAAAAAAAGAAAACTCCCTCTCAAATATAGATTAATTAAATTAATAAATAACTCGCCCCTGATCAACAGCCTTAAGATACGGTAGAAATGACACTAAAAAGCAGCAGTGTTCAGGAGGAAAATAATGGAACTACTCAATGTGCTCACGACGACGTATGTGAGAGCTTCAAGCCTGAGAACGATTAGGATCCCTCTCCGCCTCCAGGGCGAGGGCAATCACAGCCTGGCGTCCCCCCAGGGCACCCGCCACGGTCCTCCACGCCCAGCGTACCCAGAGGCCCTTCTCCAAACTCGGGATTCAGGAGGCCCTCCGTCACTGCCTCCGTGGAATTTTTTCTGGAGGGCAGACAAGCAATAAAGAACACAGGAGGATCCAGACACGAGGCCGGAAGCTCGCGGTGTTTCCATGGAGAACACGGAGGCGGTGGCGTCCCTGGACGGGAGGCGCACTCTAGTCACACCGGACTAGCAAGGGTCCCAATGGAGGGGTGACACTAGGAGACATCTGAGGGACAGGATGCGAGCCATGCTTCTCCTGGGGAGGGAGAGGATGTGGAAAACGCACAGGCCCTGAGAAGGGGACACGAGAGCAGAACAAGGCCAAGTGCAGTCCAGGGATGGTGGGCAAGGGAGCAGGCACAGGGGCACGCACACATTCAGAGTCGCTCGTGGAGAGCAGGCAGGCGGCCAGCGGTGCGCTCCAGGCAGAGGAAGGCGTGGGGGAGACTCGTGATAGCAACACCAGCAGCAACCACAGGCTTTGAGAAGGACTCAGTGTCACTTCCTGATTGACAACATAGGGGACAAGACAGAGGATGACACAGGCTTGTCATCTGAGAAGCCAGCTGCAGGGAAGGAGATGCCACAGACAGAGATGGAGAAGTCAGTGCAGGGAGAAACCAGGAGGTCCCTGTGGGGAGCAACTCGGACTAGACTAAGTTACTGGAATTAAGACTTATTCTATGCATCTGCTCTCCCACAATATGGCGCTGGGAGAGGAGTAAACAACTTCTACGCAGCTGCCTCTTACCAACTTGACTGATGAGCTGCAGGAGCTGATCCCGCTCCTGATTGGAGGAGAGCAGCGTACTCGGCGTGTGGGTAGTAGAGTTGGGATTGGTGGAAGAGGACTATAAAGGAGGAGAGAGACAACATGCACCAGGAACATCTAAGGGGAACATCCGAATAACATCTGAGCAGCCCCCAAGAGAGCGCACGGAGGTGGAGGGGTCGGCAGCCAACCCGGGAAGGACCAGCAGCAAACCCGGGAAGGGCTGAGCAGCAGAAAGAACAGCGCAGGGTCCTGTGTCATTCCTCCGCGAATGGGGGAGCGACAGTCCCTGTGGCCTTGATCGGCCCAAGAGGCCTTGAAACCAGGAGTCCTCAACCCAGTGCATGCATGCCCCAGGGGCGGCTGGCAATGCTGGGAGGCGTCTGTGGTCGTCACCACGGCGACAGAGGAAGGCGACCCACGTGCAGTGGGGAAAGGCCAGAGGGCAGCAAAGAACTGCCCCGTCGAAGCGCTGGTGAGGCCAGGCTGAGAAACCCTGCTTTGGACAATGAAATGCTGACATCGCGAAGGCGGTCAGGTGAATGCGTGCTGGGGATTGAGAGAGAGAGGTCGTCCGGCTTCCCCGACAGCCTGGCTTCCCCGTGCTGCTGCCGGCTCCTGGCTGTTTTCAGCCCTTCCGTCGGGGGAGGGCAGTTACATGGGAATGAAAAAGGAAATGAAGCGAGAGGCTCTCAGTAAAGACCGTCAGAACTGCATCTCGTTCCTGAACACTCGCCAGGCCAGACCCAGCAACACGCAACAGGACAAGAATAAAAGAGCAAGACAGAGACCCCACTCTGCAGGAGGGAACGGAGCCGCAGGTGGCACAAGCTCATCTGTGGTGACAAACGCTGGGACGCAGCTCAAGGCGTGGCGGTGGGGGAGACGCTGGGGAGAAGAGGATGAACTCTGCCGCGCTCAGGGAAAGCGCCGGAAGCAAAGGTCAAGAAAGGCTTCCTCTCAGAATGACACGAGATGCCACTACTCAACTATCAGATCAGCAGAAACCCACCAGAAATTTCATTTAAGCCAATCTCAACACAAAGGAGAAAAGATACAAGTATTAAGTCAAGGTGGTGAAGTAAAAAACACCTAATTCTAAGTTGGAGTTGAAATTATCTGCATGAATTCATAATAATATGTATTCTATGAGGAAAAAAAAAAAAAAAAAAAAAAAAAAAACCAAGAGGAAGGAGGGAAGGAGAGCAAGATTTCCCAGCTCTTAATGCTGCCTTCCTGGGGCTGGGCGCTTGGACTGCGCCAACGGCGTGAGTCTCAAGGCAAAGCAGTGGTCGGTTTTGCCAAAAAGTGCTACAGCTGAGTGGGTCGCACTGGCTGTCACCACTGCGGTGCCGTTTTGCACTGGGACTCTGCCGGTGGCCGTTCGGGGTGTGCAGTAAGACATGAACATTTCCTACACTCTTTTTTTCTTTTTTTTTTTTTTTTTGCACATCAGAATGCCAATCTTTTCTTTTGCCTCTGGAACCTCATAGTTTCTAGGTCAGCAGACCTTGTGTAGGGCCTGCGCAGAGGGTGTGTGGTCCCTGTTACAGGTCCTCATCTGTGCCCTGTAGTGTGGAAGCAGCCCTAGAGAGTTTGTAAATCAGTGAGTGTGGCTGTGTGCAAATAAAACTTTATTCACCTAGACCGGTTGTGACTGGCCCGTGCCAGGCTGACTTTTGGGGGCAGATCTTTGTTGTGGGGGTCGTCCTGTCCCACATAGGCTGTTCTGGGCAGACCTGACCTCTGCCCCCTTGCTGCTGGCAGTAGCCCTTCCTGAAGCCGTGACAACCAACAGTGTCTCCATGACCATAATGTAAATAAAAATACGTTATCTCAAAAATAATAAATACAACATCAAGTTAAATAAAGAGAAAACAGACATATGTCTCCAGACACAGGTATTCGCGCACCTTTTGAGCCAGAGCAATGGTGCGGGGCGGGGCGGGGCAGGGCACTCATTTTAAAAGCCTTTACCAGGGCAGGCAGGAAGGATTGTTCAGGAAGACAGAAAGGCAGTCTTCCACACTGGAATCCAGTTTTCTTCTCAAAGGGAAAAGGATTTCGGAACTGGGTCGCTCCCACAGAGCACAATTCACCAGGAGGAGGAGAGCCGGGCTGCGAGACTCCCTCCCGGGAGCGTTCACGCAGCTCAGCGCCTGCAGCCAAGGCGTCTCTGGAGACAAGGTCCTCGCATCCTGCTGAGGCTGGCCTCCCTCTTCACTCAGAAGAGGGGTTTCTTTTAAACTACCCAGAGGATGCGATAAGGGAAAAGGAATTAACAGAATCCAATTTCAACCTCCTGTGCTGAAGCAATGCCATTCTTTGTCCAAAGCAGGGCACAGAGCTGCCAGTCTGACCCACAGAACAAAAGCAAGGGAACTGCCAAGTTTCGGCGAAGCGGAAGAGAACTTCAGAGTGCTGTCACCTTAGACAAGCGCCAGCTCCAGGCGGAGCAGGGACTGAAGATGGACCGCGTGAGTCACACCCGCGCTGCTTCGCCGGGTCTGCAGGGGAAATTTACCTCCGTCAACGGAAGCTGCAGAGAACACAGGAGGCTGATGGGGAAAATAGCTGCAAAGGAAGTTGGGAGACAGAGTTGTTTCCTGAAAAACACAACTGAGAAAGCTGCGCGCAGCCTGACAGGCACAAGTTCTTGCGTTGGGGGTGGGGGAAGTTCTAGGATTCTGGCAGCCGCTCCCAACAGGACTGGCGATACATCTGAGAGAGGTAGGAACTTTAGAAAGCCATGACAGACGCCCAGCGAGCAGGAGGCTGAGTCCAAGGCCTTCTGGCGAGGTGGGGCCTTCCCAAGGCCGTCAGTGAGTCCAGTGCTCATCCCCAGAGTCGGCCCCAGGACGGTCCCAGTGGAGAACCAAGGCTGCATGATGGACAGTCACCTTTCTCCCGGGCTGTAGCTACCTCAGGCCCATATCTGGAGGCCCAGAGAGGTCCAGAGCAGAGCTAGTAACGGAGCAAGTTGTCCTTAGCCATGAGACAGCATGGGGGGAACCAGCCTGGTCTGAGCTGAGACGGAACGGGACTGGATCTCCCCAGAGGGGACCTGTGCTGTCATCCCGGGCACAAGATGAGGGCCAGTGATCAGGACCAGCATCAGGAAAGAGTGACATGATGAATAGAGTGCTCACACACGTGCCTGGCCCAGTGGGAGCACTGACCAGGGTCCCAGCAGTCATGTAGGCAGACGCGTGCAGCTTCCCACAAGAACAGAATGGCTCACAAGTAACCGGGAAAAAGGAGTCTCTTTCCTCGTATTTTTGAATTCACCTAAACATTGCCTTTTGTGGGCAAAGGTGGCAGGAGCACAAGCCCAAGGCTGCCCAGATTCCCAGGCAGGCTGCAAGGGGCTGGGAGTGGAAGTGACCGTGGACTTCTCTGGCCATGGAGTGGAAACAATTAATCCTTGGCCACCAGGACCGGTGCACTTGCTCTGAGTAAGCCTGCCAAGCTCTCAGCCCTTTGGAGGAGGGAGACCCACGAGACGACTAGACTGGGACTCCTCCATGCACAACAGAGGTCAGGAAGGAGTGATGATGTCTACCCCCTTCTGCAAGTAAACAAGACAATAAAGGTCCCACACGCACCCCATCCCGGGAGGAGGGGGCAGCAGGAAGCAACGCACAGGGGTCTGCAATTGTTCTACAAACACTGTCTATCAGAAATGAGTATTCCCAGGCTATGGATGAGGACCCTTGAGGCTCACCCAGGTTAGGTGACAGGGTCAGGACGTGGCTCCTCCTATTCTGATCACTGTGGTGGTCTATCCAGACCACTACCTGGCAGCTTGGATGTCAACAGAGAGGAGATGACCTTCAGCTTGGCCCTGGAGGCCCAGTCCCACCTTCGATGACTTACATGAGCTGAAACCTCAGTAAGCCAGCCATGCCTCTGGTTCCTGCTCAGGACTTTGGGGATCAGAATAAGCCCACCACAGAGAGCGACCATGAGGGCGAAATGAGTCGGGTGCTCACACACGTGCCTGGCCCAGTGGGAGCACTGACCAGGACCCCAGCAGTCACGAAGGCATGCGCGTGCAGCTTCCCACGAGAACAGAAGTAACCAGGAAAAAGGAGTCTTTCCTCGTATTTTTTAATTCATCCAAACATTCCCCCGAAGTGTATTAAATAAAAATGTTCATTTTGCTCTTTCTCCAGAGGACCGGATCAAAGCACATTATTAGCTGAGCCACATAACTCATTTGGTTGGTTTGCACCACCACGAAATCAGGAGACGCTACAAAACCTCAAAGTCCATCCAAGTTCAATTCCGAGTCTCTATCAAGCTTCAGAAACATCTTCAATAGAGCCTCCATGAGACAGCACGCAGTCTCAATCGAGGTGACAGGGACACAGCCCTGCTGTCATCAGACTGAGCCAAAACGTCACCCCAAAACCTCATCTGCCAGCTATATGACACGAGATATCCAACTCAACCCTTCTGAGCCTCCACGCCCACCATCAGCCACTGTGCAAGGTTTCTATAAAGATTAGATATTGGGAAACATGTGGTGCCCCATAAGTGGTTGACATATGGTGGGTGCATATTAAATGGTGTCAACTGCATGCATTTGCATTAAATCACTCACTCATTTATCATTTCTAGGTGAGCGAGCCCCTTTGGTGAAAATCTCTACTTCATCCGGGTTGAAAAGTTGCTGGGGCCGATGTCAGCAACAATTCTCACACACCAGCTTGGGCAAAGGTAGGGGAACCGCAGGCCTCTCCAAGGCAAACTCCAGAGCCACTGTGCTTTGCATCTGCCTTGAAGCAGAAGGAAACAGGCAGGCAAAGAAGATTTTAGAAATGACGGGACACCCTGTGGTAGCAGTTGTTATGTGACGTCTTCCACGCCAAAGTGCTCCAAACCTCCTGCACTCTAAGTCTCACAGTGCTGTCCCCCGAGGATCAGTGAGCAAAGTGCCTTCAAGGAGAAGTTCTGGGGCCAGTGCTGTGGCGCAGCAGGTTAAGCGTCCGCCTGCAGTGTCGGCAATCCCATATGGGCACCAGCTGCTCCCGCTCCCATCCAGCTCCCTGCTAATGTACCTGGGAGAACAGCTGAAGTGCTTGTGCCCCTGCATCCCTGTGGGAGACCCCTAAGAGACTCTTGGCTCCTGGCTTCAGCCTGGCCCAGCCCCAGCCATTGAAACCATTTGGGGAGTAAACCAGCAAATGGAAGATCTCGTTCTCTCTTTTCTGTCTCTCTCTCCCTCCTCCTTTCTCCGCATCTCTGCCTTTTAAAAAAAATGAATCAATCTTTAAAAAATTTAAAAAAGGAGTTGTTTTTTCAGCACCACTGACTTGCACGACAAAACTCAATCTCCCAGGGTGGGCGTGGTGGTGCAGTGGGCTAGGCTGCTGCTTGGGATGCCCACACCCCACGATGGAGTGTGAGTTTGAGAGCCAGCTCCTCCGCGTCTGATACAGCATCCTAGCTCATGCACCTTGGAGGCGGCAGATGACAGCCCAAGTACTTGGGTTCTCGCCACACACATGGAGACCAGCACGGAGAGCTCCTGGTTCCTGGCTCCTGGCTCCAGCCCAGCCCAGCCCCACCTGTTGCAGGCATTTGGGAAGTAAACCAGCAGATGGGGCCAGCACCGTGGCTCACTAGGCTAATCCTCCGCCTATCGGCGCCGGCACACCGGGTTCTAGTCCCGGTCGGGGCGCCGGATTCTGTCCCGGTTGCCCCTCTTCCAGGCCAGCTCTCTGCTATGGCCAGGGAGTGCAGCGGAGGATGGCCCAAGTGCTTGGGCCCTGCACCCCATGGGAGACCAGGATAAGTACCTGGCTCCTGCCATCGGATCAGCGCGGTGTGCCGGCCGTGGCGGCCATTGGAGGGTGAACCAACGGCAAAGGAAGACCTTTCTCTCTGTCTCTCTCTCTCACTGTCCACTCTGCCTGGAAAAAAAAAAAAAAAAAAAAAAAAAGGGAAAAGGAAAAAGGAAAAACCAGCAGATGGAAGACCTCTCTGTCTCTCCTACTCCACACCGTGTGTGTGTGTGTGTGTGTGTGTGTGTGTGTAAGAGAGAGAGAGAGAGAGACTCTGCCTTTCAAATAAGTAAACAAACTGATAGTTAGACAAAGAGAACCTTCCTGAATGGGTCAGAGACAGCTGGCTGGGATTTAGAAAGGAATTTCCATCCAATGGGTGACAGCGGCAAGGGGGTGGGAGGGCAGCAGCACCCACATCATGGAGAATGGAGAAAGAGGGGAAAAGTCACAGAAAAGGGAAAGCTTCGCTGGCACAACCATTCGGGAAAACAAACATTAACTGCAGCTTCTGAACCTTACAGGCAGGCTAAGAAAATAAAAGGTGAGGGTGCTTTGCCTCGAGTTCCCTGTGCAGTGGCCTCAGACACGCTCGGGAGGTGAAACCTCGGCGTACACCGCTCCTGCAGCCTGGCCTGCTCTCCCCGGCCAGCTCACCGCAGACTCGCCTTCCACCTCCAAAGCTCAGCCTCCCCATGAGTATTTCCAGGCTACTTCCCTGGGACACCCCAACCACGCAGCTCCACCGGCACCTCTCAGACGGCATCAGTCCCCTGACCACCTGCTGCAACATGTTACTACTTGATGATGTTGAGTCCCCGGCAGGCTATAAGCCCCTACGGCCAGGGAGAGGGTTGATCCCTCACTAGGTCCACGATGAGGGATCACTCGCCCATTCGCTTGTTCACTTACTGAGCACCTTGGTTGTCTGTCTCCCGGGCACCCCCTTCCCCTCACAACAGCCCCAGCTTACACTTGGGGATCCAGCCCCCTCCCAAACTCCACTCCCTGTATGTGGACAGGGCTCTGCCCCCTGCCTTGGCACAGGAGCCACATCCTGTCATCAGGGGAGAAGGGATGGCGGAGCTAAGCGGGTTCTGCAGAATAAACCCACAGACTCTTGCTTCTCCCCCAAATGTGAACTCAGAAGGGCAGCCAGCTGCCCAGGGTGCTCAGCCATCCGCAACCAGGACGGGAAAACCTCCCAGCCTAGAAACAGCACAGGCAAGGGCTCAGGAGAAAGAGGGGCCTGCAGAGACTGTGTCCCCACGATTCAGCCACACCAAGGCCACACTTTCCCTCGGGCTCGGCGTCCCCTTTCTGGTGGTGATCAGGGTAGGCTCTGCCCTGCAGGCCTAACAAGCCATGGCCTGTTCCTGCCCCTGCACAGCCTGTGGCGCCCAGCGGCAGGACAGGGCAGCTCCCAGAGCCTGGAGCCGTGCCACATGGGACCCAAGGCTGGCAGAAGTGTCACAACATACAGGAGAAATGGGAACCTGAAGCCCACCTCAGCTCTTCCAGGAAGCAGCCTGGGAGGACGCCCATCACTTCTTGCAGCCCACCAGACAGAAGTAGTCAAGCGCTCCCAACCCATCTGTAAGCCAGACTGGGAAGTGCGCCTGTCTCAGATCCAGGAAGAGAAAGCAGAGACGGGGCTTCATAAACAGAGTACAGTCTCCACCACCTCCAGGTTAAGCCTGCAAGGAAGATGTCTGTGTGGGACCTGCAGCAGCCGGGTGCCAGGGATCGTGCCAGATGCTGGGCTACCACAGCGACAAGACAACGCGGGACCGACCATAGGGTAGGAGGAAGGGAGGATAACAGAAAGAATAAAGGCAACAAGACAGGCAAATACAAGATTGTGCGGGCAGGGTAAGGAGAGGAGCCACACCCAGGGTGACCCAGCCTAGGCTCCGGGAGTGTGGAGGGGTCGCAGAAGGCTTCCAGATCTGAGGTCACCCAGGGACACTGGTGAGGGGGACTGTCCAGGGAGAAACCGTCCCCACCCCTTGCAGACGGGTCTAGAGCGAGACCAAGTGCATTCAGGAGACAGAGACAAGCTCAGGGCGTGGTAAGACGTGCAGCTGAAGAAGCCAGTGCACACAGGGTTCCACGTGAACACACGCATGGACAGTGACTTGTCAAGGAGCAAAGCGGAGCACTGCAGGGTTCTAAGCAGAAACCTGGCCCAAAAGACTGGGTGCAGAGCAGCGTTCCATTGTCCCAGTATTCTGTCCACCGGCGCTCAGCTCAGCTGGGCCCTCCTTGCACTCAACAGCCTGCTCCCCTCCACCCGTCAGGGCGACAGCTCACACCCGAATGACAAGCCGGAAACCGCCCCTGGGCTGAGCTGTCCCAGCAGCAAGGCAGCCCTGCTCCTTCACCAGGCACATTCGGAACTCGGATCCCAGCCGAGACAGGACGCGTCTCCTGTACCCCTTCACCAAGACCGGGCGACTCCTTCTGGGGACCCTGAAGGAGCTTCAAAAGCTATTTCCCACCTCACCGAGCGAAGCGACTATAAATCAGGCCCCAAAAAGTGTGGGTCTGAAGAGCCGCACACCAGCCACTGTAATTACAAGTATTTTCATCCGGCGCCTGATATCGAGTCCAAGCGGCTCTCTAAGGAAGTTCACCTCTCCTTCTCCAGTCCGCCAGACACCCAGTGGGCGCGCAGCAGGGAGGAGGCTTTGACGGCAAGGGAAGGGGAACACAACGGCCAGGCAGTTGGGGCGCTGAGCCGACCGCAGGGCTTTGGCCCTGTCAGCCAGAGAGGGAGGCGATCCCACCACAAAACACAACAAGAGACGACCCAAGCGCTCTCAGAGAAGAAAAACCCGAAGAGAACCGCTTAGGCTAAGTGCCCATGTCTGGGGATGTGCATATGCCTGTGCCGAGGCAAATCTGTCACCTGCAGCTGACCGTGCACTGCCCACACGTGACAGGAGTGGGGCCACTCCACCTCAGCACAGAGGACCAGGCTGGGGACAGCCAATGAGCCCGGAGACATGAGGACGGGCCTGCAGCCTGAGCAAGCATGGGGCCTGCTGGCACTGGCAAGTGCCGACACCAGGTGCCATATCCGCTGGCTGCAGTCGGCTTCCGCCTCTCTCCTAGCCCTGCCGTTACTCCCTCAGCTTGACCCATTAACGGCTGCCACACTTCCCACTGCTCTCGTCGCCCAGGCTTCCCCACTTCCCCGGCCTGCCCACGGGGCAGGCCCAATCCCTGCTGGTGGCCAGGTGCGGAGGAGGCCACATAGCGCAGCGCTGAGAGGGTCAAACCCTGGTTCTCCCTGTGCTGGCCTGGGACCTCGTGCAGGTGACTGAGCACCTCCAAGCTTCAGCCCCCTCATCTCTAAGAAGGCAGCAAATGTGACGGATGAAGCGAGAGTGGCCCTGGCGTGGTAACTGCTGAGGTGGGTGACAGGGACACGGACGGAAGCCCCTTTACAGACTTCCATTGACTCTGACACAAATCTGAGGCATCCGCACATTTTCTGCCTCCTCCTGCTGCCGAGACCTCTTGAAGGCACCCATCCCTTCGCCATGAAGGGCACAGCCACGTCTGCGGGAGCCTGGTGTCACTGCACACAGCCGGGCAGAGGGCAGATCCAAGAGGAACAAGAGCGCAGTGCAGGGTCAGCGTGCACGCAGTAAATGCTAGGTTCCTGCCTCGGGAAGCTGTAGAGGGGGACAGAGAGAGGAGTCCCTGAAAGGCCCTCTATTCACCAAAGTCCCTCATGCTGGTGACCCAATCTGCGGTTCACTGGGGCTGGCACAGGCCTCCTTTATCAGGCTTTTTCAAGTGTGGCAATGGTATTGGGTTATGTGTTCTTTAAAAATTCTCATCTGTCAAAGGTAGACTCTGAGATGTTTAGTAATTAATGATCCAGAATCTGGGGTTTTCTTTCAATCCCATGAGAACCGAGGGACTAGGACAAGAGAGAAAGCAAGCGCGGCCAGAGAGCAGTGACAGCTGAAGCCGCGGCAGGAGCACTTCGAAGCTCATTTTACTATTCGCCATGATCACAAAGACTCTGAGAACTCCTTGGAGGTTTATTTGTTAGTCATTCACACTTCAGTGGAAATATATGGAAACAACAGCTCCTCACTAGTCTGCACTCACACCACATAACAAGCACCGAGACACCCAGTTTCGCTGCTGAGCAAAGTGTCTTCCCCCTTACCTGAGGTGGCAGCGCGTTCTCACTCTACTCAACGTCCTGTGATCAGGCAAGGTCTCACGTCCTACTTTCACTGTGACATCAGCTGAACGCAGGTCTCGGCTCAGACTTCCGTGTCCTGGGTCCTGACACGGAAGCCAGCGTTTTATTTCAAAGCCCAAGCTCCTCCGTAATGGGCGGTGCCAACCCGGGCTGCGAGCACGGGTGGTGGCCGTGCTCCGGGCTCCAGGTGCTTCAGTAACACTGGCCTTTCTTACAGTGACGGTCACAGCCACGGTTATCTGCAGCATGAGATCATGACTCTATTTTTTTTCTTACCAGCTTGACGCTTAGGACTGCTTTTCCATTAACAGTGATTCTGCCATTATAACGAGAGTAAACATTGCACATATACTATTTATTTCACCCAGAAGCAAGACTTCAGGGGCTAAGTGCACTTAGCAAACGCTAAGTGTCCTATAATTTGAAAAACCAGTGAGCGTGAGGCTGCCATATGGAAGGACGTTGAGGTTCGGTTGCAGAGGCTGGACCAGCAACGCTGACCCACAAGACACAGAGGGAGCACTCCGAAGGGAGGCGGGGCTGCAACGCAAGACGTGGGACAGTCCAGGGGCAGGAGAACGCAGCGAGGCTGGGGAAGCAGTGAGCGGACGGGAAAACAGAGCAGAGCAGCATCCCCTGACTGTACCCACGCACGTTAGCACGCTCGGTGCCAAGCAGCAGATGCTAACCTCAGCTGAAGTCCAACTTCCTGTAAGCAGTGAGGAAAGTGGGAGAACCCGGTGCAGAGAAGGAAACGGGCAAAGGTAACAGCAGAGCAAGCGGAGAGTCCTGCGAGACTCACTGCCATCGGTCTCCCGAGTAAGCGCTGCTCCATAAATGGTCCCCCACGCACTGCTGCACGTTTAACTCAGGAGGTAAAGCCCCCTCTGCCCTGGCTCAGGTCACAGGCCCAGCCCTGGGCCAGCGGGCAAGGTATTCGGATTCACTGTCCCCACAAGACAGCAAGCCCTGGAGGGGAGGCAAGGCCTTCAACATCAGAACTGAAGGCAGCAAAGGGGGCTCAGAGACCCCTGCTGGCAACTACAGGCAACAGCCTGGGTTCTGTGTGTCCACCCCCAGAGCAGCCCCGTTGGGTAGGTTGTATTGGGAGGCTTAGAGAGGCGACGTGGCGTGCCCAGAAACACAAGGCTGTAAGGGACAAATGGGAACTCATCCTCACATGGGAGCCCACGTGCTCTCCAAACCATCAGGCTGAAGACGGTGGCAAAGAGACGCAGGATCAAAGTCCCAGCACCAACCCCACTCTGTATTCCACTGGAAGGCAGCGCTGGAATGGGACAGGAAATCTCTGACAGTGAGTCTAGACCAAAGGAAACTTAAAAGAGGTAACGGGTCTTGGAGCGGTTCTGTCTTGTCCAACGTCTTCTATCTTCAAAACCCTGGGTGAGAACAAAGCCATCTCTTCTGATGTCTCAGAAGTTCAAGGGGGATGGAGAAGAATACAAAAGAAACTGAGACCATCAGCACTAACAGTCCCAGAGGCGGATGGCGGACGTGCCCAGGAGGCTGCGGTGTGGGGCTGACCTCTGCAGAGCAGCCGTCCCAGACTAGGCGCAGGGCCTCAGGCATAAGCCCACCCTGCTTCCCAGGGATCCCGACAGTCGTGCCCACCTCTTCCACCACCCAGAGTGCTCCCGAAAGACAGGCGTTGTGTCCCATCTGTCTCTGCCACCTAGGACGGGGCTTGGGAAATGAAGAGCTGATGCTACTTCCAGATGATCCATCAGTCACTGTGCAACCCAGGTCACGTGCAGGCAACAAACAAGGAAGACTCCATGGAGGGAAGTAAATGCCACTGAGGGCCGCCTTGTTCCAGCCTCGCTCTTCTCTCAGAACCGTCGACACTGCTGCTCCCTGGGCAGGGGAAGCCACCGCAGGGAGGAATGAAGGAAAGGGCCCGACCCTCAGGCACTCAGGGAACGGGTGCAGAGTGAGCCGCGAGTGTCCTCTCCCACCTCTCCAGCCTGGACGGCCCTGCTCCCGCTCCGAAGAAGCCAGTTTTCCCCTTCCCAGGCCTCCGGCTCTCTCCAGCAGGATGCTCTGAGCTGTGTCTGGGACTCAGCCACAGCATCCGGGACCGCTCACGCTGTCTGGCGCTCCAGGACTCACGTCTCTCACTCTTAAGCACGACACTGAACAGCTGAAGCCATCCGGCAGACCATCCAGCTGTGCGGCATTTACGGAGCCAGAGCTGCAGGCTGCAGCACGCCGGGCAGGGAGGACTCCGTAGACAGCCAGTGTCCACACTGCTGTCACAGAGCTCCGTGTGCTCCACTTCAAGTCACTTCAGGCTCGGGTGAGGCCTGCACGTCACACTCCTACAGCAGGGACAAGGCCGTGCACGACCCCCCTCCCACCACTGCGGCCCTGGGCGACCTCACCCCTGGTCTGGAGCGCTTCGCTCCTCTTCCTCCTGGATCCCTCTCCTCTCCTCTCCAACGTGATCAGTGACAACTGCCACTCTGCAATGACGCCAACCGCTTTTGCCTTCGATGAGCTCTGCCTTCCAGGGCAGAGAAGGATGGTATTTGGGTTCAGGTACCCAAAGCCAAGGTGACTCCAACAGACCTCTGTTTCCCACCAACTGAGAAATCTAGGGCGCCACTTCTCGTCTCCCAGCTCCATCCGTGAGCTGCAGAGTGCCAGGGCCTTCCTCAGGGGTCTCTGCAGGGGCTCAGTGGAGTTCATCTACATAAAAACCTGGGCCCTGTGACTGGTCCTGAACCCACGGCCCTGGCAGCCGGCTGCTAGTGTCAGAATGGCAGCACATCGCTGGTGTTTCCCCCCTGCTGGGTTAACCGACACCAGGCAGAACGCTGCCTCCCTTCTGGTCCCCTCAAATCCAACCAGAGGCTATCAGGAACAAGCCGTGCACCTCCAGCCCGCGGTGCCGGGTGCTCTCCAGCTCTTCCAAGCTAACTCTCTGGTAGTGATTGGAGGTGCCGAGCCATGCAGATGGGATTCCCACTGACGGAACACTACTGTGCAGTGCCTATACAGAAGGGAAGGCACTTATCATGCTTTCAAAGGTAAGCACACACACACACCCCCTTTCTTTTTATTTTTTTATTCGAGAGGCAGAGAGACAACAGAGTGAGAGAGTTCCCATCTGCTCTTTCCCCACATACCCACAAGGGCCAGGGCCGGGTCAGGTGCCTAGAACTTAATCTAGGTCTGCCGTGTGGGAGGCAGGAACCCAATTATTTGAGCCATCGCTTGACTGGCTTGCACCATCTACACTGGCAGGAACCAGAGGCAAGCAGTGAACCCAGGCACTCTAATACGGGACAAGGGCATCTTAACCGCTAGACCAAACACCTGCCCCGGGAACTCCCTTTCACTGGGATGAACCACGATGTTGGGGTACCTCATACAGCAACATTATCTTTCCCCGGTGAAACAGAAAGACACTCCGTCGACTCTCCCACCACATTCTCTCTGTGCTCCGTCCTGACACATGTTCACACCTCTCAGGTACAAGTCAGCTCATTAATAAAATGACAGAGGCACATCACAAACAGTATTGCAAGGAGCCTGACTGCTCAAATACAAGGGTTCCAGAAAAGATTCAGAGTAATGAAACGCTAATGCTCTTCACAGACCAGTGATCCATGACAAAACCTCACTTTGCAAGAAAAAAGGGAGGGAGGGAGGGAGGCAAAGGAGGGAGGGAGGGAGGGAGGGAGGAGGGAGGGAGGGAGGCAAAGGAGGTAAGGAGGGAGGTAAGGAGGTGGGAGGGTGGGAGGGAGGGAGGAGGGAGGGAGGTAGGCAAAGGAGGTAAGGAGGGAGGGAAGGAGGTGGGAGGGTGGGAGGGAGGGAGGAGGGAGGGAGGTAGGCAAAGGAGGTAAGGAGGGAGGGAAGGAGATGGGAGGGAGGGAGGGAGGAAGGGAGGGAGGCAAAGGAGGTAAGGAGGGAGGGAGGGAGGGAGGCAAAGGAGGTAAGGAGAGAGGGAAGGAGGTGGAAGGGAGGGAGGGAGGGAGGGGGGAGGGAGGGAAGGAGGTGAGAGGGAGGGAGGGAGGGAGGGAGGGAGATCATTGTAGGGTAGCCAGTGCCTTCTGAGGACATCTGTGCTTCAACCTCACAGCTCTCTCAGCTCCCAATCTGGGGCGGGCAGCACTACGGCTCCCAGGGTGAGGGGATCACAGAAGAGACAGACAGGAAGCTGGAGGCCAGCAAGCGAGATGCTCACACCTCAACCACCAGCCCCCTCGCCCTGGGCAGTCCACCACCAAGTCCTCACGGCCACCAGGAGCAACAAAGCAATGGGCTCCAACAGGAAGGCCCCCATGGCATGAGGTCAGTGCAGAGAGATGATGTGACCTTCACAGGGTCAGAGGGCGTGGGACACAGCCATGACACTGTCATCTCGGCCACAGCATCACCTCTCCCTCTCGCCACCCCGCACTCGTGGCTCTCCTGTCTGTTCCCCCAACCTGCTGACTCTTCCCATGTACCACGCCTTTGTTCTCGCTGTTTCCTGTGCAGGAAGTACACCCCCAGTCAACAGGAATGAGCTAACCAATAGCGCCTGGCTCACAGACCCAACAGCCGGCTGCGTCTCCTGCAGCCACTCAGTCTCAGAGCTGGAGGAAGCCCCAGAGATGGCTGGCTCGGGCCCAGGCCTCAGTGTTTTCTGTGGACTCCATGAAAGCAGGTGCCACCTCTAAGTGGAACCCACCTGACCAGGCACTAGCCAGGTTGGGACCCCTTCCCTATGATACCGGAATTTGATATCCCTGTGTGACCTCAGCCACTTTAGCTCTGATGACCTTCACACTTCCCAATGCATCAGCCCTGCACCACCCAAGAAACTCAGCTACCCCTGACCTAGGATCCAGGAAGTATGCTTATTTACAGGCTACTTACCAATCCCAGAAAGCAGCTGCTGCATTTACAGAGATGGAAAAGACACCATCCTTGCCTTCCAGGGACTTCAAGTCCACAGAGTCTCAGAGCCTGAGGGTGGAGGCCATCACCCTGGCACTGCCACCAGATGTCCCCACTGAGTCTGCACAGGGGGGTAGAGCGATGGGCAGAGGCTGTGTAGGACTGGACAGAACCCCAGACCCCAGGCCTACCAGCCTTGTTTCCAACTCTGCACCCCCACCCTGTTTTGTTAACATCCCAGTGTACCTTCCTGAACTCACGTTGCTTCTGAAGTTATCTCCCATCTTTAGAGTTCAGTTAGGAGATAGGCAAAAGAGACCCTAAGTGAGCCACGACCCAGCATGAACCAGGCAAGAGCTGAGGGCGTCTTCCCCCGAGGCCTCGACTCTGAGATGCACCTCCACACAACCCCCAGTGGATGTTTCTCGTACTACAGAAGTAACACCCAGCCACCGTGGGGTCAGCAAGTGCTGGACCACACCTGCACACGTCCCTGTGCACAGGATCACAGGCATGAATGGCAGCGCCGCCGCCATCACCACGTGACCACCACAGCACCTGCACACACCCTCCCCAACCACAGCTCCCCAGTCCCATTAATATCCTCTCAAAGAAGTCACTTACTCCCCATTACTCAGCAATACTGCTGGCAGATAGAACTGATAAACGTCACCAAAGGGCTTTGTAGTACTCATCAAAATAAACAAGTCTGGTGTTTCTTCTTCAATATGTTAATGAGATGGCTCATACAGATGAATTTCCTCATCTTAAACTTCCAATAAATTCTACTTTTATGTACACTGTCCCTTTAATATGTGACAGTTTGTGGGGAAAATGGCCTTCAAAAAGTTCGTGGAAAATGCATGCTGTGAAGAAAAAATACCATGCATGGATTTCACATTTTTATCCACCAATAAACTTATCTTTGAATTCCATTTTCCATAAGCCTTTTTAAGTCCCTTGTATCTTCCTAGAATTTTGGTATCTTGCTGCACAAAAGAAATGAGTCCCTCATTTTCTTTCTCATGCTATCTTTGTGAGGTTTTCATATCAGGGAAATGCACACTGGACCCAAGATCCTGATGGGAGTGTACGTTTAAAGAGGTGGCTATGAGCCTGTGTGTGTGTGCACGTGCACATGTGTGCATGCACATATTTAAAGCAATATTAAAGGCTGCTTCCACAAGATACAGACAGCCAAAGGCGCTCCACAGAGAGCTGGAAAGGAGTCCTGGAACACCCCACTACGCCACCACGACTTGCTGCATCCTACACTCATCGGTCTCTGTTGTCACGGCTATTGTCATTGTTACCATTTCTCCCGCAGGGTGTTTGGTCCTGTTAAGCAGTTAGCATCAGCTCCAGTTAATGCTGACAATGAACATTGACCGGAAGGGAGCCCAGCACATCTGTGCCCACAACCAGTGACATCCTGCCCGGGAGCCCAGTTCACCTGCTCCCACACTCACCAGTGACATCCTGCCCGGGAGCCCAGCGCACCTGCGCCCACACTCACCACTGACATCCTGCCCGGGAGCCCAGTGTACCTGCGCCCACACTCACCAGTGACATCCTGCCCGGGAGCCCAGTGCACCTGTGCCCACACTCACCAGTGACATCCTGCCCGGGAGCCCACTGCACCTGCGCCCACACTCACCAGTGACATCCTGCCCGGGAGCCCACTGCACCTGCGCCCACTCACTAGTGACATCCTGCCCGGGAGCCCAGTGCACCTGCGCCCACACTCACCACTGACATCCTGCCCGGGAGCCCAGTGCACCTGCGCCCACACTCACCAGTGACATCCTGCCCGGGAGCCCAGCGCACCTGCGCCCACACTCACCAGTGACATCCTGCCCGGGAGCCCAGCGCACCTGCGCCCACACTCACCACTGACATCCTGCCCGGGAGCCTAGCGCACCTGCTCCCACACTCACCACTGACATCCTGCCCGGGAGCCCAGTGCACCTGCACCCACACTCACCAGTGACATCCTGCCCGGGAGCCCAGTGCACCTGCGCCCACACTCACCAGTGACATCCTGCCCGGGAGCCCAGCGCACCTGCGCTGACTCACCACTGACATCCTGCCCGGGAGCCCAGTGCACCTGCGCCCACACTCACCAGTGGCATCCTGCCCGGGAGCCCAGCGCACCTGCGCCCACACTCACCAGTGACATCCTGCCCGGGAGCCCACTGCACCTGCGCCCACACTCACCAGTGACATCCTGCCCGGGAGCCCACTGCACCTGCGCCCACACTCACCAGTGACATCCTGCCCGGGAGCCCAGTGCACCTGCGTCCACACTCACCAGTGACAACCTGCCCGGGAGCCCAGTGCACCTGCGCCCACACTCACCAGTGACATCCTGCCCGGGAGCCCAGCGCACCTGCGCTGACTCACCACTGACATCCTGCCCGGGAGCCCAGTGCACCTGCGCCCACACTCACCACTGACATCCTGCCCGGGAGCCCAGCGCACCTGCGCCCACACTCACCAGTGACATCCTGCCCGGGAGCCCACTGCACCTGCGCCCACACTCACCAGTGACAACCTGCCCGGGAGCCCAGTGCACCTGCGCCCACACTCACCAGTGACAACCTGCCCGGGAGCCCAGTGCACCTGCACCCACACTCACCAGTGACATCCTGCCCCGGAGCCCAGCGCACCTGCGCCCACACTCACCAGTGACATCCTGCCCGGGAGCCACACTCACCAGTGACATTCTGCCCCGGAGCCCAGCGCACCTGCGCCCACACTCACCAGTGACATCCTGCCCGGGAGCCCAGTGCACCTGCGCCCACACTCAGTGACATCCTCTCCTGCTCTGTGCTCAGATGTGATGGGACTGTCCTCCCCCCATTTGCACTGCTTCTGGTCCTCTCACTGCCTCACCCTGAGTGCCAGATGTCTCCAACTCACTGGTAATTTTCAAAGAATCAGCCTTGCCTTCTTTAGCAAGCGCACTGGTTTTATGTATTTCGGTTTCGTGTCGGGAGGGTTAATGGCGTTTGGTGGCTGCTCATTTTGACCAGCGCAGTTCCAGAAAAGCCCCCAGGTGGCCAGGATTAGAACTCAGATGCCCGCAGCACAGTGGCCTCACCTCAATGAGCTTCCGCTCGTAGGAGCTCGCCAGCTCTTCAGTAGCTTCCCCAGGCTTCTGTGCCGCGACCGGGACGTCTCCATCAACACTCCAAAGATTCGGCACAACTTGAAAAGAAAAAAGTCACTCCATAAATATTTCAACTATAATCAAAAATTATTCTCCTCATAAAAAAATCTTCCTTCCCAAATGGTTTCCATTTTTCCCCCAGAAACCTTTTATTTATGGAATACAAACTTCATATATTTCATAATTACAACTTTAGGAGGGGCTGGTGCTGTGGCACAGCAGGTAAAGCCACCGCCTGCAGTGCCAACATCCCATACGGGTGCCAGTTTGGGTCCCAGCTGCTCCACTTGTGATCCAGCTCTCTGCTGTGGCCTGGGAGAGCAGTAGAAGATGGCCCAGGTCCTTGGGCCCCTGCACCCACGTGGGAGACCTAGAGGAAGCTCCTGGCTCTGCACTGGATTGGCGCAGCTCCAGCAGTTGGGACCATTTGGGGAATAAATCTGTGGATGGAAGACCTCTCTCTCTCTCTCTCTCTCTCTGTCTCTGTCTCTCTCTCTACCTCTGCCTCTCTGTAACTCTGCCTTTCAAATAAATAAATAAATAAATAAATAAATAAATCTTTTTAAAAAAACTTTAGGAACATGGTGATTCTTCCCACTGTACCTGTCCTCCCACCCCTCTTCAGAGAGAAGCCTCTTGATAAAAAGGGGGGACTATTACAATTGCTAGTCACTTAAATACAGGCACAGTGACGTGAGTGACCAGCGGCGTATGACGACATTGAGATCTGTCATGAGACAGGGGCACCAGGGCCTGTCTGGTTACTTCTCAATATCACAGCAATGGACGGGAGTCTCTTAGAGTGACCACACTGCTTTTCTCCAACAAAGAGATACCCAGGGAGGTGATGCCTGCCACAGCCCGATGTGGGATGGCAGTGGAGGTCACAGTGCACACGGGGTGGGAAGTGGCCATGGTGAGCTGTACTCAGGGGGACAGCCAGGCAGTCACCGTGATAAGCACAGCACCAAGGCATGAGGTCAACGCGGAGACACGTCAAGGAGACCGGCTGCCAGGACAGAGCCAGCCTGAGCGCAGCACACACCTCTGGGGGTTGTGTCTACTACATCGCTACTGCGTGTACGTCCACACAGGCCCTCTTCACACAGCACAGCAGATACAGCAAGGCAGAGAACAAGCCAGACTCTTCCAAGAACAGTGGAAGAGCAGCCAAGAGCTCCAGGTACGTTGGAAGAATACGGGTGAGTCTCAAGTCTGTAGACAAGGTCAGCTCTGCAGACAGTCCCGTGTGCTCCTGGACGGCGACCATCGCCCCAAATGCGAGAAGGATGAGGCAGCGCCGGGGTCTAAGGCTAGCCCCCTGGGGTGAGGAGTGGCCTTCAAGGAGAAATGGAGAGTGGGTACTGCAGTTGGGAGAGGGTCCGTGTGTCTCCCAAGGCCTCACGTGCTGAAATTTGGTCCCCACGGGAAGTGATTAAGAAGGTAGAAACTTAATCCAGCCATGGTGTGTTGCAGGTGGGGTCATCAGGATGGAAGCCCCATGATGGAATCCGGGGCTTTAAACTAAGAGGGAAAGAAGCCAAAAAGGACCCTCACACCCACACATGCTCCACGTGATCCCCGGCTCCTCCAGACACAGCCAGGAAGAAGGCTGGCACCAGATCAAGCCCTTGTCTTGCCTCCACAACAAAGAGCCGAAACACACCTCTTTCTGTTAGAGTTACCCAGCTTCGGGTGTACCACTCTATAATAGTGATTACAGTAATGCAACACGGACCGACTCCACATGGAAGACTGAGCAGAGTCAGCGCGCTGGGAGGGGGCTATGGGTCAGACTTCTGCCAGCTGAATGGAAGCTAGTTAGAGCCTGCCGTGGCAGTAACGTCCCTACGTGGTAACGTTGCCACACGAAAGCCTATTACAGACAGGGCCGGTCAGTCAGCAAGACCCCTGAGTGACAAGCAGGCTGCATGGAACCCTCAAGTGTCCCCATCCCAGCAGCGCCTACTGTCCCCCGGCTGCTCCGTCACAGAGGTGCACAACAGCAACCCGAAACCCGAAACCATGACTTCAGAACGGAGAGGAGCTGCAGTGAGATATGACACACTGGACACACTAATTCACACTCACATCCCCTCCACATCCCGCTAAAATGCCAATTTTTTTTTTTTTTACCTCCTTCCTCCATGCAAGTGGGCAACAACAAAACCCAAAAAGTTCCAAGATGAACGTGGAATGAACGCATCTCGAAAAGTCGATAAACTATGAGCTAACATAGCCTGGGGGATGAGGCACCAAATGCCTGCTGAGAAGCAGTTGGCGGAAGGCAGGGGTTTAGTCCATGCAGAAGGAAACACGGTCGGTCTGGGCTAAACCAGGAATGCACCTGACTGAAAACGGGGACAAAGCAGGAAAGGCACGCTGGGCTTCCCTCCCCAAAACCCCACCACTCCCTGAACAGCAGGCCGACAGCATTCACCTCCAAACAAGGGGACAAACAAGTACTGTCCTGGGCCCCGAGGCTGACGGCCGGGGGCGCTCTTGCGGAATGGCAAAGCCAGGGCAGCCCCCAAGAGGCCCAAAGTAAACATCTACAGAGCTCTTTACCAGTCTCAGGAGCCTACACCCACATGTGAGTCCATGTCTGGAAAGCACCTGACGCTTGACCAAAGACAGGGACCAGAACAAAATAAGGGGGAAAACAGCCTACAGGAAAGAGACTACACAGGGCAACACTTTAAAGGCAAACTCTAGGTAATATTCTCAGGGAGGACAGAGACGATGACACAGTCATGAAACAAGAACAGGAAGGCATGCAAATAAAATAAAATAATATAAAATAAAGTAAAATATAATAAAATAAATGCAACACAGAGCAAAAGACCTCTTTTTCAAAGAAAAACTATGACAGCAAAAAAGTGAATATAAGGGGAAAGGGTAGGGAAATTGCCAAAAAAGACAGAAACGAGGGATAGTAAAATAGAAGCAAAAGGAAAACAGAGCAAACAGAACTTTATGAGCTCAAACAAGATCTCAAGAATGGAAAAAAAGGTAGCACTAGGGGGAGGAAATCGGAGTTGCAATTCAACAGCGTCCCAGGGCCCACAGACACGGACACCGGGTGCCTGGGAGGACAGCAGCCGTGACGTGTGCAGAGCACTCTCGCACACCTGTGAGCAGAGGGGACAGAGATGACGCTGCAAACCGTCAGAGTAGAAGCAGAATCTTTATAACGCACAGGAAGTCAGAAGTGCCACAGGACGTCTACACGGCAGTGCGTTCTGCTAGAACACAACGAGGGAGAGTCGTTTCCACCTCAGAATTACCAAGAAGCGGCAGAAAGACATTTTCAGACATTCAGTCTCTCAAAAACCTCTAACCACTCACCAAAAGAAGGGAAGGAATCGAGGAATAGCAAATAGAAATGCAAGTTAGGGAAGTATTCCTAACACCCGAACAGCAGAAGGAACTCAAATGGACAGGACACAGGAACCCACACAACGCAACATCGTTCAGCCGTGAGGAGGAACGAAGCCCGGCTCCTGCAGCAGCGAGAGCGTCAGGCCAGGCTGCAGAAGCCAGAGGCCGCGGCCACCACCACCCCCTCCCCCAGTGAGCCCGGGCACCAGGAAAGGGGCCGGGGGCCAGGGGCAGGACAGGCAGTGACGGCCGCAGGACAGGCAGTTACGTTCTGGAAAGGAACAGTGGTGACGTGGTGCACTCCGTACACACATTAACAGCTACAGCCCTGGGTCCTCAGCGAGGCTGAGCTGGGAGGGATGTGAACCACACGTCTCCAAAGAGGCCGATTTAAAAACACAGGGGCTGGCGGGTGCAGCCCGACTAGGTCACAGGGTGCCCGTGGAGACAGCCTCGGCACGCAAGCGGCAGGCAGCGTGAGGCGTGTGAGCACGCAGGGGTGGGGGGACACCGCGGGAGAGCCCGGAGCTGACACAGACCAGGGAAACCAAAAGCCTGTGCGAGGAAAATGACCACGGACGCCTCAGCCGTGGACGGCATCTTTAGTCAGTTTGGACAGGATCAGCAGCAACTGAACTGTGAGAGTCCAATCAAAACAACAAACTTCTGTGACTGATGAAACACCTTTTTTGCTTAAGGGGCATCTTTTCTGGGGATGGTCTATTAATTGGGAAATGGCAAGAATGGCAATTTAATACCTCAGAAGAAAGCATACTTCTCTGTTCATGACAATAACAGCTCACTCTGAATTCAAGAACACAAGGCTTTAAAACGACGTTAGCAACGCAATCGCAAACAGGAAATTTAATCATCAACAATCTCATTCCACGCTGTGAGCTCATCTGACAGTGTTCAGAACTTGATGTTTTTCCCTCAACAAGGGTCTCATGGGGTGCCGTGGTGGATTAAGCTGCTACCTGTAGCACCAGTATCCCATATGAGTGCCAGTTTGAGACCTGGCCGCTCCACTTCTGATCCAGCTCCCTGCTGATGCACCTGGGAAAGCAGCAGAAGATGGAGCCCAAGTCCTTGGGCCCCTGCACCCACGTGGGAAACTCAGATAAAGCTCCAGGCTCCCAGCTTCAGACAGGTTCAGCTCCAGCCATCGCAGCCATTCAGGGAGAGAACCAGCAGATGAAAGACTTCTCACTCTCTCTGTCTCTGCCACTTCCTCTCTGCAGCTTGCCTTTCAAATAAATAAATTTTTTAAAAAATTTTAAAAAATAGACTTTGGGGCCAGTGCTGTGTGGCTCATTTGGCTAATCTTCCATCTCTGGCATAGCATCCCATATGGGCACTGGTTCTAGTTCCGGTTGCTCCTCTTTCAGTCCAGCTCTCTGCTGTGGCCCGGGAAGGCAGTGAAGGATGGCCCAAGTGCTTGGGCCCTGCACCCGCATGGGAGACTGGGAGGAAGCACCTGGCTCCTGGCTTCAGATCAGCGCAGCTCTGGCCATGGCTGCCATTTGGGGGGTGAACCAACGGAAGGAAGACCTTTCTCTCTCTCTCACTGTCTATAACTCTACCTGTCAAATAAATTAAAAAAAAAAAAAAATAGACTGAGCTACATGGCCAGATATTACCATTTTCAGTAAAAAAGTTAAGTTGTGCTGAAAAATGTTGAAACACAGAGAAAAGTCAGAAGCAGAAAATAAAGGTTTGATTTAATAGACTCACCAAAATCTGAAACCCACTGTGTTCAGTGGGCTCGCAGAAAATTCAGAGCAGTGAACCGCTCCAGTCTGGGGATTCACAGCACATTTGGAAATGAACAACCACAATGGAACCTTCCAACACGGCTCTCCCCGGCCATCGCAATCTCAGGTAAGACCGGAAGTGTGTGCGCTGTTCCTCCAGCGCAGGATCCCCCAGGAACCCCGTCCACCTGGTTAACATCCTCGTTACCCACGGGAAAATCTCCACTTCAGTGAGCTGCCCACACTCGGGGCAGTCAGCAATTTCCTCCCGCGGTTGCACAAAGGCATAATTACAGCTGTTGAACTCCACATGGAAAATGACTGATCGGGCACAAACAATGAGGCTCCGCTTTGTAAACCCAAGTCATCAGACAGTGAAGCTGTGTGCGGTGGCAGCACCAAGCCGGGCTTTAAGTCAGAACCACTTCCCGCGTCCTGGAAGATGGGCTACCCAGCGGCACCAGCAGGTCGCTCTTAGGACAACAAGCACGGTTTGTCAGATGAGCACAGCTGCCCAGCACCGGGTACCTCTGTGAGACGTCATCTGCGGTAAGCAGAGACCACGCTGGTCTCCCAGCAGGCACGCAGATGCGTGGGGTTTATGCCAAAATGATTTTAAGGTGAACCTCAAACACCACGGAGAGCAGCATGGCCAACAGTAGGTTTTCACAACGGGAACAGCGTGCGGTGCTGACGGCGGAGCAGGCAGAGGTGGCAGTGACGTCAGAGCTGGCTTCCTAGGACGCAGTAACAGGCCGAGGGAGGTGCGCCCGGGGGCTGGAGCAGTGGGCCAAGTTCTGTACCCTGGGCGATCTGGGACACTTCAAGGTTCCAAAGCAGAAGAAACACTAGCCCTGGGAAAGGGGACAGCAGAGGGGCAGAGCCGAGGGGCTTCCCTGGGGCGTGGCGAGAGCACTGTGGACGAGGCAGAAGAGCTGTGGGATTAGACACAAGTCCTGCACCCACGCCTGGCTCCGCTGCTGACCCTGGGTGCCCGTGGCAGGTCTATCCCTCAGCCTGTCCTCCAATAGCGACTCAAGACTACCTATACATCAGGCACCAGACCCAGAGACGCAGGGAGATGGTAGGAGGGCAAACGCTCAACACCCAGCTGAAGCTTATGTGTGGCTGCTTCAAAAAGTTAATGGAAAACAATTTTTGGGGTGCAAAAAAATTCACAATTTATACATAGAGGGATATTCAAAGAGTTCATAAAAATGTATCTTTTTAAAAATGCACTTGAAATTTTTGTACCAAAATAAACTTAGCTTTTTACTCCGTTTTTCCCACGAACTGTTTGAAGTAGCCTCATGTTCTAGTTGTGGGTGTTCAGAAAATATAAACGTGAATACTGAATATGCCGGGCAGTGAGACTGAGTGCTGAGCGACATTAAAGCAGGAGGAAGTGGTGCTACGCGTGCTGATTAAGTAAGGGAGGAAAAGGGAGGAACTACCTGAGCAGAAACCAGAACAGAGCAGGAGAATGCCCAGGGACAGCACGTGCAAAGGCCCTGAGGTGGGCTGGAGCCCATGCACTGTGGAACAGCAGGAGACCAGCAAGGCTAAAGGATAATGAACAAGGGTGAGCAGGGCAGGAAACGAGGCCAGAGAGGAGGTAAGAGACTGTGCATAGCTCTATTCTATTTTCTATTTATTTAGACAGTGAGAGAGACAGAGAGAAAGGTCTTCCTTTTCCCGTTGGTTCACCCCCCAAGTGGCCCCTATGGCCAGTGTGTTGCGGCCGGCGTACTGTGCCGATCCGAAGCCAGGAGCTAGGTGCTTTTCCTGGTATCCCATGCTGGTGCAGGGCCCAAGTACTTGGGCCATCCTCCACTGCACTCCCAGGCCACAGCAGAGAGCTGGCCTGGAAGAGGAGCAACCAGGACAGAATCCAGTACCCCAACCGGGACTAGAACCTGGGGTGCTGGTACTGCAGGTGGAGGATTAGCCTAGTGAGATGCGGCGCCGGCATCTATTTTATTTTCAAAGTGGCGTGGGGGGTGAGGTGGAGTCACCAGAGAGGTGCACAGCTCTGCTCTCCCTTCAACAAAGAACTTGCTATTCCATTTCAAGGAAGTGGGGAAAGCACCCAGTAACCGAGAGCTGTTTCCTCCTGGGGCCCACAAAGCGGCAAAGCACTTGGCAGCCCAGAGCGTCCAGCCAGCCATCAGCCCCACTCGCCGAGAACTGCTGAGCAGTGCCCCTCACCCACAGCCCGTGGCTTCCCACACCACTGTCTCAGTTACCCACCACTAACCAGAGTCCGAAAGTACTCATCAGAATATTAATGCTAATCAGAAAACTCAGGAAACACACAGTCATATGTTTTGAATAACACTTATTATGGTATACTTTTATAATACTTCGATGTGTTTAATCTCTCAGCACCTAATTTATAAATTCAACTTTGCCGTGGGGAGGCTAAAAACTAAACTTCATCACAAGGAGGCAGGGATGGGAAACCACGAGACTGGAGAGAGTCCCTCATGATCTGTGCCTTCGGCAGCTTCTGATGAGAACAAGGCCCTGCAGGTAAGGGGAGACCATCACGCCGGGCTGTCCTTTGTTTCCACAATGAACGTGGGAGGGAAAGGGAGGTGTGTGAGTAGGCACAAAGTCCTATCTCACAGCAGACAAGGAGCTGCACGTGGGCACGGGAGACACGGCACTCCTGGGTCCCGCCCTCGGCTGTGTCACCACACTACTTGGCACCGGCACTCACACGTGCTCTTCCACTGAGTGGCCCAGAGCTCCTGAAGCCTTTGGGATCGCCAAACCAAGAAAGACCCAAGTGTCTTGTGTAAGATGCCTGGGGGGCTGGGGGCTCCTGGGGGGCTGGGGGCTCCTGGGAGCCTAGGAGCAGGTTGGCTGCCGGAAAAAACAATCTGGTGCTTAGAGGGGTGCAGCTTTCAGGCCCAGCCCCTTCAGACAGGAGGGAGAGGGGCCGCAGGTTGAGTTAATGACCCAGGGCTGCATTTCCCCATCACATCTGCATCTCTAAGTCTCCCTAGGTGCCTGCAGCTGCAAATGCTGGATGGGTGGCCCCTGTTCACCCTGGTGGTCCCTCCCTCCACACTCCCTGCCCTGCACCTCTTCCCCAACAGTAAGTAAAGAAAGCACTTTGCTGATGCAGGGAGCCACCCTAGCAAATGAGTGACCCCCAGCAGGAGTGGGAATGTCGGTGTGGCAGCCCGTGCCGGTCAGAAACACAGGCCACAGCCTGGAACTCGCCACCTGTGCATGAAGCCAGGGCAGTCTTATGGGACGGGGCCTCAGCCTCCTGGGTCTTTCCTGACTCCAGGTAGTGCCAGACCGAACGGCAGGACTCACAGCAGCCGCTGCACCAGGACAGCCCCGCACGCCGGGCATCAGAAGGGGGAGTCGCGAGGGTATGAGTACTGAAAGGAGCTCCCTCTGCCTGGAGATGGCACGAACCGGCCCAAAGGACTCGGACGCAGGACATCGGTTCTCTGAGCCTCGGCTTCCCACCTGCGCAACAGCGACAGCGCCAACTCCGATGAGAACCAGTCAGGAACACACTGGAAACTACTTTTCATTCTCCACGCATTAAAGAGATGCTAATTTCTCAAAAGATGAACGCTCAGGGAAAAACCCACCTTCCTTGCAAAATTGGAAAGCCACTCCTCTGGAAGGGTGCTTCCACTCTGGGTCTTTGCAGGGAAACCTGCTCACCTGTTGAGATGCTACAGCCCTTCTCCAAGAGACGGCTAAAGACAGAACACACGCGCAGGACAGCTGGGCACGACTGTGCCTAGCACCAGAACTGCCATCACACCTCCAACCGCCACATTTCCACCTGCATATGAGACAGAGCCTCGCCGGGGCTCGGGCAGCAACTTCAGGGCTGTGTTTTTCTTGCTAAGTGTAAAGTGGTCCGACAGGGAAAACAACTTCTTTGCTGGAATAAAACACGGAGACAGGCAAGCCAGACACAGGGATTTCCTCTGTGGATCTAAGTGACTCACCAGTGTTGGCTGAACCAAAGCCAGGGCACCAAATGCACTCGGCAGGTACGCAAAGGGTGAGCCCGTCAACAATGGCCAAGGTGACGTGGATGGCCCCAGTGCCGTCTTGGAAACAGCTCATTCCAGGACCAGCATTGTGGCACAGCAGGCTTTTCTTTTCTTTCTTTCTTTTTAAGAATTATTTATTTATTTGAGAGAGGGAAAGGCAGAGAGAGAGAGAGAGAGAGAGAGAGAGAATCTTCCATCCACTGGTTCACTCCCAGATGGATGCAAGGGCAAGGCTGGGCCAGGCTGAAGCCAGGAGACAGGAACTTCCTCTAGGTCTCCCACATGATACAGGTGACCAAGTACTTGGACCATTCTCCGCTGCTCTCCCAAGCACATCAGATCATAAATGGGGCAGCCAGGACTCGAAGTGGCACCCACATGGGATGTCAGCACTACAGGTAGCAGCCCCAGGCACAGCAGGATAAGCCTTTGAAGCCAGCTTCCCTTATCAGAGTGCTGGTGGAATCCCAGATGCTCCCCATCGGATCCGGCTCCCTGCCAATGTGCCTGGAAAAACAGTGGAAGATGAACCAAACGCTTGGGGCCCTGCACCCATATGGGAGAGCAGGGATGAAGTTCTTGGCTCCTGACTTCAGCCTGGCCCAGCCCTATCCATTGCAGCCATTTGGGGTGTGAGTCACCAGATGGAACACCAATCGGTCGATTGCTCGCTTGCTCGCTCGCTCACTCGCTCTCTCGCTCTCTCTCTCTCACTGCCTTTCAAATAAAAGTAAATCTTTACAAAGATAAAATAAAACAGCTCTTTTCAAACTGTGAATGTGTCTAGCTAGGCTCAAAAATTACGCCAGTGACGTAAATACACGCACTGCGGCTTTACTGGGGGCACACAAGGTAGTCCAAGCAGAGGACCCGCCCAGGCTGTTGATCTCAGTGCCCTGGGGTGCAGACAGCAGCAGACGACAAGTGCTTCTGTTCTAAACCTTCGAGTCCCCTTTCTATGGCACAGCAAGCACGGGCGACTCCTGCGATTCATCCCTAAAGCAGCAGAGCTACGCGTGAGTGGCAGAAGGTGTTCGTTTCTGCGTGCCCATGTTGAGAAGTCAAACCTTTCTTGGGAAATGACTGTACAACCTGCCTTTAAGAAGAGATTGCTAAAATCACAAAAGCCCACACGGAGGATCTCTCTGAATTGTTCCAGTGCAGGACACCGTGCCACACTGCGGGCAGTTAGATACATGGTGTACACCACAAACAGCACGTGTCAGTAGGATGACAAGGACACAGAATACAAAAGGCGCAGACGCTGCAGCCGGACAGCCCTGGGTCCGAATGCAGCAGAGCGCTTTCTGCAGGTGCTTAGCTGCCCTAGGCAGGTTCCTGCTCCACACAGAGGGCACCACCACACCTGTCTGCAGTCCATGTTGGAGGAATCGCCAAGGAAATGGACGAATCAGCCAGCAGGGTCTCGGAGGGCAGGGGTAGCACAGCCATCATGGTGACGTGGTGGCAGCTGCTGGAGTAACCAGTGGCACATCCACGGCTCTGACGGTCCACTCAGACGAGGAACCCCAAAAGGCCAAGACTCTACCTTGTCTCCCTGCACCCACAAAACACCCAGACTTGGACAAGGCACACATGAGACTCAGCACTTCCTGACTGAATCACTGGCTAGCAATCAACTTGGGCCTGAATCTATAAACCCCCAAAATTAGTCAACAAGGACAGACCTTGTCACTCTTACTGAGGACAATATCCGATTAACAAGGTAGGCTACATGTGGCCCTCAAAACTGTTCATTTTTCTCCTCAGTTCCTTAAAAAGTTGGTGTTTTTAGGTTGTATGAGTGACATATTCACTGCCGCCACTCACACATTTGTGTGCCCTGTTGCATAAAACCAGACCCCTGCAACTCAAGGACCTGGTAGACTGAAGTCCCAACACCGCCCCAAGTTCTGTGATGTCCCCTGCATTCCTAGTGGGCACATGTTCTCTCAGACGTGTGGACACTCTCATGTGCTCCATTCCACTGCTCCCCGAGGTAGGCCACTGTCCCAGAGCAGAGGTCCCCGTAACAAGCTAACAGTCATGGACAGCAAGTGCCTGGCCGCTCTAAGTACCTGCCACACACAGATATGTTCCATCCTCCTTCCCCAATGCTACTGCCCCCCCCCCAGGCCTAAAGAAACAGATAGTAGTTTCACAGTTGCCAAGGGAGGGTATGGGGCTAGTGGGTGCCAGACTCCACCAAAATGTTCAGGAGTTGTACAACGGCGATGGCTGCACAGCCTTGTCAATGTACCAAAACCCACCGAATGGGACACTCAACGGGTGAACTGTGTGGGAACGGAATGTATCTGTACTAAAAAATCCAAAGAGCGAAGCACAGAACACGGACAGACACCTTCTACCAAAACCTCAGCCCCTTGCACCTACAACCTCTCTGGCCTTCGTTTATATTGGTATTTAGACACACAGGTACATACTCAGATGCTCGGGCCAGCTGCGTTCTGTTATCAAAGAGAGACAGCTCACGTGGCGGAGTGAGCCTGCTTGCACTGCACACAGGCCTTGGCATGCATCCTGCCAGTACAGACCATCTTTATCAAGGCTGCATCACAGGATTGAACTGAAACCTATCCCTCTAGTCCCTACTGATCCCAAAGCAAATGGCACCATGGTCCCCAGCCTTGCACCGTCTCTCAGCGCAGGTGCGAAGACATTTCTTGGTGATGAGTTCCCAGAAAAGAAAAATCTGGGTATGAGGCGGGGAGGGGGGTGCAGTTTAAATTTTTCAGCTGAAAAACTCCCACGGACCATCAACGGCCACCTGACTCCCACAGGCGTCGGCCTCCTCATTTGTCAACACAAGGAGACTTAGTCGGTTTCAGGTGTAACATTCAGACTGTAAACAAGACCCAGGTGAAGCACGGGGCTAAATGCACAAACGTGAGCTAGGAGCAGTCAGCACGTGGACCAGACTGACACAGCCCAGAGAAGCCTGCAGAAGGAGCAGACGCCAGAAGGCTGGACCACACTCAAAGAGACGGGACCCCGGATGGCCAGAGTGGAGGACACACACCCCCAACAGGAGCAGTAGGCAGGACATCCACCAGCCAACAGGTAACCCAGGCAGCAAGGCAGCGTGGGAAACAAAGCCCAGGCACACAGGCACACACGGCTGAGGAGGAGGAGGAGGCGAGGTTCAAAACAAAGGAAAATCTCAAACAATTAATGCTCTGGCATCTGCCCCTGCGCCAGGAACCTCTGAGGGACAGGGTATCAAGGCAGAGAGCGCAATGCCAACAGCACAGGCAGGAAGAGAAAAAAAAAAATCACCATCCCTGAAACTCAAGGTCATGGCAAAGTCTACGGTTTTAAGGGGGATAAAGATAGGTTTAGAAAAGAAGTCACATCGCAAGTTCACTTCCCTTCTGAATTCTGAAGGAAGCCCGGGGTCAGGACACACAGAGCAGCACACGCAGAGCCCCGGTGTGGCAGCCACCTCCTTGGGGGATGGAGGAGAGCAGGGGAGGGCGGGCGCTCACGGGGAGCAGAGAAGGGTGCGACAGGGAAAGGCAGGCGGCAGGGCACAGCCAGGGGCGACCCAGGCACACAGGGCACTTATTTAGACCAGCGTGGCGCCAAAGATGGGCTGTGGAGTGCCCTCATTCAAACCACCGGGGGAGGGATGCACTGGGAGGGAAACCCTGTTAGAAAGGCAGAGTCTGGGGTCCAGGCCCCAGAAATTAGTACCTGGCTAGGAACCTGCATTTTACTAAACACCCAGGGTGACGTCAATGCTCACCATGCTTGAGGACCAGTGCACTAAGTCCTAACGATAAAGAAACGGGAAGCACAGGAACACCCTAACCAAGGGTTCTCCCCCCAAGAGCCACACAGGACCCTCCAAGGGCTGCCTTTGATCCCACGCTTTGGTACCCCAAAGGCCTGCTCCCCAGCCTAGTGCCTAGGGTCACAGCAACTATCAAAGTGCTGTGAGCTATGGGGGGAGTAGAGACCACCCTGGCATCCCTCCCATCCGCAGTCAGGGTTTCTGCAAGGTACAGGAGGGCGTGAGAAGGGAGGCTCCCACCTGATCCAGGGGCAGGAGGACCAGGCACCTGGCCAGGGCCAGCCTCACTGTGAAGGGCTTCCACATGCACCTGGAAGCTACGTGTGGTCTGTGTCCACGTGAGAAAGAAGCCTGGACACACGGGGAGCAAATGGCATAATGAACAACACACTAGAGGCCATTTCAAACGCTGACAGGGGTGTTCGGTGGCCTTGACAACTTCCCAGAAAAATCTTAATTATGCCGAGGAACCCAAGGCAAGGCAGAGCGGGAAGCAGCAGAGGACAGGAGAGAGGAGGAGGAATCTGGGGGGATTTGTAACATGCCAAGCCAGAGGGCTGAATCCGCCTCCACTGTCTCTGCACCTTGCGAGTACAGTGGGAGATGAAGACACGAGACAGAAGTCCTCCTCCTACGGAGTCCAGGAGGTTCCCCAAGGCAGGCTCACGTCCCTAAGGGCGTCTGATGCTGCGGATCATAGAAAGCAACAGCTATCTACACTTCCCACGCCCAGCATGGAAACTCACTCGCACGCCTTGACAAGTCCGTGCGCCATGGGCAGGTGGAAGGCACTTGATCCTCCTGACTGCTAGGTGGGAAGGCAGAGAGGTAAAGGCAGGCCCCAGCTTACGATGGGTGCGCTAACAAGGGGGCGATGTGCACTCGGTGAGAACTGCCCCAGGCCGGCAACACTGGCGATGCTGGGGCTGTGAGTGGAGATGACTGGGGCGCTAGGTGTGCCGTGCTGCTCGGCTGTGCTGTGCAGTGGGCCGGGAGGAGTAAATGCATCTTCAGCTTACGATGAGACTGCGGGACGTAAACCCTTGGAGAGCTGAACACTGGTCCACATTCCTTCTGCAAACAGGCTCTCAGACCCTGGTGCCGCTATCTCATGTGTATCCAGTGCATCAAGGGGAAGCTGCTGCCAGGGGTCAGGGCCCTGAATCCCAAGAGGAGCGAGACCGTGAGGCTGCCGCCCTCTGAGCACTTACACCCGATTTGTGGCAAACGAGCAAACCAACAGGGTGATCTCTGATGGCAGCAGCGGCTGCACAGCGCAGAGTCGGGACAGGGCGCCCTGGGCGAGCTCCGGCCACAGCGGAGGCTGGGCCTCTCCGACGAGGTCTCAGAACACTGAGAACTGACTAACGGGACGCTCGGGCATCGAGCTCCCACGGGGGAGAACATTCTGGCAAAAGGAATGGGAAGTGCTACAGTGGGGCCCAAAGTGTCTTCCTCACGGAACAGAGAGGCAGCCAGTGAGGTTCCAGTGTGATAAAGGTGGGAGCGGCGAGAGCTGGGAGTGGATCCCACAGGGCCCCGTGGGCCAGGAGAGCAGATCTCACGCTCATTGGGGCGCAGCCAGCAGGGGCTGCTACGCAGTTCTTTAGTCACTGTGGTTGCCGTGTGAAAAACAGACCGCAACGGAGCAGGACTAGAAGGGAAGAGGCCAGCGCGCAGCTGTGGCAGCATTCGGGGCCTATGTCAGAGCTGCAGGCCGAGGCCTGGAGCTGCAAGGGCAGGCACAAACGGCCAGGCACCTCTGGGGTGTATTTTGAGGCTGGCAGGTCATTACCATCGTCTCCCCCTAAATGGACGGTAACCACAAGGGCAGGAGTCCTTGTTGGTTCTGCTCACTCGTCTGGCCTACGACAGGCCCTCTGTGACGATTTACTACGATGAACATTTGAGCACAGCAGAATGGCCCCAACCCCCAGGTTCCGACCCAGGTGACTGTCCTGCCGCCGCATTCTAGCATTTCCACATCTGGTACATGCAAGGGGGCAGGACAGCAGCTGCCGTATGAACAAGTGGACCCACGTTACTCTGGGATTTCCAGATCCACTGAAATGACCTGAAGACCCACACGCCAACAGCTCCTGCATCTGCACCTGGCGATTCCGCAGACCCGACACCTGAGGCCTCCCCGATGCTGACACGGGCCTGGCCTGGAGGTGCAGAAGTGCACCTTCCTAGGCCGGTGCTGCAGTGGCTCTGATGAGCAATTAGACAGCTGGAAGAGGCAGCTGCTGCCTCACTTCGGGCAACGCGCCGCTTGGAGAGGCAGCTGGAGGCCCTGAAGGCTCCCAGTAGCTGAGCGCCCAGGGCCCCTCAAACAGCCGATGTCTCTTGGGGTCCGAGCCAGAGAAGCGGCACTGCCACTGTGATACTTCAGGCGAGGCTGCCAGCACCAGGAGGCAGCAGTGCTGAAGCAGGCGCCGGGAGTCCGCGTGCACAGACAGGAGTGAGAACACAAGGGGCCTGGGAGAGCCAGGAAGCCAGCCTGTGTTCACAGAGGGAGTTCACAGTCGTGAGTTAGAGCTCCTGTGTTAGCAAGCACTCCCTGTGAGCCAAGTACCATGCACCATCTCCGCAATGCCCTCCTCAATCCTACCAAGTAGGCACAGTCCCCTCTCCCCATCACAGACACAGGGAAATCGTCAGGGCCAGGCACGGGGGGTGGGGTGGGGTGGGGGGTGCGCGCCTGTGGCTCAGAGACCCAGAGGAGACCAGAAGAGGCCACCAGGCGGGAGTGGGCCCACACCCGCTGGCAACTCCCAGTTTTGCAGCTTAGGACTGGTTAGCTCAAAAGGTTGCAGATGGAAGGGTGCTTCGAAGGAGATGAAGGCTCCTTTAAATCCGTCACTCTGGGGCTTGAGGATGGAGCCTGCAAGACTCCATTTTCTTTGTCACTCAATTCTGTCTGCAGAAACCGCTGTGGGTTTGGGGAAGATTAGGTAACACCAGAAGAACAGACCCTCTGTGGCACTAAGCTGGGTTTGGGTTTCTTTCACATAGATTGGTTCTGAAACCTGGGCTCAGGAGGCCATGGCTTCTGCATCATGAAGTTTAGCTCATGGCAAACCCAGGAGAGCCGTGCACCGAGGCTCAGAACCACTGATGCCTGCCACAGCCATGACACGAACTGCATTCTCACTGCTACTCTAAGTGCTTGCCACACATTATCTCATTTAAACCTGAAAGAAACTCAGGCAGGCAGGAACTGCTGTCGCCTCCAGGTTACAGATGAGCAAACTGAGGCAAGAAGCCAACAAGGAGGGGGACCAAGACTCCATCCCTGACAGCCTGATCTGAGGTTGTGCACCTGACCACGCAGGATCGTGGCAGTGTCCTGCACAGCCTGGCCACATGACTGCAGCCCAGAGGGCAGGGCCCTGGAGGTCCGGTTGGGGACCCTCAGGGAGCTCTGAGAAGGAGCTGCCAACAGCCCTCTCTGGCACCCCCTTCCCCAGAACCCCACAGCCCCCACGAATGACTGCAGCCTCCTGCATCAGCGACATGGGCACCGGCCCAGGCACACTGGAAGCCTGGCCTCTCCCTGAAGAGAACGAAGCCACAGGCCACGTCACTGGATGCAGAGCAGGCTCCATTAGAAGAGCCCCGTCTGTCCTGCACTGAGCTCCATGTCACCTCCTCCAGGAAGCCTGCCGTGAGCCAGCAGATAGCCCATCCTCTGCCGCCTGCACTTCACACATGGGGCAGTGGGAGCCGGAGCCTCAGTTCTGAGCGTAGAACTGGCTGCTTTCCATGTCTGCCACAACACTAAGGGACACAGAGCCCAGTGTGAGGACAAGGACCAGGCCCGTGCTGCTCCTGGAAAGCCGGCCCCCAGAGGAACAAAGGAGCAGGCAGGGCCCGGAAGCCACAAGCAGCCACACGGAGGGAGCCCCCAGCCCAGGATTCACGTCTGCACCTCGGGCTGCCTCCCATCCCTCTGCCGTCAGCCCTCACTCCCCCAGAGCCTCTTCCCAAGCCAGGCCTCCCAGCTGCAGGCCCACCTGGCCACGCGCCCAGCTCCTCCCTCGGCTCCAAGCAGCAGGTCTTCCCCTGGCACCCCGTCTCCATGGAATCAGAAGTAGAAATCATGAGTCCAGTTCCAGGAGAGCCAGGCAGAGGCCTCCTGCCTCCTGCACCCTCCACACACAGCCCCCATGCTGTCTCCGGGCCTTTGCACAGGCTCTTCACCTGCCTGGACCCTCTTGCTCACTGAAGGCCACTTCCTCCATCAAGGCTTATGTTACGCTATTTCCTGTATTTCCAAGTCGTTGCTGCCAGCTTCTACCCGAGTCCAAGCAAGGGGCTCCTGCCCTGGGCTCCCCTGGCCTGCGCTCCCTATCCCAACATAGTCCACACTTCACCAAGATCGCTCCTGGGCCACAGGGTCTCCTTCCCCACCTCCTGCAAACTCCACAGGGGTTCTCCTACATCCCAGAAGCCAGGACAGGGCTGGGGCCCAGCAGGTTTAATAATCATCGAGGGGCCAGCGCGATGGTAGTGGGCTAAGATTCCACCTGTGCTGCCGGCATCCCATATGGGCACCAGTTTGTATCCCGGCTGCTCCTCTTCTCATCCAGCTCTCTGTTATGGCCTGGGAAAGCAGTGGAAGACGGCCCACGTCCTTGCGCCTCTGCACCCACGTGGGAGACCTGGAAGAGGCCCCTGGCTCCTGGCTTTGGATCTGCCCAGCTCTGGCAGTTGCAATCATTCAGGGAGTGAAGCAGTGGATGGAAGACCTCTCTCTCTGTGTCTCACCCTCTCTCTGGCTTTAACTGTACCTCTCAAATAAATAAATAAATAAAATCATTGGATGAAAATTAACAATGTGAAAGTGAAGGAATGAATGAGTGTACAGACGACAGAAGAGCTGACCACACAAAGGGACTCACTTCATTCCCCAGGCACCAGAAGTAGTCCGAAAACTTTTATTTGTATCAATCACCTAAGCCTCAACAGCACTCCAACAAAACAGCTTCTACTCCATTTTATAGAGGAGAAAGAGACACAGAAACGTGGCTGCCTGAAATCACATAAATGGGGAGTGGCGAGGTAAAAATTCAAACCCAGCAGGCTGGCTCTGACACACGTCCTTTCAACCACAGCGCAGTTACACCGCCAGGGTGGAGGTCACGCTGGGGACTGGAATGAGCCGTACCTCCCTGCATCCACACTCTCCACGCAGTGGCTTTGGACGCTGACTCCGGACCTGGCCGTGCAACCTGCTAACTGCAATCCTCACACATCAGCAAGTGCGAGACCAGCAGAGGCCTGGTGAACTTGGGCTTGTCCTCGAGAATGCTCCCGCCGAGAACACTGAGACCACCACGGTGTGACTGACCCGAGCCAGTCAGGGGAAGATGCTGTGTGAAGCGGAACTGAGACCGGAGCCAAGGATGAGACACAGGGGCCCTAGTGGGCTTGACCCCAGATGGCCTGATTACTCCGAAATGGGGCCAGGACAGGCAGGGAGTCAGACGGGAAGTAAAAGAACGGAAGGGCCAGCGCCGTGGCTCAATAGGCTAAATCTCCACCTTGTGGCGCCAGCACACCAGGTTCTAGTCCCGGTCGAGGCACCAGATTCTGTCCCGGTTGCTCCTCTTCCAGGCCAGCTCTCTGCTGTGGCCCGGGAAGGCAGTGGAGGATGGCCCAAATCCTTGGGCCCTGCACCCCTCCATGGGAGACCAGGAGGAAGCACCTGGCTCCTGGCTTCAGATCAGTGTGGTGCGCCAACTGCGGCGGCCATTGGCGGGTGAACCAACGGGAAAAGGAAGACCTTTCTCTCTCTCTCTCTCTCTCTCTCTCTCTCACTGTCCACAAAAAATAAAAAGAGAGAGAGAGAGAGAGAACAGAAGAATTTCTGCAGTTTCTCTGCAGCCTGCACCCTAACTCTGCCCACTGCATGTCAGTCCAGCACACCCACTTTCCCATGATGCACCTGATACAGAGGACGCCAGGATCATCATATACACACTGAGTTCCAAGTGGAGATGCCACGAACAGCGTCCCAGAAGACACCCACCCTTTTCATAGATGCAGTCAGGGCACCACTACCCCAGCCAAAAAAGGGACCACTGGGCAGGGCCGCTCTCTCCCCCGGCTCCCTCCTCGTAGGCAGCCCCACCTCGCCTTCCCCTGGTTAGCATCCCTCCTCCTGGGGTTGCCAGCACTCACACCTGAATGCATACTCGCTCCCATATTTTACACTTTATGTATACCCCTGCCTTGAACTCTTATCTTCTGCAGGGGTGAGAACCTGCTGCACCTCGCCTGACCACCTGACGCACAGGACTGTGAGTGAACAAGACGTGGTGAATTGTTCAGCAGACGAGCAAGCAGGAACGTCTCTCTGCTCTCAGAGAAAAAGGCACGTGGAGCCCCCACAGCTCTTCCCAGGCACGTTTTCAATCAGCAAGCGATCCGATGGCACGCTGTGCACGAGTCTCCACTAACAAACTCCAAGGTCTGGCAGCGGAGAGAACAAACCCCTGTCCTCCCAGGAGGTTGAGCCTAGCAGGGGAGCCAGACATACCAACACATCACCGTGGTTTCTGACAAGTGACACAAGAGCTTCAGAGAAAGACAGGGCCACGTCAGGGACACAGTTCCAGACAGAACCTCTGGCTAGCGTGACACGGAGGCACAGAGCGCAGGGACACAGAAGTCAGCCACACAAAACTGGAGAGGAAGAACTCCAGGCCAGAGGGACCACTAGCACAGAGCACGGAGTGATGGCGTCAGGACAAGAGTGACAGGAAACAGGAAAAGGAGGCTGCAGACAGATCCTCAGCTCCGGACCATGTGCAGGGTGCAAGCGTCCCAAGGGTGATGGACAGAGGCTGGAGGGCCAAACACTGGCATGGGGGGCTCCAGTGCTCAAAGGATCTCCTGGCTACAGGAAAGTGTCCCAGGGATGGTGGTGGACGGGGAAAGCAGGGACCCCTGCACCCACCCATGCACATGACGGCCTGCCCTGCCCTGGGGAGGCAGGAGAGCTACCCTGGACAGGAAAGGTGCCCCTCTTACCCTTGCTCCCAGGTCACCCCCTGCTGGCCAACAGCACACGGTGCATCTCCCAGCTTCCTCTGGGGTCAAGGTCAGCTCCAGTGTCCCTCCAGCACAAGGGCAGCACCAGGCAGCATGAGCAGCTGCTGTCACGGCCGGCTTTCTTCTGTACCACGCACGCCAGCAGCACCTCCAGAGCACGCCACGGAAGGAACCAATCGGAAGCAAAACAAGCCTTGTGTGCAGGCCACTTAGGGATGCACCCTGCACACCTTAACTGAGGCTGAAAATGAACTAAACAAAATGGTAATGCTCCACTGGGCAGCATCACTGCGAAGTGCGGGCCCTGCTGGGCTTTTTCCACGTGGAGCAGGCAACCCACAGACCTCATAGAAGGAACATGCAGCCGTGTCAATCACAGATCGCCGACTCCTGTCTCGCTGCTCACTGGAGTCGCTCATTTATGTCTTTACCTGGACGAGGAGCTGCTCTAAGCTGGATGTCATTTTTATTCACAGAATCACTTTCAGAGGAAAGCAGAAGGAAACAGATGGTGCAGGCCATAAGCGAACCAGGTGAAGGCAGACACATCAAAGAAGAATATACCCGAAGAGTGTGCCTCAGGATGCCAGACAGGACTCCTGGTCTGGTGCATCCTCCCCCGACATCCCTCCCAAATCCTCTGCACTCCTTTCATTCTTACCAACTCCGCCCCAAGGTCCACCCAGCATCCCTGGCTGGGTGACTGCTGTAGTGGCCACGTGCCTCCCCCATCCAATATGTCGTGGCCTTCCAGAATTCTCTCCGCACAGTGAAGCAAGGGTGATGGATTTCACGCACAGAACTGCTCCAGTCAGCTCCCTGCTTGTGACTCTTTAAAGCTTCTCCACTCTTCTGACAGCAAAGAGCAAACCCTTTCCCAGGACAGAGGAGACCCTGCACATTCTAGACCCACACTGCTCCCCACATCCTGGTCCTGCCTCCTCGGCAGGAGGGGCCGCTGAGGGAGGCAAACGCCTTGTCCTCCTCCTCCCTCTCTGTCAGACCTGAGCTTTTGTCCTAGCATCTCTTCGTCTGAGAAGCTGTCCCAGACCCTTACTGTTAGACCAAAGAGCTCCTCCTTGCCCCCACAAGAGGCAGAACTGACAAATGGAATTACATCAAGCTGAGAAGCTTCCAAACTCCAAAAGAAACACTCAGCAAACTGAAGAGGCGATCAACAGAATGGGGGAAAATATTTGCAAACTATGCAACTGAAAAAGGATTAATATCCAGGATCTGTAAAGAGCTCAAGAAACTCCACAACAACAAAACAACCCAGTTAAGAAATGGGCAAAGACTTGAACAGGCATTTTTCAAAAGAGGAAATTTAAATGGCCAACAGGCACATGAAAAACGCTCAGGATCACTAGCATCAAAACCACAGTGAGGTCTCATCTCACCCCGGTTAGAATGGCTCTCATACAGAAATCAACAAACAATAAATGCTGTCAAGGATGTGGGGGGAAAAGGTACCCTAATCTACTGCTGGTGGGAATGTAATCTGGTAAAGCCACTGTAGAAAACAGTATGGAGATACCTCAAAAATCTAAATATAGACCTACCATATGACCCAGACATCCCACTCCTGGGAATTTACCTAAATAAATGAAACCAGTATATGAAAGAGAGATCTGTACCCCCAATCACAATAGCTAAGATATGGAATCAACCCAGATGTCCATCAACTGATGACTGGATAAAGAAAATGTAATACATACACACTATGGAATACTACTCAGCTGTAAAATAGAACGAAATCCTGTCTTTTGCAACAAAATAGATGTAACTAAAAACCATTATGTTTAGTGAAGTAAGCCAGTCCTGAAAAGACAAATATCATATGTTTTCTCTAATACGTGGCAATTAATATAGAATACAAAAAATAATGTATAGAAATTAAATGGACATCTTGTGATTTGACTGCTGTTTTATCTCTTGTTTACATTTATGTGGAACTCTGGTCTTCTCACTTTTCACTTGTTAAATATTATGCTTAGTAGTGAATAGGCATGTGACTATAGAGTAGACTGAGGGCTGGCACTGTGGCATAGCAGGTAAAGCCAGCGCCTGTAATACCAGCATCCCCTATCCCCTATCCCCTATCTCTCTCCTTCTCCCTCTCCCTCTCTCTCTCTCTCTCCCTCTCCCTCTGCCTCTCTGTAACTCTGCCTTTCAAGTAATAAAAAAATAAATCTTAAATTAAAAAAAGAAAAAGAAAAAAACAGAGTGGACTTGAAGTCTTTGCAAAGCTTAAATAAAGGAAGAAAGGGGGAGTTGAGGGAGGGAGAGGGGAAGGAAGGGAAGTATGTTATCTTCTCAGAACTGTACCTATGAAATATATGAAATCTGTACTCTCTATATTAATAAAAAGAAATAAAAGCTTGCAGCAACTTCTGCTAAGGACAACTACAGGATATTGCTTAGTCAAAGCAAATATTTATAGAATAAAATTAAATTTCTTTAAGCACTACACTGTTAAAAGGACCAGATTTTGGAGCCAGCATTGTGGTATAGTGGGTCAAGCTGCCACCTGTGACACTGGCATCCCAAATGCACACTGGTTTGAATCCCAGCTGTTCCACTTCCGATCCATCTCCCTGATAATGTGTCCGGGAAGGCAGCAGAAGATGGCCCAAGTGCTTGGGCCCCTGCCACCCACATAGGAGACCCAGATGGAATTCCAGGCTGCTAGCTTTGGCCTGGCCCAGCCCTGCTGTTGAAACCATTTGGAGACTGAACCAGCAGATGGAAGATTCTCACTCTTGCTCTCTCCCTCTCCCACTCACACCCTCCCTTCCTATCTCTGTGTATCTGCCTTTCAAATAAAAATCTTTTAAAAATAAATAAATAAAAGATACACCATGCAAACAGTAACCTTGAGACAGCAGGAATGGCCGTCTTTCCAAAAAAAAAAAAAAAAAAAAAAAAGGCACTATGTTTTAAGAGAATTTTTGTTGTAAATAGAATTAGAAACAGTCAGTATCCCTTGCATTAGAAGAAACTGAAGTAAGATGCTATCATTGTAATTCACAATGCAAGCAGGGGACCGGAACGCAGACAAGGTACTCCTGAGAGTGACAGGGAACAGGTCCTGCCCACCACATGGCATACTACATACACACGAGTATCTCGGCAACCTCAGCACAAATCTGACAATCATTCGGAAACAGGTTGGGCAAAGCCAAGGCCAAGCAGCTCTGCGGGATCTGCAGCATTCTGCCTAAGAATGGCCGCTCCAGAGTCCCGGAACCACCACCAGACAGAGCCAACAAGAGAGGCAAACTTGGCCCAGCACTGCGGAGGGTCGAGCTGCCGCCCGTGACGCTGGCATCCCATATGAGCACCAGTTCGAGTCCTGGCTGCTCCACTTCTGATCTAGCTTCCTACTAATGTGCCAGGGAAAACAGTGGAGGACGACCCAAGTGCTTGGGCCCCTGCATCCATGTGGGAGACCCCTAAGAAGCTCCTGGCTCCTGGCTTCCTATCAGTCTAGCTCTGGCTGTTGGGGCCATTTGGGGAGTGAATCAGCAGATGGAAGATCTCTCTCACTCTTGCGCATGCGCACTCTCTTTCTCTCTCTGCCTTTCAAATAAATAAATACATCTGGGGAGAGGGAAGGACACTTGCCATTTTTCAATTTATGTTTACCTCTTAGGAACAATTTCCACTGTGGGAAAAAACACGATCCTGGATCCCTGTAACAAATACACACCTTTTCAGACTTATTTTTAAAGCAGTGCTCTCGCCTCTTAGGCGCAGCCCACCTGAACCCTGGTGGAACAAACATTCTGCTTAGATCCACTAATAAATTGCCACAACAAATCTGGCAGGAGAAAAGTGTCTGTCTTTTTGCGCACATACAACTGTCATTTCACATTCAGTACCAGAAACACACAGGGAGAAATCGGAGTCTGGGAGCAAGGCACATCTGTGTGTGCGCACAGCAGCAGGGGCTTCCCCGCTGCCCCGCCCCCACCATCGCGCTTAGCGGGGTTGAACGGCTTCTCAAGAGACGGCAAATGACCTTCCACGGCGACAAGGGCCCACATCAGCACGGAAAAGACACTCTGGGGGCTAGCAAACAGGGAAACGAGGCAGGGACAGGATTCCAGATCCACCTGTATCCCAAAGGATCACAAGCACCGCTAGGACCCGGTCCCGAGTGACCCACTGCCCCCGTCTCAGCTAGCTTGTTCTTTGTGACTGCTCACAACTGGTCGTAGGTCGTCAGATGATGTCCCCAACCGCAAAGGGAGATGTCTGGCACGTGAGAGAGCAGCAGCAATGGGAGACTGGACAGAAGCAGTGGGAGAGCTACACAAAGCGGGTGACAGCCCAGGCCAGCGGATACAGCTGGGTAGGGCAGGGAGCATCTGACACACCCCTAGGATGCCATTGGGTAAACATTTAATCCTGACCTTCAACAGCAGGCACAGATGGGTGTGTGCATGACCGAGACGACGGAGCTGCTCTGAGAGATACAGAGGGACAGAGGGAAAACCGCATCGACACTAAGCGTCACCCCACAGCTCCGTCACGCAGCCTGTGCCTGGACCTCTGCAGCAAGGACATGGGAGCTGCCACTCCCCACACCTCACAGCCATGTGCCCTGCACGGACGAGACCCTGCTGAACCACAAGAAGCTGCAGGACTTGAGAGACAGAGACAGAGGGAGACCGGGAAAGCTATGAAGTGTAAAAGAACCTAGCTATTAAACACCTGCCAACCACTTCATCCGAACCCAACACCAAAAACAATCTATTCCATGGCTACGAGAAGGGACAACTACAAAAGGTGCATTCTGAGGGGTTTTCCAGAGTCATTCTGACTACTGGGGAATCTCCTCACTCACACCGGTAAGATCCTAACCCCTACACCAAAGCCACAAAGGACTCCATGATACTAGATAATGGTGACCAGTATGCCCAAAGGACTTACACGGCCATACAAAGTTTTAATGGTTATTATTCTATTTAATCCCCAAGGCTCTGATGCAGGTGCCACAGATGGTCCTTCTGTTTAAGCCCAGGGACCAGCCAGTGCTCCTGGTTGCAGAACAAGGCCGCCAAGTCCCAGGAGGGCAGGGCCACACTGGCCATTGAGGCTGTAGAATCTTCTAACAGGGTGTACCTGAAACCCAACCACAAAACTGTTCAACCTGAATCTAGGCCACAAGTCTGGGCCACAACAGGTATCTGGGCCACAAAGAAGGGCCTCCGTAAGATACTGAACACCTGCACACATAAGAGGCATCTCAGAAGGCCACTAATGGATTGCTCTTTTGTAGCCTGGCAAGCCCTCTCAGAGGAACACAAAATGCCACCCAAATTCACAGAACTATGTGTTGGAAAACACAAATGCTAAGAAAACAATAAAGAGTAATTGCTATTGATAACTGGAGATATTTATATTAGTCCTACTGTGCTAACGAGTACTTACTGCCTTCTTCTACCCACACAGTTCTGCTTCTCCTGCACGCATTATTAGTCAAAGAGGCCCTCAGGCGATTTCCTGCTGTCCACAGCCAAGGCTGCAGGACCATTTACACACCGACACCGACACGCGCCCACTTTTCCCCGCTGGGGAGGAGGCCCACAGGTTGAGACAACATCTTCATTTCCTGTTGAGCTGCATGTGATCGGAGTCACTGGCAGTGACAACATCCAGCTACATCAGAGAGAACAGAACGCCTGGGATCCATGCTCTTCTCGGAGACAGCAGATTTGTGCTTCTCTGATTACTGATGGAGGAAAGAGAAGGCCACTTTCAACGTAAAAGACAGGGACCAGAAGCATAAATACACGCAGGACTTGAGACCAGATTGAAAGTAACTCCCCTTTCTTTTTTTTCTTCTTTTTTTTTTTTTTTTTTTTTTTTTTTTGACAGGCAGAGTTAGACAGTGAGAGAGAGACAGAGAGAAAGGTCTTCCTTTTTCCATTGGTTCACCCCGCAAGTGGCCGCTACAGCAGGTGTGTTGCAGCCGGTGCGCTGCACAGATCCAAAGCCAGGAGCCAGGTGCTTCCTCCTGGTCTCCCATGGGGTGCAGGGCCCAAGCACTTGGGCCATCCTCCACTGCACTCCCGGGCCACAGCAGAGAGCTGGACTGGAAGAGGAGCAACCAGGACAGAATCTGGTGCCCCGACCGGGACTAGAACCCGGTGTGCTGGCGCTGCAGGTGGAGGATTAGTCTAGTGAGCCACGGCACCGGCCCCCCTTTCTTAATTAAATAACAAAATCAAGGCATTTGTAACTTCCTCCTCCTACCAGGAAGTCAAAAGAGCAGGGTTCAAGGCTGTGAACCAACTTCCCTGTTCTCCTGACCCCCCCAAGTGCGGTCCAGCAGAGGGACAGCACATGGCAGGCCAGTCACAGCCGGCACTTCCCAGCCAGCTACTGGTCCTTAGGAGGCACGCTGGGGGCAGTGCTGCTCCGTGAACGTGGGCACTGTCTCCCGGCACAAAGGCAGGAGCTCTTCCACACTGAACTTGAACCAGGAAGGATCCAAATCCCAGAGCTGCTGCAATCATCTTCTAGCTGTGAGGGGAAACAGAACTGTCTGATGATGGAGCCAATATGGAGAGCAGACGTGTGAGCTGGGGAAATGATTGGAGAGAGAGAGAGAGAGAGAGAGAGAGAGAGGGAGGGAGGCAAGCAGAGACAGACGGGGTTCTGCTAACACCAAATCCTGGATCAAGCCATTGCATGACCAAGACATACGTTTTGACAAATCATCTAATAAAGTCCCTTTTAATATAAAACAGTAACAGCAGTGTTCAGTGCCTCTTGCCTCCATGTTGAGCCGCTGTCCTCTCTATTTACGGGGAACCTGAAATGTCCCCCAGGCCAGTGCTCAGCAGTCATTAACCTACTGACAAGACACCTGGGTCACTCATGAACCTGACGCTGGAATCCCAGTTAATTGTTTTTTCAATCTGACCAATTTCTAAAGCTCATTTTGAACATGAGCAAGTGAAAAAGAGGTTGGTTTGTTTGCCTTAAGAAAAGTCAGTAGGGGCTTTCCCTGCCACCACGGAGTTGTACAGAGGCCCAGGTGCATCCGCGATTCGGCTTCGCGGGAGCCACCGCCATGGCTGAGGAAGGCCCTGCTGTTGGAGCTGTGCTGGACACTAAGGCTGCCTTACAAGAGATGCTGAGAAGCCGGCACCACGGCTCACTTGGCTAATCCTCCGCCTTGCGGCGCCAGCACACCAGGTTCTAGTCCCGGTCGGGGCGCCGGATTCTGTCCCGGTTGCCCCTCTTCCAGGTCAGCTCTCTGCTGTGGCCAGGGAGGGCAGTGGAGGATGGCCCAAGTGCTTGGGCCCTGCACCCCATGGGAGACCAGGAGAAGCACCTGGCTCCTGCCATCGGATCAGCGCGGTACGCTGGCCGCGGTGCGTCGGCCATGGCGGCCATTGGAGGGTGAACCAACGGCAAAGGAAGACCTTTCTCTCTGTCTCTCTCTCTCACTGTCCACTCTGCCTGTCAAAAAAAAAAAAAAAAAAAAAAAAAGAGGTGCTGAGAGCCCCTCGTCCACAACGGCCTAGCATGTGCGATTCCTGAACCCATCTTTGCGTGCCTGCATCCGAGTGTGATGAGCCTCGGTATGTGAGGTTGGTGGGAGCCCAACTTGGTGACGGCTGATGACAGATGGAAATGCGGGGAATCAGCAGGCCTCTAGAACTGAGCTAGACGGGGCTGGTCTAGCAGGAGGTGGCGTTATTAACCCACTGTGCCACAACACCAGCATCCCACGGGAGCACCAGCTTGAGTCACAGCTACTCCGCCTCCCGTCCAGCTCCCTGCTAATCTGCCTGGGAAGCAGCAGGAGATGGCCCAAGTCCCTGGGCCCCTGCCACCCACGTGGGAGACCCAGATGGAGCTCTTGGCTCCTGGCTTCAGCCTGGCCCAGCCATCTGGGGAGTGAACCAGTGAACGAAGATCTCTTTCTGTCTATTTCTTCCTCTTTCTCTGTCAATCTGCTTTGCAGATAAATAAAATGAGTCTTTAAGAAAAAACTGGGAGGGATACTCCACACAGTGTTTGGCTGCAGCTGTGTGGTGGGTAAGGGCTCTCTATAGCAAATAATCGCATGGTGTACCTTCCAGCGCCAGAAACAACTCTGGGACACTGCTGCTCCCAGCACAACCTCTACACACAGCGGCCTGCCGGGCAGCCATCCCTTCCTTCCTCCTCATGGCAAGGTCTCAGTTTTACTCAGGAAGGCTGAGTGCCGACCTCAAAGGCCTATTTCCCAACTCCAGCTAAGTCCTGACCAGTAAGATGCAGACACAGATTGTCAGAGGGATTCCTAAGACAGTCGTTAAAGGAAGGACGGATGGCAGGCGTGAATCCTTTTCTCCTACCTCTGTTTCCTCTCTGGAATGCAGACATGATGGCTGGGGCTGCAGCAGCCATTCTAGACCAACCTAAGGGTGAAGGCCACAGGCTAAGGAGGGCAGAGCAGACCAGGGCCCTGATAACTGGGCAGTTACTCACCAGCTCTGACTGCACAGGCACCCCGCAGAGGACAGCTGTTCTGTCAAGCACAAGGCCCTAAGGGTGCGAGTGCTCATCGAGGGCCCTGGTGTGCAGGAAGTCCCCTGGTTCCTGAAAGTGTTCCAGTGCAGGTAACACCTGAACCATGTCTTCAGGTGTTCTGTGAAAAGGGCTTGAATGCATCAGCCACTGTGGCCAACAGGATCCCTGGATAACCCCCAGGAGGTCAGCAGTGCCGAGGTACGGAGGATAACAAGATGTCTGGGAGATGGAGCTGCAGGAGAGGCCACGTCTCTGAGCACCACTGAAACCGGGGCCTTCACCCACAGCCCAAGCCCCCCCAGCCCTGGGCACCAGCGTTCAGGAGAAGCCTTCGAGACCACCACGGATGCCTCCCTTTCTCTAACCCAGCCTTCCGACTCCACCAGCCAGATGCGGTGACCGCCAGAGCACCATGGACGGGTGTTTACTGAATGAGATTTGGGTCAGACTGGGGTAGGAAAACCCCAAACATGAAATCAAAAGCTCAGTACTGGGAAAGAAACATGGAAAGTAGCTCTCAGTTATCTAACACGACCAGAGGCAGCAAATAGTGAGAGAAGGAGACCAGATGTTAAATGACATATCCCCCCTCCCCTCCCAGGCAGAATCAAGTCCTACGGAAGCAGGAAATTCTTCTCCAATAACCCGAAATTGTTCTTTATTTCTGCGTCTTCACTGGCTCCTATGCTGTCCCTTAAGGTCTCTCCACACTGCCGAAAAGAACTGTGATTCTAAGTCAGAATGTAGATTCCAAACTCACACACAGACACAGATCAAATTTACAATCTATGTTGCCCTCTACCTTTTATTGTGATTAAGTTTTCAGCTCAAAACACTGATCAATTTTCCTTTCAATGAAAGAAATGTGCAGTGCAAATCTGTTCGGGCCCAGAATTGTTTCCATTTGTTTCCTCTGTGTCATTCCGAGGCTTGCCACTGAATCAGAAGCTGGAACCCTGAAGGAGCTCCCAGCGTGGTGGGGGTGAAACATGTCACTGTCGGAAAGGACAGAAGCCACAATTCGCATAACAAAGCTCGCGACAGACTCCTGCAGCAGGGCACGGGACAGCTGCCTGCACTGCTCCCAGCCACATGCCAAAAACCGGCTTCCAAATGTGCAAACATTATCATTGCAACTCCCTCACCGAATTTCAGATTGAGTACTGCAGGCCTGGGGGAGAGACCCGTGCCCAGCGAGCCGGAAGCGCGGGCACTGTAGGACACTCTGGGCACATCCACGAAGGAGTTCACAGTGTGCGCAGCCTCCCTCAATGCAGTCCACACCACACACTCATGGAAGAAAAGAAACCAACAGCAGGTCTCCCACCAGAGTGGGGAAGAGAGAAACGGGGTATACAATTATTTACGTCAATATAAAGGATGACCTAAGTGCAGTGCCCTAAGGGTGTCCAACAACCCACAACTGCGGGCAGAGACAGGATGGAACCAGTCACCCAGGAAGGAGTTGGCTCTTTTGTATCCTGAGGGTTCAGGCAAGGAAGCTGTCAAGTGTGACCGCCTTACGGAGAGCAGGGATACAGTCTGTGTGGCCAGAGTGAAAAGGGAAGGGGAGGGGGGCGCTGGGGACAAGCAAGGGGACAAGGCCAGGGAGGCCCGCAGGCCGATGCCTAAGGGCCAGCGAAGGATCTGAAGCAGTGACACAAGCAGATGGCTCGATCCGCAGGCTGCATAGGCCAGAGAGGTGAGAGACTGCGACGGGCAGCCGAGAGGCGAGCACTCTGTAAGCTCCAGGGACGACCGCGTGAGTCAGGAACAAGGAGGAGGACGTTTGCTCCATGGTCCCTCCCGAGCCACAGACCCTGGGCCTGGCCGCTCCATCTCATTTGACTGTTCCAAAGCACAGTTCTCACCACACCCATTCTGCAGATGAAAACGTAAAGTTCAGAGACATGGCTTGCTCAAGGCACGTAGCTTAGGAGAGGGTACAGCCAGAATCCTCAGGCCAGCCAGCCTGACCTGGAGCCGCCCACACCCAGAAGTCTAACGTACACCCAGAACAAGTGCTCACAAACCACTGCCCGCCACAAGAACTGCCTGTGTACAGGCTGCCAAGAAACCTGGATTCTTTTTTTTTTTTTTTTTTTTTTTTTTTTTTTTTTTTTTTAAAGGTTTATTTGAGATGGAGAGAGAGAGATCAATCTTCCATCTGCTGGCTCATTCCTCAAATGGCTCCAACAGCCAGGTCTGAGCCAGAATGAAGCCAGGAGCCAGGAGCTCCACCTGGGATCCTATGTGAGTGGCTGGGGCCCAAGCACTTGCACCACCTTCCACTGCCTTCCCAGGTGCGTTAGCAGGAAGCTGGGTGGGAAGCCAAGCAGCCGAGACTCAAACCTTCACTCCAGTAGGGATGCCAGAGTCATCAGCAGGGGCTTCACCCAGAACCTCACAATGCCTACTCCGGGCCTCCCCTTTTACAGTAATGGACCCCGTACAGTAACTCAGCATCACCCTTGTAACTCCAGGGACAACGTCACTCTCAGTAGCCAAGCGTTCCACTACCCCACTGCGAAGCTCACTGGGAAGTTAACAACCAATGCTGTTCTTCTGTTTACCAAAGGCAACACAAGCCCAGGGTCCAAGCTCCTAACCCACATCTACAACCAAAGTAATTACAGCACAGGACACACAGACCGGGAAGCTCAACATGGCTCACGGGTGCTTTCTCCCCTTAAGGACCATAAGCCCTTTAGAGCACCTTCCAACAAAGTGTTCCATACACCTGCCCCGTGCCTCTGCCTGACCAGCTGCTAATACCATACCTGGACAGGTACGCCCTTTCAGAATCCACAGGAAAAACCTTTAAAATGCACATACCCAGGATATGAGCCGATAATTCACCAAAAAGAAATCTGATTCATAAGCATAGAGAAAAAGCATCTCATCTCCATAGCAACTCAAGAAATGCAAACACTCTGCCGGGCTTCTGTCTGCTGGCATTTCACTGGTCACCACCCCGGGGTGCTGGTGACACTCTCACATGGGCACAATCTTTCCAGGAGCAACACAGAACCCATAACACATGCCAGGGAAACCTTAGGACTTCATCCAGTAATTCCACTTAAGGGTCACATCCCCCGAATCGTGAAAAACATGGGAAATTCTGTGTACAAAACACATCCCCCGAAGCACTTTTCAATAAAGTGAGAGTTAGGAAGAAGTCCAGCCACGGGACATGGGCTAACAGAACTCAAGTCTGTCCTCCAGATGGAAAATCGTGCACTTGGTGCAACTCAGCAACACAGAACACTGCATGACAAATACGGGGGAAAGCAAGGCACAACGCCGTGTGCACAGCAGGAGCTCGGCTTTGCCTTCACAAAGGCATCCGCACAGGGCACAAGGCTTCTGGCGGAAGTTTGGCCTCCCTGATTTCTGTTGAATGAATAAGCTCTGGAATGTACCTTGCTAGTCAACCTGTGCCTCACTTTCTTCATCAGCCAGTTTAGCCTTTAAATGACTTGATATGGAAGAAATAAACTCTTATTCTTTTTAAAGATTTAGTTATTTGAAAGTCAAAGTTATTGAGAGAGGAAAGAGAGAGAGACAGAGACAGAGACAGAGAGACAGAGAGAGAGAGAGAGAGGTCTTCCATCCTCTTGTTCACTCCCCAAATGGCTGCAATGGCTGGGCTAGGCGAGGCCAAAGCCAGGAGCTTCTTCCCGGTCTCCACGTGGGTACAGGGGCCCAAGGACTTGGGCCTTTCCCCACTGCTTTCCTAGGTGCACTGGCATGGAGCTGGACTGAAAGTGGAGCACCCAGGGCTCAAACCAGTGCCCACATGGGAAGCCAGTGCTGGAGGTCGTGGCTGTAACCCATTGCACCATAATGCCAGCCCCCAACTCTCATTCCTAAAAGTCACAACCGGGGACAGACATTTGGCCTAGCAGTTAAGACACCTGTGTTCCACATCGAAATGCCCGCATTCAATGCCCAGCTCTGGTTCCTGACTCCAGCTTCCTGCTAATGTAGACCCTGGGAGGCGGTGGTGATGCCTAAGTAATTGAGTTTCCACCACCGACATCCAAGACCTTGATCGGGTTCCGAACTCCTAACTTCCACGAGTGAAACAGCAGATGAGAACCTCTTCTGTCCTTCAAAAAACTATTTTTTTTAAGAAGACACAATAGTAGGCTGGCGCTGCGGCTCACTAGGCTAATCCTCCGCCTAGCGGCGCCGGCACACCGGGTTCTAGTCCCAGTCGGGGCGCCGGATTCTGTCCCAGTTGCCCCTCTTCCAGGCCAGCCCTCTGCTGTGGCCAGGGAGTGCAGTGGAGGATGGCCCAGGTGCTTGGGCCCTGCACCCCATGGGAGACCAGGAGAAGCACCTGGCTCCTGGCTCCTGCCATCGGATCAGCGCGGTGCGCCGGCCGCAGCGCGCCGGCCGTGGCGGCCATTGGAGGGTGAACCAACGGCAAAGGAAGACCTTTCTCTCTGTCTCTCTCTCTCTCTCACTGTCCACTCTGCCTGTCAAAAAATAAAATAAAAAAAAAAAAAAAGAAGACACAATAGTTACTCGCAGCCCAAATCACTTCTAGGTGACAGAGTAATTCTCACTTGGATTTGGTTTTGCATATTGTTTCCGACATACCTCAAAGATGAGCAATTGGAACATGCGAGCCCCACCACCTCCTATTAGCTGCTGTTTTGTTGTAAATGCTAGCGTGTGCCCAGCTCAGCCTTGTTTGGTCTATCACCAAGAAAACTGGAACTTCCCGTAATGCTGACCGGGCCTCCCAGCCTCTGGGCAAGGCAGAGGAGCCCATCTGCAGACTGCTGTGTTTCCCCAAACAGGCTGTCAGTCAGGAAACAGGACCAGCTGACACTCTGCCACCTCGTGCCGTGCTTGTGTCTGCACACGATCCGCCCTCCACACCGCCGAGGGCTGAGCAGATGGGTCACTGCTAAAGAGAACATGACTGTTTGGGAAATAAAAGCTATTTTTTTGTGACTGATAAATCGTTGCAGACTCTCTGCCCAAACAGAAATCTAAGACAAGTTTAAGAACCGGTTCCTGCCTCAGACCAGCTCACAAAGGTGTCTTCCCAGGCGTCTGGAAGCCCATGTGGACAGCAGAGGAAAGCTATCTCCCTTCTCAAGATGGGTGTGCTTTGCTTAATCAGACATGCTAGAACACTGGTGCGCACACTAGAGCGCTCAGGCCAAATCCAGCCAACACCGAGCTTCATAAATCAGGGTTCACAGGCACACAGCCACGGCTGCCGGTTACATAATGCCACGGCTGTTTGGCCAGCAAAGCTGAGACCATTTCCAGGGCAAGTCTGCTGAGCCCCATCCCAGAAAGAAGGCAGGCAGCTGCATCACTGCTCTCTCAGGGGTCCAGCCAGCACTGGGGCCTGAGATGGCAGGCACCGGCAAAGTCGACCGACACGGCAGGCTGATGCGACCTCAGAGCCAGTGCGGCTCCTCCCTTTCCGTGTGGCTGAAGACATCACCTGGTAGAGGCCGTCTGTCTCCCACCACCCCCTAAATCCCCTGGATGGAAGGTCTCCAACGAATGCACCAAGCATCTCACTTGATTAAAGTGAAGGTCATGAGATAATCTAAAAACATAGCCTCCTTCAAAGAGAATGTTTACAGATTTTAAATGGTAGGAAAGATGCTTGGGGTCATCTGCTGTGGTCCACGGGGTAGGTAACAGAAGCATCTATGCTTTGGCCCAAACCCCTGCTGGGTTCAACTGGCCGCTCGATCTCGGGGAGACCACGCCTCTCGTGTTTTTGGCTTCGCCATGCAGAGTGAGGATCGGCCACACGTGTGCTCAGGCCCAAACACGGCCTAAACCCCGAGGGCCGTCCTCCTACTTCCGGCATTTGTTCACGGAGCATCCAGAACACCTTCTATGTGCCGTGCACTTGCTGGTGCTTTCAGTGTGGGGTAAGGTTAACTGGAAATTGACACAAACCGGGATGCTGGAAGAGGGGACAGAACCGGGGCGGCGTTAGTGGGGAGGCCAGGGAAGCCTTTGGAAGGAGGGGACAGGTTCAAGTTCAGCCGTGAAGACTGAGGACCTACAAGGCATTTGGGGATCAAGAGAGATGAGCAGCCAGGGAGACGTTCTTCCAGGGAACGGGAAGCATCAGCGACCCACGGGAGGCTCCCCCACGTAGTTCACTGTGGGGAGGGATCTCACACAGCACCCTGGGCTCTTAACTGAAGACCTCCTGCTCTGATGGGCCACACGGCCCCAGGCACAGCAAATCTCTACGCCCAGCTTCCTGATGGGAAGACTCAAGAGATGGTGACTCGGGTCTGTCCCAGCCCAAGGTAGCAAGAGCATAGCACGCGCCAGGGACTGTAATGAGGCAAAGCAGGAAGAGGACAGTGGGCAGAGCACAAGAGGCCCAAAACGGGGCTAGCAAGGTGGGCAGCGGCCAAGCCAGGCAAGGTCTTGCGAGCCATGATGGTGAACATGGGGTTTACCTGCAATGGGAAGTCACTAACGGGTCTGAAGCAAGGAAGTATATGATCACATATGTATGCTTAAAAGAAAACTCTGGCGGGGGGAGGACGGACATGGGGGTCCGGGAGAGCAACTGCAGTGACAAGGCTGCTCTTGGCCAGCTAAGAGGAAACCACACAGGCCACAGCAGCTGATCTTGATCTCCAGACCCTACTCTAATCTCCTGCAAGTGGCTACCAGGAACACTGCCCTGAGAATTTGAGTAAAGTATCTTGTTTGACTAGTAATGTCTGCCATGGGCACAGGCGGGGGACCAAGAGCCACATGTGTCCCCGTCTGTCCTCCATCTACCTACAGAGACTTAGAGCCGCTCCTCTCACACTCACATGAGCACAACTCACCCCGGGGCCAGGGAAATGCAGACTCTGAGGCAGACGTGGAGGTGGGCATGAGGTTCTGAGGCCTAAGAGGCTCCCACAAGACGATGCCAGCTGGTCCCCGGTCTCACTCTGAATAGCAGAGGCTTAGAGGACTTACTCCCCACCACACACAAATTTGCTTAAGATGAGCACCAGTTCATTCCCAGGACCTGACACAGGAAGGACACTCAATGAATGTTGACTGAATTGAGCTGGTCACTTTTATGTGTATGACTTTCAGCCCTTGTCTACTATAAAAAGAATCCCAAGAAATGCCAGGAAGCTGATCGGGGAAAGTATCACCCACAGAGGTGAGTGGCACCCAAGTGTGCAGCGTCCAGCTTCTAAGAGGCCACACTGTGGGCCGGCGCCGTGGCTCACTCGGTTAATCCTCCACCAGTGGCACTGGCATCCCATTGGGCGCCGGGTTCCAGTCCTGGTGGCTTCTCTTCCAGTCCAGCTCTCTGCTGTGGCCCAGGAGGGCAGTAGAGGATGGCCCAGGTGCTTGGGCTCCTGCACCTGCAAGGGAGACCAGAAGGAAGCACCTGGCTCCTGGCATCGGACCAGCGCAGTGCACCGGCTGTAGCAACCATCTGGGGGGGTGAACCAACAGAAGGAAGACCTTTCTCTCTGTCTCTCTCTCCCTGTCTATAACTCTACCTGTCAAAAAAAAAAAAAAAAGAGGCCACACTGCACTATCGGGGAGGCAAAGATCATTTGAGTGGGGGTCAGGGGTCCCAAAAGTAAACAGAATACAAAGGCAAGGAATGTGCTTCGCAGAGCTGCTGCCAACCACAGGGAGAATCAGAGCAGGGCAAGGAAGAGCAACAGCCTGCCCCCTGGACCCCCTGGTGACAGTGACACAGAAGCCACCAGGGGGAGTCTGCATCCTCACAGTCCTGGTCGCTAATCCCAGCTGATGCAAGCATCCAAAGACAGACTAATATCAGGTCTGAGTCAAAGGCTCTAACCAGACCCTGCGGCCTGCAGGTGGGATCAGCTAACCAGGGGATCTGGTGTGAAATAACAGTTGCCAAGACCTGAAGGCTCAGTCCAAGGCAGTCAGCACGCCCTGGAACCCACAGCCCCCCTTTCAAAATTAAACCCAGCACCCGCAGCTCCGTGCTGACCCAGTCAGCCAGGAGAGCTGCCTCCCACCCCTCACACAGTCCAGATTCCTTTCTCTCCCTCTCCCTCCCTCCATTCCTCCCTTTTAGACTCACAGAATTACAAAAGCCTTAATTTTTAAAGAGTTTACCTTAATGGTGCACATTCATTTTCATGGGGCCATTAAAAAACCATGAGAAGCCCCTGAGCTGTGGGGCGGTGATTCACGCTTCCTGCCAGCACACACCTCACCTCTGGGCCTCTGCGGGTTACAACGTCTCAATCTCTCAGACGGTATTAATTCATTTTATTCTGCACCCTTCTGGGTGGCTGCATATTGACATCGAACACATACAGCACTTTGCAAATCTCCAGAGCGTTGGATAAGACCATTCTTCAGACAACGTAAGCACAAAGAGATTAATCATCACCAGGATTAATCGGGAGGAAGGAGTGGGACAGCAGGGAAGTCATTTTTATGCAAGGGACTTGGTACCCTGGATGAAGTCGGCCCTTGTGAGGAGGCTGGAGGAGGAGGGCTGGATGCTGGCTGGTTGCCCAGGGTAAAACACAGAGTTCGAGGGCTGTCTAACTGCTTGGCTAACAGGAGGGCCTCTTTATGAGCCCCAGTGCATCACTGCGAAAGTTAACTACGACGAAGATGGCCGCCAAGTTGCTGTGCAGCCGGGTGTCGGAAAGTCAACGCACTTTTTCATGGATGAGGGGAGCTTGCTGAGTTCAGGAATAATAAAAAGGCTCATTTGGGCTTTGCTCAGAGTTGGTCCCTTAAATCTTCTAACAATTCGGAAAAGGACTTCAAACTGCCTCCACCTTGCAGCACGCACCTGGGCTGACCCAGACACCCGCAGCAGACTTTATGACACACCCAGAGCCAAGGAGGAACAATGCCCTTGAGAGGTTTAGTAACACTTCCACTGCCTTTATCTCTGACCAACACTAAAGGTTCCATTAGTTCAAATATGAATGTCAGGGGTGGGCATTGTGGCACGGCAGCTAAGACATGACTAGGGGTGCCCGCATTCCACAGTGGAGTCCCTGGGCGCCACTTCTGATCTAACTTCCTGTTAGTGCACACCCTGGGAGGCAGCAGACTCAGTACTTGGGTTCCTGCCGTCCATATGAGAGCCTAAAATAACTTCCAAACTCCTGGTTTTACCCTGCCATAGCTCTAGCTGTTGGGGGTATTTGGAGAGTGAACCAGCAGATGGAAGGTATCTCTTTGCCTTTCAAAAAATAAATCAAATAAATTAGATTCTGAAAAGAACAAGGATGTCAGAAGAGATTCTGGATGGCAGTAGGAGGAGCACTGGAATGCAATGAACACACCCTAGCCTCGCTGGAGTACAGCAGAACACGCAGGAAGCCAGTCGTCCTCACCCTCAGGGGCCCAGGCTTAATCCGGAGCTGGCCTTGTGAACGCACAGCTCATGGGAGCTGCCCCGCTCCTCACCCACTGTCAGCTTTGCCTTGGGCTCATTCCTGCGGCACTGTGGAAGCAGCTCCTAGGCTTGTCTTGGGACTGCCTGGTTTTGTGCCTGTGTGCAATTACAGCAAACCAAACTTCTGATTAGAGGGTGGGCGAGCTCTTAAGGGCCCTTCAGAAAGCTGTGGCCACCCCACTCCCTCTCCTCTCCTGGAGAACCCCTAATCCCCACTCAGTCTTCTCCCTCCGACCAGACAGCATTTTCTCCACCTTCCCGGAGGCCCCAGCTATATCCACAATGGGCTAAGTGCTGTCCATGGTGCTCCCTGGACCCTCCTCAGCCCCAAATCAGGGAATACATGCGCGGTGATGGCCCACCTGTCTCCCCGCTGGGCTGCGAGCACTAGGGTGCCCCCTCTGCATTCCTCATGGGGCCTGGCCTCGGGCAAGAGCCCAATAAACTTGTCGTGAAAGCAATGAAGCAAAAAGAGAGGAGAGGGAATGAGGAAGACAGGAGAAGCAAGGAGAGATGCATTATTCCCACATCAAGTAAATGTCTAATGCCAGGTGCCCCAGCAAATCTTCCTCAGGCAGTTAGTACTGGACACGCAGATCAAGAGAGGAGAGGGAGAAACCACTCACCAGCCTGTCCCTACCAGCACTCGGGCCAGGAGACGCAGGCTTCAAACACAAAGCCATCTCCCTGGGCAAGAGTTGAAAGCTGTGGCTCTGTACCCAGCAGACCTGGGCCTGTCTCCGTTCTCTCCTCCTTTACCGACAGGGCCTTAAACAAGCTGCATAACCAGGGCCAGTGCTGTGGCATAGCAGATAAAGCCATCGCTTGCAGTGCCGGCATCCCACATGGGCGTCGGTTCAAGTCCTGGCTGCTCCAGTTCTGATCCAGCTCTCTGCTATGGTCTGGGAAAGCAGTGGAAGATGGCCCAAGTCCTTGGGTCCCTGCACCTGCATGGCAGACCTGGAAGAAGCCGCTGGCTCCTGTCTTTGGATCAGCCCCAGCTCTAGCTGCTACAGCCGTTTGGGGAGTAAACCACTGGATGGAAGACTTCTCTCTCTCTCTGCCTCTGCCTCTCTGTAACTCTGCCTTTCAAATAAAATAAATAAATCTTTGGGGGAAAAAAAATCTGCTTAACCTCCCAGAGACTCGGCTTCTTCGCAAGGAGAACTGGGGAGCAATGAGAACCCCCAGGAAGCTCTGGGCTAAGGATCCCATCCAGTGCCAACCACCGAGCAGAGAGGAGGCCCTTGGCAAATGGTCACCACCAGGATGGCAAAATGCAAGAGGAGCCCTGTGGGCCCACTGGACCTGTCCACAGGGCCAGACCACCAGGCAAGGCAGATTTCAATTCAATGACTAGCACACTGCTCTCACCTGATTTTTCAAAAAAGAAACAGCAAGGTGCTTAGGGAGAGCATTGAAGGCGAGGGCTGCAGTTTCATGTTTCAGTTTTGCTAACGGAGTTCTGAAGACGGGTGGTGGTGATGGCTGCACGGCACTGGGAACGTGGTGCGTGCCCCTGGATTGGAAGCTTGAAAATACGGACAAGTGGTAGCTTCACTATGATACACATCTAGCCACAGTTAAGAATAAAACTCTGGGACAAATGTTTGACACAGCATCCTCTAGGCATGCCCACATCCCATATCCTAGTGCCTGGGTCTGAGTCCCGGCTCAGCTCCCAAGATTCCAGCTTCCTGCGAAGGTACAGCCTGGGAGGACTCAAGTGCTCAGGTCTCTGCCACCACCTACAGGCTCCCAGCTCCTAGCTTCAACCCAGGCCAACCCCAGTCGTTGTAGGCTTTGGGGAACTGAACCAGGGAATGGGAGATTTCTATGTCACTGCCTGTTAAATAAATGAATTTTTGAAATTTAAAAAAAAAAGGAGGGGGGTGGACAACAGCTGGAGTCCAGATTTGGAATCCAAAGACTTAAACTCAATTCCCAGCTCTGCAGCTTGCTGGTTGGGAACTCTGCATTGAGCTTCGGTTTTTGTGCTTACTAAGTGAGAAGAGTACAGCCCTGACTAGTCATCTCAATAGGATGGCAGGGGTTGCTAAGACTGCACTCTGGGGCAAGTGTTGGGTCACAGCAGGTTACCACACATGGGACACCCACATCCCGTACCAGAGCAGGGGTTCAAGTCCTGGCTACTCCCCTTTCCAATCCAGCTCCCTGCTAATGCACCTGGGAAGGCAGCAGATGATGGCTCGAGTACTTGAGTTCCTGACACTCGTGTAGGAGACCTGGATGGAGTTCCTGGTTCTGGTCTTTGGCTCGGCTCAACCTCAGCTACTGCAGCCATTTGGAGAGTAAACTAGCAGAAGGTTGGTCTCTCTCTCTCTCTCTCCCCCCAATAAATAAATCCTTAAAAACAAAAAATAAAGAAGAGTGCTCTCTGCAAACCACAGAGCATCACCACAACACAGCACAGCAGCTCTAGTTTTCTTCTTGTCAACAGCAGAGGCCCATGGAGAAGCTGTGCCGAGCCAGCGGCTCTGGAACGCACACATCAGTGGTCTTTCTTCCTCACAAAATTGGACGCTGTGGGAAAGGCAGTAAGAGAAACAAATGACTGTCATCCTCAACCTCACGAGCTCAGCATCTCTCAGAAGTTTCCAGAAGACCAGTGTGCCTGGAGCAGGCTGGGAACCATCAAGAATGGTGCGAGATAAACAGAGACCAGCTGGGCCTTGAACTGGCATTTACACGGGGTACCAGCATGGCAGGTGGCAGCCTAACCCACTGGGCCGTAAGAATAGCCCCAACAGTCACCTTTTAAAGAGAGTTAGTTTAACACCAACAAGTATCTGCAGCAGGGGTTGGAGAATTGCAAAGGTGAGTGCAGTCTGGGGTCTAGTTCTTCACAGTTTTTACTTTTTAAGACTGGAGAGGGAAGGAGGAAGAGGGGAAAGAAGGGGAAAGGGGGCAGAAAGATGGAGGGCAGGCAAACAGGGGCCAGCTAAAAATCCTGAAATACTTGGGCCTTGAAAACTGATGGCCAACCTCTAACCTCTAAGACACCACAGTGAACAGCTGCCCCACATGCTTCGGGGGCAGCTTGAGATTTGTCCACGTTCTGCAAGAAACCAAACGCCAAGGAGGGCCAGCTCAGGCGCAGTCAGGACAAGCTCCCACCTCAGCAGAGAGGAGGCAGCATGGCGGGCGTCCTCAGCCTACCTGGGAAACAGGCCGAAGGCAGAAGAGGCGACAAGGCCAGGAGAGGCTTGGAGCACGCTTGTTGGAGAACCTCCCAGGGCGGCGGCTCCGGCATTCCTCCCAGCTCCTTCCCATTGCCAATCAGTGGAGCTTTCCCATGGTGCTTCACACTTGCTGGGTGATCCCAGGCAAGTGGCATAAGCTCTGTGTCTGCTCACTAACAGAGTGAAGACCCTAACATCACCCAAGTACGCAGGACTAACGTGAGATGACACGGGCAAACACGCCATTCCTGAAACAGGGCCTGGCACAGACCTGAGACCACCTCAGTGTTCTCTGTCCTGTCTGACCACCCTCTCCTGCCAGAGGTTTGCTGGAAGACACCATTCACAGACAGGGACAGGGAGAGTTTCGCCCTGAGCATGGCTGGCCAGCGGAACTGAGACCCCTGGTCAGTGGCGGTGCCCTGAGACAAGCAACCTCTCTGAGAGCCCCCAAGGAAGCTCAGGACCACATGAGGTAGAGGTGGGCGGGGCACCTTCAACAGAGCCCTTGGAGAGGAGACAGACAGGGCCAGGGCAAGGATGTCCCAACACAGGTGTGTGCAACGCCCCCCGCCCCGCCACTTGCCAAGGTTAAAGCCAAGAAGCAGGACAGCCCTATACGCCACTGGCACCCACCCGGTCATCCTGTGGACACGATGGAGACCAAGTCCTGACTTCCCAGGCTCATGACCCAGATCAAGTCCTGACTACCCAGACAGAGCGGCGTCCTGCCCCCACCTTCCACTCCCCTCCCTCCACTGCATCCCCGAGTCAGCAGGGAGCTCGCCACCACGCAGAAGGAACCGAGATCCCTGGCGCACTGCGCGGGAAATGCTGAGCACAATGGGGGGGGGGGGGGGACACTCCTCCAGCACACACTTCACACACGGGCACAGCTACGAACCATTCAGGGCACTAGAACTACTTTGCTCCCGTGCCAATGGGGAGAGAGCGGGCATCGAGACAGACGGGAAGAAGCACACGCCGACATGTGCAGTGTGGAGCTACTCACGGCGAGAAAGTCTGTGACGACGACGCCCCCTTCTCCCAGAAACTCTGCCCGGCCCGCTCAGCTTCTATTCTTATCCACTGCTCATTTGCGTAATTTTTACACTGCAGAATATAGCTGGCCTAAGAATATTTTTTTATAATTACACCCATCACAGGAACTGTCAGAATCTAATGAAGGATAATTTCAGCTATTATAGGAAGCTTAAAAGATCATTTTCATGAATAATTCGTAATATGAATCATTAAATTCAAACAATGTCAGAAATTGCAAAAAAAAAAATGAAAAAAGAAAGAGAAGGGACCGATCATAGGTGCCTAAGTACGCAGTCCTGTAGAGGCAGAGCCCAGCTGTGACAGGCACAGAAGCCACACTGCGCACAGGCAGTTAGCACGGGGTGGGGGTCACGCCCATCAGTTCACAGCGCTTCCCTCCTTCCATTGCTCCCCAGGTGCCGGAGCCCAGAGGACAAAATTCAAGCCCTTAGCAGCCCCAGAGTGGCCTCCTTGCTCTGACCCCAGCCTGCCGCTCAGCTCTTCTTCCTGCCCCCGGAGACCCCCTCCAGGCCCCAGGCTCCCAAGGCCTCTGTACCAGTACACACATTACCCTGCCTGCTTCCCTCCAGGAGACAGAGCCCCACTAGAAAGGAAACAAACCTACCGGGCAGGCAGAATCAACATGCAGAGTGACGTATCCTCCTAGAAAACTATTTGAGCAGGTGGATCAAGATAGAGCTGTGCCCCAGGGCTCACAAACTCTATGAGATAATACACATTCTTGCTGCCTTCCACTGGATTCTACCGTCAGCCAAAGATGGGGGGATTCTAATTACTCAAACAAGGCCGCAGGCCTTAATAAACCTCAGGTCATCGCAGAGTCATAGTTCCCACAGCTGGTCCGTGCAAAGTCGGCAAAGCAGGACACACAGCTGGGTGTGGGGTGCAGCTAAGGCCAGGGCAGGTAGTGAGGATGTGGGTGTGTTGATGAAGCCAGGGGTGGTCAGAAGCAACACAGAAGTGACTCTGCTGGGCCCAAGAGAAGACCAACTGGCTGTGAACCTGCAAAGCCCCCCATCCAACTCTCTTCTGAGAAGCAAGACAATCAGAGGACGATCCTGGAAACTGAACTGTGTCCCAACTTGGATCTAAAAAGACACATTATATTAAAAACACACAAGAGTTTTCAGAGAGAAGAATAATGCTGACACTAAGGGGGGAAAAGAAGAACAGCCTGAATCTATAAATATCCTACTTCTTACCCAGATTCTTAACCACCATCCAGACTGCTGCCCCTGCCTGTGAACCAAGTCTTCCAACTGCAGGTGACATCTCGTTAGCGGGCGGGGAGAATCATCAGTGAGTGTCACAACTGGTGTTTATTAAAAGCGAGCAGAGCAGCATGTAAAACACAAGAATGTTGTGCACACGGTAAAGGTTAAGCATTCTTCCAGGAAAGCTGTGTCCCTGTTACATAACACCAACACAGGTACGCATGCTGAGTGTAGTTCTTACAGCTGGCTGTAGCACCAAGAGCTGAAAAAAAGGTCAGAGACGACATGTGATGATGAAGGTGACTAGCAGACGGATGCTGCACCCATGCACTCTCGTTCAGCGGCCTCACGTCTGCACATCTTTCCCACCAGAGTCAAGTCCCTGGATACAAGGACACACAAGGATGAGGCTCACTACGACCTGTCTGTGGTGGCAAAAGCCTGGGAGCATTGCCAGTGCAGTCTGTAAGGGACTGCTTTATAAAGTACAGCCGCAGTTCACTCTGCAGGCAGATTTTTTCAAACTGATTTACATCTCGGTCTATGGTCAGGAGGCTGATTGACAACTGGTAAGTGATACATCATTCATTGCAAAGGGCCGGGGGGATTTGGGTCAGTGAACGCTCTCCTTAAAGGGGAAGACTGGTGTGTGTTTCTGTGTTTGCAGGCTGTGTGCTCTCTGCTGGGAACTGTTCCACTGTCCCACTGCAGCCCAAAAGCAAATATAGGCAGTAATGAGGGGATGTGGCTACATTCTAATAAAACTTTATTTACGAAAAAAGGTCTGTGTTCTTACCCATTGTGTGCAACCCCTGGAATAGATTGTAATCTCACTCTGGGGGAAAGAAAACAGGTGTAACAGGTATGCACATAGCTGTACAGTACAGATTTGTGTGAGTTTACATATACTGATTAACACTGGCTGCCTAAAAGCAACCCCACTGCAGGGAGAGTTAATGTTATCTATCTATGTACTGCTGAACTTGTTATCAAGAGTATGTATGGGGCCGGCGCCGTGGCTCACTTGGTTAATCCTCAGCCTGCGGCACCGGCATCCCATATAGGTGCCGGGTTCTAGTCCCAGTTGCTCCTCTTCCAGTCCAGCTCTCTGCTGTAGCCTGGGAGGGCAGTGGAGGATGGCCCAGGCGCTTGGGCCCCTGCACCCACATGGGAGACCAGGAGGAAGCACCTGGCTCCTGGCTTTGGATTAGCGCAGCACACCAGCCCTAGCAGCTATTTGGGGAGTGAACCAACGGAAGGAAGACCTTTCTCTCTGTCTCTCTCTCTCTCTCTCTCTCTCTCTCACTGTCTATAACTCTACCTGTCAAATAAATTTAAAAAAGAGTATGTATTACTCCTTTTTAAAATTCTATTAAAATATTCAACTATTTGAAAATCTATGTATGAAATACAAGCTATCTAATGATTACTGTCACTGAAATCAAGTCCCTGTAATATATTCTACCAGTATTTTTATCATTGCAGAGAAAAAAATGGAACCTTCCATAATGCATATTTAATTTGATGCCAACTATCATGCAAAGAACTCTTCCTAGAAATTGTCCCAAGAAGGTGGAAAGAGAAATAACAAGTCATGAGAAAACTGAGAAAACAAAACTGATTCTCATCTCCCGGGGAGAGAGCAAATGACAAAGAAAGAGGAGTTAAAAAGGTGAGCTCCTGAGTGAGGGCACAACCGTGACTTGAGCCAGGGAGCTACAAACCTCACGTTCCTGAAGAGGGGTGCGGAGGGACACCATCCCCAGAGGACACAACAACGGAGCACCATGCCAGGGTTGGGGCCGGGGTCTGAATCCCAGTTTAATCTGGTTCTCCTGGTTTTGGCCAAAAGCTGGCAAATGGGACATGGGTCCATGGTAAATCCAATTCTCCCTGCTCCAAGGGCACCTCAGGTTGAACAGGGAGAGGAGCATGGGACAGCAGGCACTTGGTTATCTTGTAGCTTAAACATAAAGAACAGGAGCACTCCTGTTTCACCCCAACACAGGGCATGAGTCCCCGCCCAAGGCATGTACCACGGACCTCAGTGCCCAGAAGAGACCATCGCTCCCATTTCTACACTGGGCTGACCTGGCCACTGTCATCACTTAGCAAGGCCACACCAGCTGCGACCTCACACGAGTGGCAACAACTGCTCATGTCCTGCAAGAGCCACTCTTTCCTCCTCCTTTGGCAAGATAAGCACCAACGTTTGGGTTGGCACTTGGCCACCTAGGCACGCAACAAAGAGACTGCTTCACAGCACCCCTCATGGCTACATGTGACCCACAGGAAACCATCATGGCAAATGGCAAAGGAAACAACGAGTGAACTTGAAGACTCAACCACAGACATGATCCCAAAGGAAATCCAGAGGACTGGAGGGGAGGGGGCCAAGTCAGGTGCCCAAGATCATACTGCGAGCAAAGCGCAGAGCTAGAACATTCCATGGCACAACCCACAGTGTAAATCTCTTAACATGTATTTATTTATTTATTTATTTATTTATTTAAAAGGCAGAAGAGGAGAGAGGGGGAGAGAGAAAGAGTTGGACGGAGACACAAAGAGAGATCTTCCATCCAATAGTTCACTCCCCAATGGCCACAATAGCCAGGACTAGTGGATGCTGCAGCCAGGGGCTCCCTTCAGATATCCTATGTAGGTTGTGGGGGCCAAGCACTTGGGCCATCTTCTGCAGCTTTCCCAGGCACATAAGCAGGGAGCTGTAATAGCAGCAGGACTGGAACTGACACTCCAATATGGGCTGCTAGTCTCTTAAGCATTGGCTTGACCAGCCATACCACAACACTGCCCCCCACCACCCTCAGCGCAATCTACGTCTTTACGCTCTAATGCTTCTTAGAACCAGCTGCCTGATGAACGCTGCCCTGTTTTCCTCTGGAAGAGTGAAGGAAGAGGAAGGAGGCATGCCCACCAAACTCTGCGCCAGGCATCTCAGACACACCCTGACAGGGGCCTCACACTGATCACACTCACGCTGCACCACTGCCTGCGCTTCCTATGGAAATCCCCACCAATTATTATCATTTTTCTTCCATCAGCTTTCTTCTTAGCCCATAAGAAGTCCAAGTGTCAAGTAAGGCTGGAGGAGCCGGTGTTAGGGCACAGCAGGGCACACTGCCACTGTGACACCAGCATCCCATACTGGAGCGCCAATTCAAGACCCAGCTACTCCACTTCTGATCCAGCTGCCTACTAAGGCGCCTGGGAAGGCAGCGGAGGATGGTCCAAGTGCTTTGGTCCCTGCTGTCCACATTGGAGACCTGGACTCAGCTCTGGGCTCCCAGCTTTAGCCTGGCCCAGCCCTGCCTATTGTGACCATCTGGGGAGTGAATCAGCAGGTGGCAGCTCACTCTGTGTGTGTGTGTGAGTGTGTGTATGTGTGTGTGTGACAGAGAGAGAGAGAGAGAGAGAGAGAGAGAGAGAGACACTCCCTCTATGTCACTCTGCCTTTGAAATAAATAAATCTTAAAAAAAATAATCACTATTGCAGGGAGGGTTTGCTAAGCCCTTGGGACAGGAGATGCAGACCCCAAGAGCTTGAATAAGAGTTTGAGTTTGAGTAAGAGCAAACTGCCATACCTGTCTGACAGAATCCACTCCAAAGTATCACCCGTGCCCGAGGGCTTACAAATAACTCCTATCTTCTCCTTTCATGCTCATCTCCACCATTTCTTAACTCTCCATAATGAACAGAGTTCCATTTTCTTAACAAATAAAGAAAACACAGATTGTTTACCAACAGTAAAGGCTGAAACCCACTGAAGGCCGGCCCTGTGGAGTGCAGGCAGCCGGGGGTTGCTGTCAGCTCCAAGCCCTTGGCTTTACCCAGAAGGCAACCAAGGCAAAAAGGCAAGGCCTTGCCACTGCGCCAGCTCCCAGCTCATTCCTGATAGCCCAGCGGGGGGGGGGGGGGGGGTGCTGCATACTGCTAATAGCATTATAATGAGAGGAACCGGATGCAAATGAAGGCAAGAGTAATTAAAGGTAGAGCGTAGCTTGACCTAATTGGCTCCATCTGGAGGAAGCATGGTGTTTTGGAAATAGTATGTCCCCAAAACAGTTAGATTTGGGGGAAGAATCTAAGAGAAATGAAATAGTAATGGGGGCCAGCGCCGCGGCTCACTAGGCTAATCCTCTGCCTGTGGTGCCGACACACCGGGTTTTAGTCCCGGTCAGGGCGCCGGATTCTGTCCCAGTTGCCCCTCTTCCAGGCCAGCTCTCTGCTGTGGCCCAAGTCCTTGGGCCCTGCACCCCATGGGAGACCAGGATAAGCACCTGGCTCCTGGCTTCAGATCAGCGCAATGTGCCGGCCGTGGCGGCCATTGGAGGGTGAACCAACGGCAAAAGGAAGACCTTTCTCTCTCTCTCTCACTGTCCACTCTGCCTGTCAAAAAAAAAAAAAAAAAAAAAAAAAAAAAGAAGAAGAAGAAGAAGAAGAAAAGAAACAGTAATGGGGAGCCTGGCGGGGCAAGAAACTCCAGCTCAGGCGTGTGCCTGCAAGGCCTGCAGTCAGTCTGGTCCTGAGTGCCCAAATGCATGTCCCACAGCTCACAGCAACCTGGAAAAGCCAGCACTCCCTCTCCCACAACCCAGGGCCCCAGGGTGCGAGCTCCAGGGGGCAGACAGGTGCATTCCTCCCTTCCCGGTCAAGGCCTCCAAGGTCCAAGCCCTCCCACTCCCAGCTGTGCACTGGGGCCAAGCGCCCCACGGTGATGGCAATGTTGACAATCTAACACTTGCACAAAGTGTGTGGCGGGGACCAAAACTCAGTCTGGACCCCTCACACACACTGCTCCAAACTTTCTAAGCTTCAGTTTCCTCCCCTATAAGATGGGAACAGGGCGGGCTGCCTGCTCAGCGGCCAGCACAAGGCTTGGTGTGCGGTTCTGAACGCACGTTAGCTGCTGTACTGTAAGACACCCGACGGCCTGTTAGGCTTTCACTCACTAAACATCCACTGATCATCTCCAGCAGTTTTAGAACTGGGCTATGAAACAGGCAGCCATCCTCTCAGCTCTAGGGGAGGGCTTCCTGGAGCAGTGCCATCTGGCTGGTGAGTGTGGTAGCCCAGGTGGTGTGAAGACTGGAGCAGGTGTGGGGCTGTGCCCCAGACAGGGAACAGAGTGGTGCGTTTCCACTCTGCAAAGAATGAGCGAGGCCATCAGCCAGAGAGAGAACCCAGAGGCAGATGGAGAACGAGCGAGGCCATCAGCCAGAGAGAGAACCCAGAGGCAGAGGGAGAACGAGCGAGGCCATCAACCAAAGAGATAACCCAGAGGCAGATGGAGAACGAGCGAGGCCATCAGCCAGAGATACCCCAAAAGGCGCATGGGCCTTGTCTCTAGAGAGGGTGTCTCTTTCCCATCCAATCCAAGATAAAGAAAGCATTTAGACAAGCTGCTCTCACCAAGGTACCAGGCATCGCTACCCACTCAAGCGAGGCAAAATGACCAGTTGCCTTACGAAAGCTGTAATTAGAAACTTAAAACAGCACAGTCTTCAAAACCAAAGTGGCATTTAACAAAACAAGCCACCTGTCAGCCTCCAGGAAGGAGAGGAGCTGCAAACTGAAGGAGACGCTGAGTGACAAGCACCCGACAGTAATCACAATGCCCACACGGCCCGAAAAGGGACGATGACAGCGGGGATAAACACGCGTCTGGCCAGGGCCCGGGAAGCAGAGGAAGCAGTCCCACTGCTGTTTGTCTGTGCCTTTGTTTCCTGCCAAACAAGAAAAAGGAAATGAACAAAAATCACACATCAATACTTATTATTCGCAGGCAATTGCTCTCGTAATGATTTGGGGGAGGCAAGCAGCCAGCTGGAGATGAAACCAGGGAGAGCAAACAAAACATCGCCCCTTGAGGAGGTCGCCAGAGAGACACGCCACTTCCAGAACCCGGGACGTGGTGCTCTTGCAACCTTGACCCCAGGTCTTTGGTGGAGCTTTCCCAGTAGGGCTGGCACAAAGGGTGCCGGTGTCCACTGTCCCTTTTTCCTTATGTGTCCATCACGCAACCCCATTTCCCAGGCTTCCTTTCCATTAGGGTAGCCAGAGAGCTGTGAGAGGGGTGATGGAGGGCAGGAGCAGTCTGCAAGCAAGCTTGTCCTCCTTAAAGCTCCAGACCGGTATGCAGCCCAGCTCGGAGATGCATCTCCGCCCATCCAACTGCCTGCTTCCGCCTGCAGAAAGCACACACGTGGGGCTGGAGCGCGGGGAGGCCATCCCAGGAGGAGAGCCATGCACTGCGGACAGAGCAGGGGCAGAGAAGCCCCTGGGTCCCTGATGGCCACGACGCCATCACACCAGCTCTGGACTCGCCGCTTCTGCCAGAGGAGAGAACAGTCTTACAGAAAGCACTGGCACGTGGGTTTTCTCTGTTACACAAGCCAGATACAATCTCCCAAATAAACATCAAAATTTCATCAAAGCGGGTGATTGCTAGGAAAATGCACTTTTACAACAATGCTCTCAAACCCCCTTCCAGTAAGATCTCTAACCACCAAACCTCTTCTGTATAAAACACTTTGGAGTTGCCACTTTCCCAAATCATTCGGCTGCATGGTCATCTGTGGGCCTGCAACCCAACACCCTCTCTTCTCCTTATCAGAAGCCATCTCAGGGCCAGTGCTGTGGCACAGTGGGTTAAGCAACCACCTGCAACAGCGACATACCATGTGAGTGCCAGTGTGAGACCCAGCTGTTCCACCTCTGATCCAGCTCCCTGCTAATGTGCCTGGCAAAGCAGCAGAAGATGGTCCAACTGCTTGGGCCCCTGCCCCCTTGTGGGAGACCTAGAAGAAGTGCCTGGTTCCTGACTTTAGACTGGCATAGCCCTGGCCAACGCAGCTATTTGGGGAGTAAATCAGTAGATAGAAACTCGTGGCCGGCGCCACAGCTCACTTGGCTAATCCTCCACCTGTGGTGCCGGCACCCTGGGTTCTAATCCCAGTTGGGGCGGTGGATTCTGTCCCAGTTGCCTCTCTTCCAGTGCAGCTCTCTGATGTGGCCCAGGAAGGCAGTGGAGGATGGCCCAAGTCCTTGGGCTCTGCACCTGCATGGGAGACCAGAAGGAAGCACCTGGCTCCTGGCTTCGGATCGGCACAGCGCCAGCTGTAGCAGGCATTTGGGGGGTGAACCAACAGAAAAAAGAAGACCTTCCTCTCTGTCTCTCTCACTGTCTAAATCTGCCTGTCCAAAAAAAAAAAAAAAAAAAAAAAAAAACAAACAAAAAAAACTCACTCTCACTCTAACTGTGCCTTTCAAATAAATAAAGATAAATCTTTTTTTTTTTTTTTTTTTGCTTTTGAATGATTTATTGACTTGGGAAAGTGATCAACAAAACGCTAAAAATATGGAACACTTCACGAATTTGCGTGTCATCCTTGCGCAGGGGCCATGCTAATCTTCTCTGTATCGTTCCAATAATAAAGATAAATCTTAAGAGAGAGAGCGAGCTGTGGCATAGTGGATAAGGACCGCCTGCAGAGCCAGCATCCCATATGGGCGCCAGTTTGAATCCCGGCTGTTCCACTTCTGATCCAGCTCCTTGCTAATGAGCCTGGGAAAGCAGCAGAGGAAGGAACAGGTCCTTGGGCCCCTGCACCAGATGGGAGATCCAGAAGAAGCTCCTGGCTCCTGGCTTCAGATCACCCCAGCTCCAGCAGTTGCAGCCATTTGGGGAGTGTCTGAATCCCCCTCCTTCTTTCTCTTTCTCTCTCTCTCTCTCTCTCTCTCTCTCTCTCTCTCTATCTATCTATCTCTCGTGTGTGTGTGTGTGTGTAACTCTGCCTTTCAAAACCATCTCTTATTTCTGAGGTGCAAGCCCTCCAATTCTCCATCTAGTGTGCCATGGGGCTGCTGCTATCCATCCCACCCCTCCCCCAGCATGCCATGAGCAGGCAGATGCACCTGCTATGCCACCAAAACTCTCTCCACTCCCCCTCCAGCACCTCACTCAGTCCCAGGACTACTGGGGCTGTGTCAGAGCTGACCTGGAATCATCTGTGGGGATGCACATGTAAGCACACCCTCAACTGCACCTGTAACTCAGAATGATGCTTTTTTCAGTCTGAAATAAATGTGGCAAAATACAAACAGCTGTTACATCTGAGTGGTGCATACATTTGGTGTTCGATATATTATTTCCTGGACTTTCCAATACATTATAATTTTAAGAAATCAACCCTTTGGCCACTATGTCCTGCCTTGACTTGTGGTGCTGGCAGTAGGGCCAGGTCCCGGGGCTACTAAGCAGGTTTGGTTTAAAGCTCAGGAAACTCTCTAACCACATGAACGCTGTGCTAACAGGACAACAGGCTCCAAGGCTTTCGAAGAGGTTTACCCTTCAACCACAATCATCGTTATTCACCTACTTTGAGAAACTAATCCACAGGTGAAGCTAACAAACCTTGACCTTCTGCGGCCTGGACACTCTTAAAGACGCATCTCCAACTCCAAATGGAATCAGTAATTGTCTAGCACTTTACGTGAAAATACTGAAGCTCTGAGAGATCAGCTCCTTCAAGAACACAGATCTGGGTCAGTGCTGTGGCACAGCAGGTTAAACCACCGCCTGCAGAGCCAGCATCCCATATGGGTGTCAGTTCGCGTCCCAGCTACTCCACTTCCGATCCAGCCCTCGCTCATGTGCCTGGGAAAGCACTGGAAAACAGCCCAAGTGCATGGGACCCTGCATCCACGGGGAGACAAGAAGCAGCTCCTGGCTCCTGACTTTGGCCTGGACCAGCTCCGCTGTTGTAGTCATTTAGGGAGTGAACCACAGGATGAAAGACCTCTCTCTGCCTCTCCCTCTCTCTGTAACTCTTTCAAATAAATAAAATAAATTTAAACACACACACACACACACACACACATATCAGTGACCAGGCTGGAACTCTACTCAGAACCCCCAAGGGGAAAACCAGTGCCCACCTCGCCCCTCATTCTCTGTTCTCACCCTCTCCAAGCTGCTTCTTGAGGGTAAGGCTGCCCTTTCACCGTGGAAGGAGAAGCACGCGTGCAGGAAGACGAAACTGCCGAGAGCTGCCGTGTCTGCACGTCCCACTGGTACTGAGAGGCGCTGAGTCCGTGGTCCTGACTTCCCCCAAGTCTGATGTCTGGTCCTGGACTCCCCACTCTCCCCAGGTAACCACACCTGAGCTGAACAAGCTCTGGGAGGCACAGCCACAAGACAGTTATGTGGGGCACAGCACAGGATTCGTGTGGCAGGAGAACCACGACCCATGACCTGTGTGCTCCCCACAGGTGCCATGGATCCGGAACCACCCGAATGCCATGAGGCCGGGGCTCACCAGAGCCCCTAGGAGCTGTCCATCCATCCGTGCTGTGAGCATTCGCAGAGCACACACCACAGATCAAGCTCTGTGCAAGGCACGTTGAGTGCAACAGGGGTAAACACAGGCAAGGCTCCTGTGGACTGGCTAGTGCTGGGTGGAACAGAGACAGAAAACAAGCTAGGGAACAAACAGTCAAGCCACTTTGAGGCTTTGAAAAGTGCCGTGGTGAAGATTAAAGACAGTGGGGCAGGTGCTGCAGCCTAGTGGGTTAACCCTCCACCTGAGGCACCAGCATCCCATATGGGCGCCAGTTCGTGTCCCAGCTGCTCCTCTTCTGATCCAGATCTCTGTTGATGGCCTGAGAAAGCAGTGGAAGATGGCCCACGTGCTCAGACTCTTGAACCCATGTGGCAGAACCAGAAGCAGCTTTGGATCAGCCTAGCTCTGGCCACTGTAGCAACTTGGGGAGTGAACCAGCAAATGGAAAACATCTCTCTGTCTCCCTCTGTATGAAACTCTGCCTCTCAATCAAATAAATAAATAAATCTTGGAAGGGAGGGAGGGAGGGAGGGAGAAGGAAGGAAGGAAGGGAGGAGGGAGGGAGGGAGAAGAAAGGGAGGGAGGGAAGGAGGGAGAAGGGAGGGAGGGAGAGAGGGAGAAGGGAGGGAGGGAAGGAGGGAGGGAGGGAGGGAGGGAAGGAGGGAGAAGGAAGGGAAGGAGGGAGGGAGAAGGAAGGGAAGGAAGGAGGGAGGGAGAAGGAAGGGAGGGAGGGAGGGAGGGCGGGGGAAGGAAGGAAGGGAAGGAGGGAGGGAGGGAGGGAGGGAGGATGGAGAAACGACAGTGATGGAATGAAGAACAGCACACACAAGACAGGGCGGCCGGGAGCAGATGACATCTGATCCGATACCGACTTGGCAAGGGTGAGCAGCCATGCAGAGACAGGGTGAAGGGCATTCCAGGAGATGGACAGCAGGTGCAAAGGCCTTGAAGCAGGAACCAGACTTTGAAGAACAGCCCCAAGGCCAGAATGGCCAGGGTACAGAGAGGGAGGAGGCAGTGGCAGGGGCATGAGGGTGGAGCTGAGGAAAGCACGAGAGCATATTAAGCACTGACACCATCACCCATGGGAAACCAGGGTCATAGGATCAGGTTCATGTTTCTGTAAGGTTCTGTGATTAGACCAATGAAGAGGCACGCACACACACACACACACACACACGGGGGGGAGGGCGGGGGACGGGGGAGAGAGAAAGAGAGAGAGAGGGTCAGAAGAAAGAGAGAGAGAGATTTGGTGGCCTACGCTTCCTTTAAAAAAAAAAAAAAAAGAAGATTGATTGATTGATTGATTGATTTGAAAGACAGAGAGAGAAGGAGAGACACAGAGAGATCTTCCATTGTTGATTCACTCTCCAAATGGCCACAGTGACCAGGAGCTTCATGTGGGCCTCCCATGTGGGTGCAGGGGCCCCAACGCTTGAGCCATTCTGCTGCTTTCCCAGGCCATTGGCAGGGAGCTGGATCAGAAGTGGAGCAGCTGGGACTCAAACCAGTTCCATATGGGGTGCTGGCATTGCAAGCAGAGGCTTAACCTGTTGCACCACAACACCAGCCATTTTGTGTGGTGTGGTATTGTGTGGTGTGGTGTGGTGTGGTTGGTTTAGTGTGGGGTGTGTGTGCGTGTGTAAGAGAGCAAAAGAGACCTCGAACAATTTTATCTTAAAAAAAAATTACAGGGTGGGGGAGGCCAGGCCAGGACCCATCTCCACTGGAGGGAAGCCACAGCAGCCCTGCCCACTGTGCTCGCCGGCTCCACAGATTTCAGCATAGGCCTTCCCTGCCCGCGTGCGATTCTCCTCTGCATGGGCCAGCAGCCACTGCTAAGTAGCCTTGCGACTTCTTTCTTAAGCCTGGCCCCTAGCGCTGCCAGGTGCACCTCTGAACCCCAGCTCCAGGAGAGGAAGAACCCATGGAAACCCCAGAGCACCTCCTGTCAGCAGAGCTGCCGCCGGCATCTGCGTAAGCTCAGGGCAAGCCTGCCGTTCAGTGTGCCCAGTAACCGGCACGGGGCCCGCCCTTCCTTGTAAGCAGAGACGCTGGGCTCTGCGCACACTGGCAGTGGGAACAGCAGGCCGGGCAGGTGGAGACGGCTTGGAGCCTGCAACAGTGCAGGCCACAGGATGAGACGTCCCGATGCACGCGGCCCAGGCACAGGGGCTGTGGGAAGCCTCTGGCCCGAGACAGCCTGCCCTGGAGACTGCCCTGCCCTGGCTTCCAGGACACCAGACGCCGTGGGGAGAGCAGAGAACACAGGCAGGTGTGGAACCAGGCATCACCAAGCACATCACACGCCCAGTCCAGACACGGCTCGCAGAAGAGGCTGGCCAGGGCCTAGACACGGCACACAGAGGAGGCTGGCCAGGGCCCAGACACAGCACGCAGAGGCGGCTGGCCAAGGCCCAGCACCTCCTTTCATTTCTCAGCACAAATGTGTAAAACCGCTCCCAAGCTTCCGTCTCTGCCCTGGCGGTGACTACTCTGACTGCCCCCAGCACAGCCATCCCTCGGCCCCCTCTCCCCGAGTCGCAGCGCAGGAATCCACAGACGCCGGCGGGAGCTCACGGCTGCAGATCCGTCGCTACAGAACAGGACCGCAGAGGCCAGGACGGCTGTGGCAGTGCAGTGGACCTAACAAGAGGGGGCGGGGAACCTCCCAGCAGGAGCGGACGCTGTGGCCATGGAAAGACGCGGACTCCAGAGGAAGCTGTGCCCAGGGAGGAGGTACCCGTCCACCTGTGGGGCATGTGAGTGATGAAAATCCGAGTCAAACGTGACAGCAGCAGCAGCGAAGTGCTGGGGAATGACTGCTTGTATTACCCAGAAGTTCAGGGCTGCATAGACCCACCAGGCGCAGAGCCCATGTCAGAACCCAGTGTTCTCCGCCTCTCACCTAGGCTCCTCTTTGGGTCCGAGGACCTTGTACTCATCAGGCTCCATGTGAATACAAGTTGGCGAAGTGCCCCTGGCTTCCCAGGCCCAACAGGAAAGACAAAACCTCTTGTTGTTTCATTCTAGTGTCCCGGGACCCAGCTTCAGCCAGCTGAAGACACGGCAGGGAAGGAGCCCCACCATAGGCAGGTCTTCTGATCTACCCAGCAGGGCCCTACCTCCCTCCTGTGCATCCAGCGCTCTTCTAGCTACACCTCACTGCCCACGTGCTGGGCTAACACACATGCACGCTTAAGAGAACCAGTCTGTCTTGTCAACATGACCCACCTGAGGCTCACGGGATCCCCATGCTTCCCAGACCCCTCCCGGCTCCCAGGGAGCCTCTGCAGGCAAGAGGCCAGCTTTGCTGTACACCTCCTCTCCAACTTCAGCTGTAAACATGGAATGAGTGAGAGCTGACCGACACCGGCTCCCCAGAGAGGAGAAAGGGAGTCCAAGTGCACGAGCCGGACCACAGAGCAGGTGTACCAGAAGAATTATAGTAAGCGATTCATGGCCAAGTGAGTTGCCTGTGGCTACAGCGGCCACAGCTGGGTCTGGGATGAGACACAAGCAGGGCGTCCCCTGTCAGCAAATCTGACCTTGCCCGGGGAGAACAGCACTGGAGGAATGCAGAACCCAGGCTGGTTTTTCCTGCCGGACAGCCGCGTTCAGGGGAAAGGAACCCTCAAGAGGCGGAGAGGCCCCCTGTAACTCCTCTCCTATTTTGCTGGCTCTGTGTCGCTTTTCTTGGAGGAAGAGAACCACTCCTTCAAAACACAGAAAGGGACAAGAATCTGAAATCCTGTTATCTGCAAAATTAAAGATTGTCAGCCATCTAGTTTAACTAAACTGTTTGGTTTTCAAAGCCTGGAGGCACGCCCCCACCACCACCACCACCACCACTGGATAGTAACAATGAAGGCCAGCATCCCAGTACAGCCCTCAGGAATCTAAACCCTGAGGGCACTTGGGACTTAAATGATTTTTTTAATCTTTTCCTTGCGGTCGCGAGCTCACAGTTTCAACAACAGTTTCGTGGCAAAAGATAAAAAGCATCTTTTTATCCTCAAGCTCAAAGACTTAGAAAATATGTCCTAAATTCCCACCTAGGAGCGGGTGTGGTGGTGCAGCAGCTTAAGCGACCCCTCGGGATACCGCATCACAGATCAGGGTGCCAGTTGGAGTCCTAGCGCCTCCACTTCCAACCCAGCTTCCTATTAATGCAGCCTGGGCGCCAGGAGATGACGGCTCAAGTGCCTGAGCCCTGACACCGACATGGAAGTTCCAGATGCAGTTCCAAGCTCCCACCCGCGGCCTGGCCCGGCCCTAATCGCTGTGGCCACTTGGGGAATGAACCAGACGAAGCATCTCTCTCTCTCTCTCTCTCTCTCTGCTTTGCAAATAAGTGAAAATAACTAAACACTTAAAAAATAAGCTTTATCCTTGATCCATTTGTCCACTGGGCAAGTCCCAGAGGTAGAGTCGTGGAATAAAGCATATTTACAGATTTATTTATTTGAAAGGCAGAGTGACAGAGACAGAGACAGAGATCTTCCATCTGCTGGTAACTTCCAAATGGCCACAGTGACCAGGGCTGGGCCAAGCAGAAGCCAGGACCCTGAAACTCCATCCTCATCTCCCACCTGGGCGACAGGGACCCAAGCACTTGGGCCATCTCTCACTGCTGTCCCAGGCCCATTAGCAGGCAGGTGGATCAAAAGCAGAGCAGTCGGGACTTGAACTGGCGCTCCAACATGAGATGCCAACATCACAGGTGGCAGTTTAACCCACTGTGCCACAATGCCGGCCACTAAGAAACATATTTAATAGACTCCCCAGATAATTCCTCTGTGCACTAAAGTTTAAGAACCTTATAAAGCAAAAAAAAAAAAAAAAAAAAAAAAAAAACAGATTTGGAAAGAAACAGCTGATTTCATCTTCATCTCAGATGCATGGACCAACTCCATAAACTCATCTGACCCCACAAAAATGAACTTTTTATAAAGGAAAGAAAAAAAATCTGTATCGCAGAGTTAGAGCCAAGTGAGACCACACTTGAAGGTGCCTGGGCAGAGTGGACAGCCCCATCAATACAGTCCACTCTAAGGAAGAACAAACGACTACAAAGGCAGCTGCTGAGAAAACATTATGAGAAGGAAATATCGGAAGAGCGGCATCCACGTAAACCCACGTAACAACGTGGATTCGGGCCACTACAGCAGCGTCTGGATGAAAACAGCAGTGAGTCCACAGGGGAAGCTGTGATGAACTCTGCACTGGTAACACCCAGACTGACAATGCTCACAGCTCAGTCATGAATGAAGCAAGGCGTGGCAGCAAAAAAATAAATAAATAAAGGCCTCACCAAGGCAAGCATTTGGCGGCTAAGATGCCACCTGCGACACCCGCAACCCACATCAGAGAACCTGGTTTTGAGCCCCAGTGCTGCTGCAGATTCCGGGTTCCTACTAACAGGCGCCCTGGTAGGCAGCAGGTAACAGACACAGCTCAAGCCCTTGCGTTCCTGCCACTACCTTGGGAGACTTGGACGAAGTTCAGGCTGCTGCCGACACTTAGGAGGTGCACCTGTGGATGGGAGAGAGATTTTTTTCTCTCTCTCTCAATTTCTCAATCTCTCTCTCCCTCTCTCTGCCTTTCAAATAAATAATAACTTTTAAAGCATCACCAATATGCTGATCCTGATCTAGTGACCACAAAAATATATAAAAGCTATAAAGAAAATCTATGTGTCTGTGGTATCGCTACACAAGCCACATACAGACTCCAGTCCTGTTTCCACCACTTCGAAAACAACCATTTGTTGTACACCAAGTGCTTTATGAGAAACATTGCGTTCAACGCCCTCATGACATCAGCTGATGCTTCCTCACTCAGGTGGGAAGACGACCCCAGCAGGTAAACCCGAGAAGCTGGAATCTCACGTGGAGCCTAGACTCAAACCCAGGAACCGTGACACAGAACGTGGGCATCAACAGTGGTGTCTTAACCACTGCATCATTGGCCACCTCCGTCTGCTTGATTTCTGATCAACGACATCAACAATAACAAAAGCTGGAATTTATTTAGTACTTACTCTATGCTAGGTATTATGCTAAGACAGTTACACGGATGGCCTCATGACAGTAGGTGCTATTTACTAACCCCATTTTACAGATGAGAAAACTGAGGTATAGAGCGATTAAGAAATGTAACTGAACTCAGGTGGGACATGGTCACTTGAAGTCCCCAACTCTGACTCTCCACCAATTGGCATTCAGTTGGTTAATCTGATGCCACAGGTTCACTACCATGCAAGTGTCTGAAGATCCAGACATAAAATTCCCTAAGTATCCAAACTGATATTACTACTGTAGGCAGCCTAGCAAGACGGTCTGACAGTACTAGTTACCTACTTAGCAAGAACACACAGCAGACTTTTCCCTCCAGTTAATTTTCTGAACAGCACCCTGTCAGTAATCCATCTGCAGGTCACCCACCATAGACTCAGTGTCTACTGAACACCAGGCACAGAGGTTACTGACCACGCGCGGCCCCTCCCCGCCTGCTGTCTCCTCCTCACCTTCAGCCGTTTGACCTTCTCTTTTCAGCATCTGGACAGCTCCCACGTATTTCTTCAGCTGGACTTTGAGCACCTCGTTTTCTCTGCAGGCACAAGAATGGTAAAAAACATTTTTAAACATTGGCAATTTAGACCCAAGGTGTTGGGGTGGGGAGCTCTGTGCAAAGAAGCAACACACAACGTGTGCCTTACAAATTCAACACATCCTGGTGTTTCAGGGATGGCCACTCGGAAAGGCCACGTGTGCAAGGGCCCCTTTGTGGAATGCTTGCAGGCACTATCCACTCACAATGAAATGAACACCCACTGGGTCCAGCACACAGACTCACAGCTGACCTGGGCCGGGCCTGGCTGGTTCAAATCTGTCTTTCGGGTGCCCATTCGGCATCAGATGCTTTGCAACATTTTCACTGATACAGAAGCATGGACCAAGTACTGCTCACTCACCCTGGGGAACACTCGTAATGATTTTATTAGCTGCCACACACATTAGCCACTATCTGCCAGGCAGCATGTCAAGTGTTTACACACGATGTCATGGACGCCTCTGAGGAATGAAGATAACCCCATTTTATGAATAGAAAACAGAGGCGTTACATTCTGTAACTCTTTCAAATAAATGAATCTTTTAATACGAATCTTTTTTAAACCAGTTTCATCTACCATCATAAAAACAAAAAAAAATTCACTGCAAAAGACTCAAATGATAAGGACACTTTTAAAAAGAAATGTCAAACGTGGCTAAAAACCCAGCACCTTGAAATAAGCCCCCTTCTGGCTTGTACATCCTCACACACACATTCTACACAGAATTCTTTACGGATGACATATCTCTTGCACTCCTTTAAGTGTCTGAACTTCTTCCCCTCGCTTCCTGCTCCACTTCCCAGAGTAACTGATGACGGACAGCTGGTGGATACATGCCGTGTCTTCCCTGAGGCTCACATAACGGCTACACACCCCATGCACTCTAGAGTGGACTAAGATGGGATCATCAGCCGGGTTGTCACGTGTGACATTCAACAATTCACATCCTCCACCTGTGACATCAGTAGCAAATATTTCCAAGTTAGCAACTAGGAAGTTCCGAAAACATGTGTGGGAGGTATCGCCCAGTTCAGAGTCCACTGACTGCAGCCTAATCCCCACCCCAGCCTACTCCCAATCTCCATGAGTGGATTTAAGTCACATGCTATTTTAAGAGTAGGGAAAGAAAGAAAATTATGACATAATTTCAACCATAGTTCATCGAAGAACATTTTCCAAGATGTCCAATAAGCAGGCTCCTCTTGGGCTGACCAAGAGCTGAGTCATGTCCACATGTGGCCGCCAGGTCTCATCTCATGGGCTCCCAACAAAGAGGGCAATCCTTGGCTTCCTTGTTTATCCTCAACTCCGTGGTCAGCAAGGAAATGTTTTAGGCGACTACTTTGCTTCTGGTTTAAATCAATCTTTTAATAGTGCATTAAAGACTCCATCTAAAAACCATACCTAACACAACAAGACCACCCTCTTTAATATAAACTCAACTTCCAGCAAACTGGTGAGAAGCTATGGAGAATGGATCGAATTACAGCATGGACACCTTTGGGAGCTGTCACTTCGCCCCCGCTGATTGTGAACCATTGAACTCACTTGTCCTTGTAGGATATGGACACCTTCAGGACAGGGGGATCCCCAAAGTCTCTCTTCATTGAAACTCAACCCTGGCCAGCACACTGACTGTTCCAGGAGGCGACGGGCTGCTGACCCCCAGCAAAGACCACGCCCTCTGGGTTTTTATATTTTTATTCTGAAATAATTATAGAGTTACAAAGATGATAGACACCAAGAGGTCCTGTATCCCCTTGAGTGGGTTTCCACCATGGTTAATCTTGCGTAACTAGAGGGCGTATCACAATAGGAAAGTGACACAGGCACAACGTACACATCTACTGAGTTCAACCCCATTACCACCGCTGTGCTCCCAACAATCCTCGGCGTCTCTTTTTTTATTATTATTATTTTTGACAGGCAGAGTGCACAGTGAGAGAGAGAGACAGAGAGAAAGGTCTTCCTTTTCTGCCGTTGGTTTACCCTCCAATGGCCGCTACAGCCGGCGCACTGCGGCCAGCGCATCGCGCTGATCCGAAGCCAGGTGCTTCTCCTGGTCTCCCATGGGGTGCAGGGCCCAAGCACTTGGGCCATCCTCCACTGCACTCCCTGGCCACAGCAGAGAGCTGGCCTGGAAGAGGGGCAACTGGGACAGAATCCGGCGCCCTGACCGGGACTAGAACCCGGTGTGCCAGCGCCGCAAGGCGGAGGATTAGCCTAGTGAGCCACGGCGCCGGCCCCTCAGCGTCTCTTAAGATGCAAATAGACTTCTCCCCCACAGCAGTCAACAGCCCAGGCCAGAGGATAACACCTGGTGTGAGGGACAAGGGAATGAGGGACGTGGCAAGGACTGTGGAAAGGGGGTATTCTTGACCCAACCCATGCCCAAGTTCTGCTTTGTTTTGTTTTTCATCTATAATCTTATCAGCCCAAGAAAATAATTCTCAGACTTTGGGCAAACAATTTGCATACTGTTAACAGAAATTTAATTTATCAACAGAGAAACTGCACAAAATTTGTCACTCTTATTACTACAGAGATTTATTTTATAATTACCCAATAAAAAAGACTTTATACTTGACACCTCCTAATCAGATGCGCACTAACTACACAAGACCAGGATAATGAGTGGGCGGTCTCCCAACCCCTGCAGGGAACTTCAACCCTGGCCCAAATCAATCAGTAGCTCAGGGAAATACCCTTGTATCCAAAATACTTGAGATTGGAAGTGCTTCGGATTTTGAATTCTTTTCAGATTTTGGAAATTTTTTGCATAGATATATAATGTGATATTGTGAATATGGAGCCCAAGCCTAACCAAGAAATTCAATCACATTTCACATACATTTTACACACACAACCTGAAGGCAATTTTATACAATGCTCCCATCTTCAGTGCACCGGATGGAGACTTGTCACACGATAGGTATGGGATTTTCCACTTGTGGTATCATTTGATGCTCAAAAACTTTGATTTTAGAGCATTTTGAACTCAGTGAGCCATAAACAAGACTCATTTTAGGACATTTCAACAAAACAATCCCAGTCAAGCCTGGTCCACTCCATCTTCTACTACAAAGAAGTCTCCATTATGCGGCACAGCAGGGCAAGTTCAATGCTCTGAGAACTGACGGGTTCAATGGAAACCCCGCAGTTATCTTCCTGGGATCCTGACTGCACTTCAGAATCAAAGACCAGCTTCTGTTCAATTCTAGGTTCAACTGTTTCATTACCCTTTAATTTTCTGAAAATTAACTGCCTACAGCCAAAGTGTAAGACGCCTTAAAAGCCAAACAGAACGAGGCAAGAAATGAATACAAACACACAACTGGATTTATTTGCCAGCCATCACTGCATCGGGCTGACCACAGCATGGGCCAGGGCCCTCCTTCCTAGCAGACAGGCCTACAGCATTTGCTACCAAAAGCTATCAACCCACCCTCATTCATTCCACAGGTCTGTACTGAGCGCCAGGAACGATCCAGGTGCTGAGAATGCAGCTAGACAGGAAAAGGGCAAAATGCCCTGGCCTCACGGAGCCTCACTTATGCCCCAATTTTTAAATATCCTTTTTCTATTTGAATACATATGGAGTACAATGCTTGGGGGGAAAAAAAAACGAGAGTCTATTCCACCCTTCATGCCAACAGATCAGATCATGGCACCCCAACACCTCTCAAGAACTGTTTCTATTTGTTTATTATTTATCCTCAGCTAGCTGACTGGCCAGTGCTAGCTGCTACTTTTAACTAATTATGGATAATTCAAGACACACAGCAAATATGACTGAACAGCAGAAGGAACCTCCATATACTCACCACCAGCTCTGCAAGTCTCAGCCGGTCTTATTCTCTCCCAGTCTCCCTCTACTAACACCACTCGCCCCAGTCTTATCCTATTTGGAAGTACATTCCAGACCTAAAATATGACCCACAAAAAGCTCAGGATTGAGCTCCAAATGGTACAGGCAGACTCGGCCGTACCGTAATGGAGTTGACGTTTACTAGCAGGGGTAACCAACCTGTCAATGACCAAGTCGTTTAATTTTGGTTACCAATGGGTTGAAGCAAGGCTAAGGGATACAAAGCGAGGACACAAATGTTGCACACACGGGAGCCTGGAAAGGCCTTTCTGGAAGGTGACAAATGAGGCCAGACCTGGAGGAGGTGAGGAAGGGCATCAACCCAAAAATGGGCATGGTCTTCTCCATGCTGCACACCACCTGGGGTCTTGTTAAAACACAGACTGTGGTTTAGAACATGTGGGACGAGGCCTGAGACTCAGCATTTCTCACAAGGTCCATGGCAACACCTTTATTACCAGTGTCCAGGCTCCGGGCACAGGAAAGAACTGGGCAGAAAGGCCCACGGCCAGCCTGAGCCTGGGACTCGGGGAAGCCAGAGAGGCTGGAGCAGGGCAGGCATCAGGAGGCCCCCAGAGGCATGGCAAGCATAACAAATGTTACATCCGCGAGGAGGGGGGCTAATGGCAGGTGCTAAGCTGAGTACTGTAGACTCACCATGTGGGAAAAGCAAAAGAGCTAGGGGTGCAAACAGAAGCCGGCAGACCAGAAAGAGGCCACGGTGGTCATCCAGGCAAGAAATGACGGTGGCCAGGATGGGGAGGACTGGAGCGGTAACCTTGGAGACAGAACAACATATTCAGATACTCGTCTGGAGCGTTCCATAGTGCCGTGCCAACTCTCAGCCCGAGCGTGCCAGCTGGCCACCCTGTGGCTTTCTTTAAAGGCATCAGGCAAGAAAGCAAATCGAGTAGGTGGCAAGCACCTCTCAAACAGCTTCCAGTGACTGCAATAATTAATGTTTGTGAGATAAAGCAATTATGTCTGCCCCTGTGTCAGAATAAACAACCAGCAACCCCAGACAGCACCACTCACCGCATAATTACTCAAAACAAACTAACGAAGCTGCTAAGTGCACTTGGTAATTCGCAGGCATGAAAACATCCCAGAAGACACCTAGAGGAAGTCAGCTCTCCCAGGCCACGTGGAAGAATGTAGGAGGGTGCCTCAAACCTACCGTCCAGGGCGCAGACACCAACCACACCCAGCCGCTAGCAGAACACGGCCAAGGGGCCAGGCTACCCCACACTGGGAGAATGGGCCCAAAGCAGGCACAAGTCACATAGTTTGGTGAGGTCTACAGCCACTCCTTAAGTCGCCAAGGTCAAGCCCACTGCAAAATAAAACACTGTCAAAGCTAAAAATTCACTTTTCCCCAACTGCACACGTTACATTTTCTGAGCCCAACCCCAATGCCGTCACCTTTGTCTGAGGTATTTTAACTTCCCGGCCTCTACGTGGAGCGCCTCTGTGTTCACACCCTGGGTGAGTTTCACCCTGACAATCACACTAGTAGCTGCCATTTCCCCAGCACGGTCTCAGGGAGGACGGGCAGGGAGATGGGTCAGCAGTGCACTGTAGGTGGCCACAGACTCAGCCGCCCATTTGCCTGGTGGGTGACAAGTCAGCAAGGGGCAGAGCTGCGATTCAAACTCAGCCAATGTGCCTGGAGTCAGACCCTGACCGTTCCTCTCCGCTGCCTCTACAAGGAGGTGCACCATCCCAGGAAGGCTGGGAATAATCCCAGATAGCCAGGCAGCCTCCCTGGGAGTGGTGGCGTCAGAGTGAGAGGACAGGAGAGTCTCTCCCCAGGGCCACCTTAGGGAGTCTGCTCCGGGCTTCCACACAGCCTGCTGTCGTTCACCCCAGTCACAGTGCTCTGCAGACTGGGCCCCCCATGTGCACGCACACACACACGCTCACACACTCGCACACACTCCCTTCCAGGGACAGCTCTCGAAGCTCCTGGAGCAGCCTGGAGGACCGTCACACGAGCCCCAGCTCACTCTGGGGCCTGGCCTCCCCCAGCTCCTCCCTGTCACCCACACCAGCCGGGCTTGCTAAGGCTGACCTGGTATTCTGTCTGCAACTCCCTACCTGCCCCAGTGCCCCTGGTCAACAGCTACAGATGTTGCCGAAGTTTCCTGAAAGGCCACCATCTCTGCAGGCAGGGCGGGCTCCCCTTCCATCCCAGAGGTGTGTGACAGCTCCTTCTTCTGCCTCCACTGCAGCCAGAGGAGCTTCTCTCAACAAATCCGGCACGAGGATACCCCTGGCCTGTGCACACTTGCCCATCCAGTCTGCGAGATCCTGCAGCAGCGGGTCATGTCGTATTGACCTCATGTCAGCCCTCTTGGCCATCCAGTGTCACCACGGTCCCCCTGTGCCAGAATGAGGAATCCAAGGCTCAAGAGTTCCCAGGAGTACACTGGGATCTGGGACACCACCCCCCCACCACCACCACAGATGTGTGAACTGAATCTCAGCAAAGGGAAATCTCTCCCAACCCACGCAACAGAAGGACGCTCTGCAGAACACACTGGCCTGTGATCTTCAGACACGTCAAGGTCAGGGCAGCCAAGGAAAAGAGAGAGAAACTTCCAGCCGAAGAAACGTGATGACGACACGCGACACACCACTCCTGGTGCAGCCATTGCGAGGAAGGTGGTACTGGGACAGGCTGAACACAGGTGAGACTCAGAGGGCATAAAGCATCCACGTGACTTCTCACTGTGACCGTCCCGCTGCAGTTACAAGGGACAATGCTGTGCTCGTGGGACACAAACACCAACCGATTTAGGGGCAAAAACTAAAAAGTGATAGACAGATTTCCAGGCCCCTCTAAGTGCTCACACGCTGCGGGGTGGGGCCAGGAACCTGCATTTTCACCAGCCTCCCAGACACTGCAGGCCACGTGTCTTGGGCCACCCTGCACCCTCCTGCTGCAGCTCAGCCTCACAAGCACCCACTGTGACAGCCCACTGTGACACTGCCTAGGAAGTCTCGGGGACTTGTCCTTTCTCTCACAGGGCAGGGCCCAGGGGATGGCACTCCAGGAAGGCCGTACTTCTCCTTGGCTGTTCTGCCTGAGCTGTGTGGCTCCCGTCCCTGCCAGCTGGGCCAGGCGGGGCGGAGCACTGAAAGTGGTATTTGATTTCCAGTGCTCTCTCCCCTCCTCCCATTGTTCCTCCATTCTTCTGTGACCCTCATCTCATCAGCCGGCGGGTAAGTACACTCAAAGTGGCTCGCTCAGCCCTGCACTTCCCAAACAGAGCCAGGCAAGCAGCCCAACAACTCCAAGCAGCTCAGGAAGGTGGTTAATTGCAGATGCCACACACCCAAAACATCCCGAGCACAACACGAAAATCACAGCTCCAAACCTGTCAGTTCACTCACTCAAACTGCATGCGTTACTTCCCAGGGCCCTCATGTCACAGGTGGGGCTCCCTCCTGGCCTCATGCCTTGAAAAAGTGCCTGCTTTGAGTCTAGCCAGTCCTGATGTGAATGCTGACTCAGCCTCTGAGTGGCCTCAGAAAGTCACTTAGCCTCTCTGAGCCTCGCTGTACCACCTGTTAGATCAGAGGACAAAACCGCAGAGAGAACAACCAGTGTACGTGTGTGTAAGTACATACGTTCGAGGTGTCTGGTACACACTAGGCACCACATAAATGTGAGCTGCTATGCGTCATCATCATCACCCATAAGCCGCCTGACACTCCAAGGCCTCTCTCCTGCGGAGCGAGCACTGGGTACTGGAGTGTGCGCCTGGAGTGCTCCTATCACCACTGCAAGGATTTCCCGTCAGGCACCAAGCCACACCAGGTCCTCTTCCCCCTGCTAAGTTCCAGCACTGCTGAATCGCGCCCCACCGCGAGTGAGGCTGGGATCGCCACCCTCTTCCAGAGCAACTGCCAGTCTGGGGTTGTCTGTGCAGTGCCAGGGTCTCTCAACACTGACTCGCCGGCTTTGCGGAACTCTCACGTTCCAAACCAAACACATCCGTGGCCCCTGCCTGCCTGCAGCCACGGCGTACTGCATCTGCTCACACTCTGACCTGCCAGGAGCTCTGCCCTCGGTGAGACCGGAAGTCTGCCTGCTCACTACTGTCCCTGTATTAGGCCAACAGCAAATGGATTAAAAACCCCCCGAGATCCCGTCAGAAACATGGAACCTGAACCAAGTCGCAAGCCAACAGCTGACAAACCCATACTGAAGGATGCTCCACCCAGCAATGGTCAGAAGAGAAATATAGAAAAGCCCAGGATCACAAAAAGACAGAAATGCAGGGGCTGCATCCAGTCACAGGTGGTCAGGGTCAGGATGCCCGGACGCAGTCCTGCCTCGGGCCAGATCCTGGATTCACTAAATAGCTCTTAATTGGCACCAAAAAAATTAAAAAATCTGCTGGATAAATATAAATATAACACATTAAAAGTAGTAAATAGTAGTTGTGTGTGGTGCTGCGGTGTAGCAGTTAAAGCCACCACATGCACTGCCAGTATCCCATATGGGCGCCAGTTCAAGTTCGGTGGCTTCACTTCTGATCCAGCTCTCTGCTATGGCCTGGGAAGGCACTGGAAGATGGTCCAAGTCCTTGGGTCCTTGCACCCACATGGGGGACCTGGAAGAAGCTCCTGGATCCCGGCTTCGGATCAGCACAGCTCCGGCCATTGCAGCCACCTGAGGAGTGAACCAGCAGATAGAGGACATATTCATTCTCTCTCTCTCTCTCTCTCTCTCTCTCTCTCTCTCTGTAACTCTGCCTTTCAAATAAATAAATAACATTTAAAAAGAAAACAGTAGTTGGGATAATAAGGCCCCACTACCATAGAGTGGAGCAGTTCCCTCCCTGTTCTGTGAGTGGCGGCAGAACGCGGAGACACGATCATTGCGGTCATCTTGCAACTGGCATACAAGGCCTAGAAGAGGTTCCTCCCAACAAGGACAGGCGAGGTGCTGGGGGGCTCTCGTGCGGGGGCTGCTGGTACTGACACCTGCCTGGAGACTGGGACACCCCGTGACAACTTGTGAGCAGTCACAACCTTCTCACCACTGACAGGAAACGCGAACTGTGAAGGAAGCAAAGATAAGAAGACAACAACAAAATCAGCAGCAGAGGCCACGCAGCAGAGAGAGCAAAGGAGAAGGGTGACGGACAGAGAGCGCTGTCACCGCACATCAGGGGACAACTGGCCCGTGGACACTCTCTGACCCTCAGAGTGTGCGCACATGTGTCGGGCCATCTGTGAGGTGGTTTTCTGAATAGGACCACGTAACTCAACACTAGGAAATGGCCATGAGAGATCATGGTTCCTCTTGAAAAGGCCAAGTGTCTGAGCATTTGAGGTCCCTGGCACCCTCATGGCCCCCAGGGCTGGCGCTGAGTGCTGGCTGCCCCTTTAGACAGGCAAGTGCCTCCCACTTCCTCAAAGGCTCCCAGATGCCCCATTTCTCACAGATGCCTGCTGTGTTCACGTCCCTTACTCCCCACCAGCCCCGTAGTGTGAGACCCACACTGCACATGAACTCTTGAGTCGGACAAACTCCACAGACACCTGGAGACCAGGAGTACATGGCCAGGGCAAAATTAGGTCAGAAGAATACTAAGACCAGGTTCATACACACAGCCTTCGGCCAATCACGGCATCAGCACCACCAGCCTGCTCTCATACACACACCACCCTCCATGCAGAGTGCCAGAGGGTGCAGCCAAATAAACCACATTCCTGAGAAAGCCCAAGCAACCCTGCCCAAACCCGTCCCACGCACCCCACCCCCACAGCTAATGCCTGCAAGAGTTGACAAAGCCGCAAGATGATGAGACTCCTTCAAGCTGTCTGCCACTGCGACTGATGCACATTCCATGAAAACATTTTTCTGCTGTGTTCCGTTCCACCCCACACCTCGGGGACAAATGACTGAAACATGACACCAAACAGTTCTGAGAGCATGGCTCCCAGCAGAAAGAGGAGCAGGATGACACGCCCGGAAGGGTCTTCAGTTGGTTTCCACTGGTCAGTGCCCAAACACGAAGGGACCCCTGTGCATTCCAGAAAGACAGGCAGGCATGGTGAGCTGTAAGACCAGGAGGGAACTGGATGCCATCTGTTAAAAAGCTGAACTGAAACTCTTTGGTATAGGGTAAGAGAAGGAAGCTCTAGCATTTGCAAGTTGTCACTGCTTTTAGTATAATGGCTGCTCCTCAGCCTTGGCCTCATCACAAGCGAGAACTGAGCCTGCCCAGTGCCCACACCCCCAACATCCCACACAGCGCACAGAACGGGATCCAGGTTCAAGGACAGCTTAGCAATGCCCCAACCAAAGGTAACGCATAAACTGGGTTTGAGTCCTGAACTGGGGAAACTGCCATAAAAGATTCTTTAGGAACATTTAAGGAATTAGTGAATATGAACTGCATATAAGATACAATGGAATTACTGTCAGTTTTCTTGGACGGGATAATAACATTGTGGTAATATAGAAAAATGCCCTTGTTCTTGCAAGATAATTACAAAAGGATTTAGGGGGGAAATCATGATGTCTGAAATAATTTTCACACACTTAAGAAAAAAAATATATACACATATGTATCTGCATATACCATCTATAAATGTGCTTACTCACAGATTAGAAAAAAATGGAAATAAATAAAATACACAAAATATGAAGCTGGTTGAAGGGCACATGTGCCCAAGTTATTTTATGAGTCTTGTCACTTTTCAGTAGGCTTGAGATTTTTTTAAATAAGAGAGACTCCATTTCAAATAAGAAATGGTTGGTGAATAAGTCAGTCCACAGGTGAGGTTCAAAGTGCCAGCTGTCTGTCCCCCTGGGAGAACAGACAAGGCAGCCCAGTCCAGAGGTCCTGCTCCCCCTGGTCCATACTGGAGGCGGAGGGGATCGCCCAGCTGCTGGAGACCTCCACGGAGCCCTGGCTGGGGAGTTCTGCTCAGAGTTAGGAGCCATCAGAATAATCACTTTTGTGAAGCAAATGAGCTCTGATCCCCGTCATCAACGGGCCCATTAGCAGCTGCAGGATGGCCTTCAATTTCTCCACACTGGCAGCTTCCTTCCCTTGTGCTTTGGCCTGTGGGATTATTATGGAGGGGGATTTATTAGCGTTATTCAAAATGCCTATTTAGAAAGGGATTCTGGGAAGACAGCAGTGACAGCAGCGTAATTTTTTTAATCTGTCTAAATCCCCACATTAAAAAAAAGAGAGAGCACCTGGATAGAAAAGCCACAGTCCCGCAGGCGGCACTTACATACCCGAGTCAGGTGACGAAGCACCCCCCAAACGCCACACAGGCCGAGGGCACGGCAACAGCAAAGGCCTGCCGGGCACCTGTGCAGCAGAAGGCAGAGGGAAGCGACAGGGCAGCGAGGACAAGCCCTGGGAGAAGGGGCCCTGAGGACAAGCCCTGGGAGAAGGGGCCCCGAGGCACACGCCGTGCCAAGCTGAGAGCTGCAGTAACACTGGGCGGCTACCGCGCTGTCCCAGAGGGCACACCCACACTGGCATCCACGACTTCATGAAACAGGCCCTCCCCCCAGGATCTCCTCCTGGGCCAGGGTCCTACGGCGAAGGAAGGGAGTTGCTGACATGGAATCACATTTGAGCGGCAGAGCGACACTAGGGATAAAGGAAAGAGAATGCCCAAACGGAAATGAGGGAGGAGGACACAGCCGGGGTTGTCAGGATACCTGCACACCACATGACAACAGAAGAGGGGTCCTGTTCTCTCAACCACTCTGCCTCCGCAAGTCTCCTTTCCTCTCTTCACATAAAGAAGAGTAACAGAGAAGGCCCCAGATAAAACCACACTCATGGGCTAGCATTGCGGTAGAGCGGGATAAGTCACTCCCTGCGACACTGGCATCCTGTACCAGAATGCTGGTTCAAGTCCCAGCCACTCTGCTTCCAATCCAGCTTCCTGCCAATGCACCTGGGAAAGCAGTGGAAGATGGCCCAAGTCCTTGGCCCCTGCACCCACATGGGAGACCTAGAAGAAGCTCCTGGTTCTGGATCAGCTCAGCTCTGGCTGTTTTGGTCATTTGAGGAGTGAACCAGTGGATCGAAGACCTCTCTTTCTCTCCCTGCCTCTGCCCCTCTGTAACTCTATCTTTCAAATAAATAAATAAATCTTAAAAAAAAAAAAAAAGAAGAAGAAGAAAATGAAGACCAATCTAGAACGTGGGAAAAATAAGCCGTTTGGCAAAAACTATAAGGAAATGAAGACAGCGACTTAAAAAAAATATTTGCAAGAAAGTAATAAATACTGAAGATATGCAAGTAAGATCCAACAAACAGAAAACAGAAGCCCCCAAAGAGGAAAACGGGAAGAACAGATACTAAAACCTGTACTCAAAACCACTTGGTTGGGGCCAGCGCTGTGGCTCACTTGGTTAATCCTCGGCCTGCAGCACCAGCATCCCATATGGTTACCGGGTTCTAGTGCCGGTTGCTCCTCTTCCAGTCCAGCTCTCTGCTGTGGCCCGGGAGTGCAGTGGAGGATGGCCCAGGTGCTTTGGCCCTGCACCTGCATGGGGGAGCGGGAGGAAGCACCTGGCTCCTGGCTTCAGATCAGCACAGCGCGCCGGCCGTAGCAGCCATTTGGGGAGTGAACCAACAGGGGAGGACCTCTCTCTCTGTCTCTCTCTCACTAACTGTATCTGTCAAATAAAAAAATAACATAAAAAAACCACTTGGTTAAAATAAAGAGACTAGCAATTATAGGATGGCAGAGAAAGCCATGTACCCAAGAGAGAGAACTGGATGAGTAACAGCAACACAGAGGCCAGGAAAACCTCAGGTGTTTAGAGAAGAGAGGAATTCCTCCGGGCAAGTACCGTCCAAGGGGAGGAAAATCAGATCACCGACAACCTTGACAGCAGCGCTTCAAGAAACGTAGTAACAAATGAGTATTTAAGACACTCAAGCAAATGAGATCTAAGGATATTAGATCCACAAAACTGATTCTCAAGTACAAAGAACACAACCTCTTAACAACATGAAAGCACTGTGGGATTACTGTTCCCATAAGCCCTGGCTGCAGAACCTGTCACAAGTAAGCCAGAGAACCACAGTGACTCCCAGAGCACGTCGAAACACAGCCTGGGGGGGGGGGGGGGGGGGGGGGCGCTCTAAACACACACCTGGAGAACTGAGACCAGAGCGGGGTCGAGGCGCCAAGTCGAGTAGGTATAGGAGTGCAGCCTTGGAATGAGCATTTTCCGAGAATGCAAGAGAGATGGACAGCTTCCATCTGCACAATGGGTTAAGCCGCCACTTTCGAAGCTAGCACCCCTTATAGGACGGCCGGTTCAAGACCCAGTTCTTCCACTTCCAATCCAGGTGGAGTTTCTGGTTCCTGGCTTTGACTCGGCCCATTGCAGCCATTTGAAGAGTGAACCAGCAGATGGAAGCTGTCTGTCTCTGCCCTCTCTCCTCCCCCTCTCTAACTACCATTCAAATAACCAAATAAATAAATCTTTAGTTTAAAAAAAAAAAAAAGATCAGAGGAAAACAGAAAAGGCGTAAGCAAAGATTTTTTTTTTTCTGCTCTCAGCTGTTGTACTGGAATAGCAGAGTTGTTATTGTTATTCTGAGACTTTGCATACATCTCTACACAGGTGCGCGCGCACACACACACACACACACCCCTGCATCTGTGTTTAAGACACACCACCTCATGATTTCATACTGGAATTTCCTATTCAAATTCAGCCTTAGAGGGCTGTAGAGGTAACCCCTTCCACTCCACGAGCAGATCTTCTTCTCCTCACACAAAGCACCTCAAGGACACAAGAATCAGGATGCAGCATAAGAACTCATTTGCTTTAGACTCTGACAGCTACACAGCAGTCTCAGGACAGCGGGACCAGGATTACTCCCCGCGTGGGAACTTAAGAGAAGTTCACGTGTCCGGTTAGCCAAACGCGGTCCACCCAAGTGATACGTGCAAAGGCAAAGCCACCACTGCCATGAGAGTGAACCTCACAGGCTGTCAGAGAGCTGGATGCCACTGCAGGGTCTACACCGGCAGGCAGCTCCGGGGGCAGCAGAACCGTTGCATGATAAACGAGGTCAGGTAGGGGGAAGGAGAGCCCTGTGCCATGTGTGAGAGGTCTGCTTCCCTCATCTCTGGTGTCCCAAACAAACACCAACGCTAGTCCACAGGCTCCCCAACCGCCGGGGCCGCGTGTTCCCATGACCGCAGGCTGTCTTTTCAGCAGGGTGGGCCCTTCGTGTCCTGGGGTGACCTCTGAGATGACAGTGGCCAGGATGGCGGGCGCCATCCTGAGTGATTCCCCGTGTTTTTCATTCTCTCAGGCTCACAGCAGCTGTGAGCTCCGGCCTGGCATTCCCTCCCCACGTCCAGTGAATATTTTCCAAATGAAAACTAAACAGACATAGGAGAACTGATCAGCAGTTCCAAAATGATGCTGAACGGTGAAGTCCAGGACAGAGAGACCCCGAGTTCCCAAGAGGAAGCTCTGTTCAGTAGCTAGAGAAAAGCCAGCCAGGGGAGAAAAGGCCCGAACAGTACCAATCCGGGTCCCAAAGGACCATGGGCTCCAGGCAGGCAGAGAATGTCACATCCAGGGGATGTGACAGCAGCCCCAGCAGGCACTCGGTAAGCACAAGATGAATGTATGAACGCTACACAGCACACGTCGGCTAAATGGAGCCCCACAATCCCATCGCCGCCATCACATACAGAATGCTTCCCATCAGCCCAGCTCTTCCACCCCTAATTTACAGCTGTACAAACCAAGGCTGGGAGCAGGGAAGCAACCAGTCAATGGCCACAGCCAGAGGCAAAACTGAGCCGCGCAGTCTCAGCCCAGACCAGCCAATCTCCTCCCACCTACACTGCATTCACTATGAAGCCCCGTGAGATGCACGCCTCGGGACTGGCAAACTCGAGTCGCTGAGCCTCTGACAGCGAGGCTCCCACGCGCTCGACCCCTTCCGTGAGTGTCGCTGAACACCACGACCCGTGACACCCCATTTCCAGGGACACACACTCCCCCGTTCCACAGAAGTGGGAGCAGGGCCACGGGAAGGTGAAAGCCAGCCCAGCAACTCTGACTGGTAAGCGGTAGAGCCCAGACTGGAACCTGCAGCGGTGAACACTGTGCACAGGGGCAGCACCAACAGTGGGTGGGTCTGCCCGGGCCGCAGTTGCCCAGCCTGACAGGGGCCAACACCTGCTCTAAGTCTACCATAGAGGAAGTGGGGAAAAGCAACCTGCTAACAGACCACTTACGATTCAGATAAACCTTGAATACTGCCCCTCAAAATAGAATAATCCCCAAATAATTATTCCCAGACCAAGCTCCCTCAGAAGTTCTATGAGCAGTAAACAAAATTATAATTGCTTTTTTTTTTTTTTTTTTTTTGCTGCACCTCTCAGGAGAGGACACTAAGCTATTTACAAATTCTTTTAACTTAGCCAACAGGAGAATTAGACTTTTTAGAATATTAACACCACTTTGGGCTTATAAAACTATTTCCCTCTCCCCCCAAATCCAAAGAGGAAAACCACAAAACACAAAATCTCCTTAAACAGGCCATTTATTCTTAGAAACCGGAATAACAATTTAGCAACTTCCAAAATGTCATACGGAAGAGATTCGATTTTCATGTCCATTTTGCAACCCCCGAATCTTTTTGTTATTCATTATTTACAACAATGTGAAGACGGAGAAAAAGCCCTATTCCTGCCGTTTTTAAAATGAGCTTTGAAAACGCTTTGTTGCAGATTCCGACACTGCCTTTAAAGGCGGCAAATGCCAGATGAGGTGGCTGGTCTGTCATAGCTAACTCCCCTCTCAGCCCAGCTTGGATGGGTGGGGGAGCTGACACCGTTGCAGAGTCGGCCAAGGCCCAGCAACAAATTTCCCCACGTCCCATCCACCCGAGCAAACAACGGCGGCAACAACGAGATTCTGTACCCCTCCCTGTGGGCACAAGTCAAGGCTGATGATGTCATGTGACTTACCCTGTGGGGAAGGGCATCTTCCTTCTCACCCTGACTTTCCCATGGTCAGAGTGGCCAAAGGGTAACAGTGGCCACTTGCCCTCGCGATGGACTTCACTCCACCCTCCCGCCCATCCCACAACCCCAGCAACTCGGGAGCACAGAGGTGACAGCCCTTCGTCACCAAGGGTGTGCCAGCAGAAGCTGCCCATGCACTCTCTGGAGGTGCAGGCGCACCTGCTAACAAGAGCCTGCCACACCCCACAAGGGCTGTGGTTGTTCAGATGGGCTGGGGCTGAACCATTCACACGCAGGCGAGGGACAGCACCACCCTCCCAAGAGTCACGGGGATCAATTTGCACGCATTGTAAGACAGGAAGTGTCTCAGGAGACCTCCCGAGCCAGGGACTGAAGCCCTGCTCTCTTCCCCTGGCTTCCACTGGCTCCTGGCTGGCAGATAATGTGAGCCTGGTTTCTATGCAGAGGAAGCCGCAGCATCAAATGGGAAAGGGTAGAATGTGGAGCCAGAGGGCAGTGCGCCTGGTCGCTTACCACCTATGTCAGGGGCCACCAACGACAGCCCAGTGACCCATCCCAGCTGCCATCCGACCTTACAAATAAAGTCTGACAGAAGCCCAGGTGCAGTATCAGTCTATGAGTCACCTGCACCTGCTTTCACACTCCGATGGCAGAGCTGAGTAGCTGTGACAGCTATGACATGTGGCCCACAGAGCAGAAGACATTTACCACCTAGCCCTTTGGCAAAGCACACGCAGCCCCCTGCCCTGGAGGCTGCCTCCTGAGTGCTACTTTGTATCTTTCCGACTCAGTGTCCACATTTCTTCAGCTGAGAACTGCGGGACCACCTGGCCTTCCCATCCCCCAGGGTCACACAAATCCACTTCACTGAAACACAACAGCTCAGCCGACCCCCATCTCTCCTGTACACCTCCTAGCACCTTCGCTCCATGCATCTGCTTCGTCCACTGCCATCCAACAGCTGCCTGCAAGGCAGAAACTCCTCACCTTGGGGGTCGTTCCCTAGGCCATTTCTGCCCACCTCACCCATCCGTAAGGCCCAGTATAGGGACCCCAAAGAGCCATTTCCAGCATCCACTAACGTCTTCCCTTCCAACAACCAAAGAGTGTTTAAGATCAAATTCATTCAGTGCGGTGGTGTCCCGACGACAATGGCCGTGTCTGCCAGGCAGGGTTCTAAGTACCTTGCTTGCAGTTACAGAATTGAATCCTTTTGACAGCCGGGAGGAAGGTGACAGTATGAGGCTGTGTTATGGACGGGAACACCGTGACTCAGAGGAGGATGGTGCCCAGGTGCCACTTCAGGTACACGGTGGAGCTGATCCAACCCAAGCTCCTAATCTGCTCATTGGCCTCTTCTCTTGCAGGCCCAGGAGAGCTGTCCAGCAGCAGAGGGGAAGGGCAGAGGCCCGCACAGCACCAGGACACCCCGCATTCCACCGAGCCTCGCCCCTGTCATCCCCCCTTCAATGGCCTTTAAGAACCAAGCCCAGCCCACTTCCCAGCTGGGAAGCAAAGCCAGACGACAGGAGAGCAACCATGGGGACCAGTCTGTAACTGTTTCTTAAGCAACACTTCATGTTGTTAGGTAAAAACAAAGAAAGTGACACTTAGAGAATAAAGACTCGACTTCTGGTGTGGGTTAGGAAAATGCCTGCATGACACTAAGAAGCGGCAGCTGGAATATGTGCTAGGGACATCACAGTCTACCAAGTGAGAATCTCATTGGGTCCTCGGGGGGCCTTGAGACAGCCAGGTATTCGCTGGAAATGGAGGCTCAGAGAGGTCAAGTGATCTGCCTGAGGGTGCACAGCCAGTGAGGAGCAGAGGAACAGAGCCAGATCCAAATGCACCACGCCATGAGTCGTGGACACAGGGGACATCAGAGGCCAGTGTTAGGAGTGGCAGCAGCAATCCTTCCAGAAATGGGAGAGCGCTCCAGGACCGTCTCAGGCCTGGCCTCATGGCACGCCATGCTTTTGGTCAAGAGAAATTCCTCCACTCTCCAGTTCTAAGTCCTGAAATCCAGGATACCTGTGGCCTTGCAACTTGCCAAGGTTCCTGGCAGGAAGGGACTCTGCTAGTTTTGTGAATTCCCACCCTTCTTCCTGGAAACTGCCTGGAAGAGGTGGCCTGCCAATCACATCATCCCATCTCCCTCCATGACCTCTTTGGAGCCAACAGAGGCCTTTAGGGAGGAAGGCAGGGCTCATTTCCCTGAGATCCTGACCTGCAGGAAGCCCAGGAGCCCAGGGGAGACGAGGCCTCCTGCAGGCCCTGTCTGCCACCGCTGCAAGACACTGGACTGAAAGCTGGAGTGGGGGACAGATTCCAAGGCTCATGATATGGCTGCCATTCTGATCCAGAGAATCCTGAACCATCTGAAGCCTACGCCAGTCACCAGTTATCTGACCCAATCTGTTTCTTGGTTTTTTGTTTCATTACTGTGTTTTCCATGAATTGATCTGAATTTAGAATTATATTTATAAATTTGCAACCCAAAGAATCTTTGGCCCAATGCTCTCCCCTAGGTCTGTCAGTCCCACCCCAAGAGGAAGCCTCAGCTGATGGGGAAAGACCACGGCCCTGAATGAGACCCTCCACATCTGCAGAGGTCAGAGGCAGCCAGAGCATGCAGCCCGGCTCCAAATCAGACATCTCCCACCTGAAAACCCCACGCTCTGCTCAGACACCAAAGGCAGACGTTCACAGGATGGAGACCACCGTGCTGAATGGAGCCTTTCCAGGAAGGCTCAGGATCTAACAGCAGCCCCTCAGCCTTGGTTCTGTCTGGTACCCTTAGCCATGCCCATGACGGGGCGGTAGGCAGCCCTAAGAACCCCACTAGTGGCATGGGCAATACAATTGTGGTGGAATCCTGAACTTGTCAAAGGACCTTGGCCAACCTGGGAGGCCAGGGCTGTCCCATGAGGTCCATGAGGAGTCCCGGGGCACAGACACCCAGGCCCCAGTGAAAGATCCTTCCCAGCTCTCCTTCCAGCTGCTGGAATGATCCAAGACATACAAATCATGCCACTTTCCCAAGGCGTGACAAGCACCAGCTATGATTGTTCTCATGGGCTCGAGGGCCATCAACAAGCCTATTACTGTCTACCCACCAACCAATGCCTCCTGGACATCTCAGGCACTGCAAACAGGATGCCCCACTACCATCACCATGCACACAGCCTCCTCTCCCACAAACCCCACTCCCCTGGGAAGGTGCCCACCACTAGTCCCTTAAACCTGAACCCTGCCCATCACTTGGCTTCCGACCCAAGTCCCACGGAGCCAACCTCCCAAGCACCTCACAAAGAGCACCCTTCTCCACCCACCACTACCACCAAAGACAATCACCCAGGTGCTGGACCACAGGCACCCCCACCTCTCCTCCCCGCCTCCAACTCACACCTTCCTCCCACTCAGGCAGAGGGCACCTTACCCAAGCACAAAGGCCAACCTTACGCAGTCACACTGAACCAGCTTCTAGAACACGTCACAATCTCTCTGGCCTCTGAGCACTCCTCCATGATCCCCTCTGCCTTCTATGAAGTCTTCCTTCTTCCCTGACACACTCACGGGTGAGCACACGTCCACTCACACAGATTCCCTGCACACGAATGCACATGCACACAGGTATGCACCCATTCCCTCCCCCACCCCCCACCCCTCACTCCCCCATACAACTACTGCTACTCATCCTCTAAGGCACCAAGCTCCTCCCAGCCTGTGGCCGCGGCCACATTGGCTCGAGTGCTCCATGCTGCCGAATCTGCTGCACAGACTACAAGCAGTACCCCTCACTGAGCAGCCACCCGTGGCATCTGCGAGGCACTCACTAGGGGCAGACGCCATGCTGAGCACTTCATGGGTGGGGTGACTCCTGCGTTTCCTCCCACAGAGCTGGGAGATGCCTTCTCACCCCCACTCCACAGCTAAGAGGGTGAGAGACACCCCGTGACAGAGAGAAGATGCAGAGCTGGCTTAGCCCCGAGTCCCACTCTCAACTCTGAACCACCTGAAGTCAGTCTCTCCCAGTACCATATCATGTGCAGACTGCACACAGGGACCTGCGTCAGTCACCCTTGTGCCATCGCCCCGGGACCCACTGCCACCGTGCCTGCAAGGCCAGCGTTTGCCAGGCTTCCTACACCACGGGGATGTGGCACAGCTGCTCCCACTATCTAGAGCTGGGCTTCGCAACAGGGCAACTGCAACCCCACACGTCCACAGTTGTCACATGGGGAGGGCAGGGTGCTACTGGTGTCTATAGGCCGGAGAGATTACCCTATTACCCTACAGGGCATGGGGCGGCCCCCAGGACACAGAACTCCTCATCCCAAACACAAAGAGCAGAGCAAATATGAGCACAGATCTCCACTGTGAGCACCACAGGAGAGGCCGGGCTCCCCTCTTACCTCTCCTCCAGCACCACCGCCTAGGAAAGGCATCAACAAACACTTCCAAACATCTACCCCAGCCTCCCATTTGGGGAGCACAGCCAATCCAGCTCTCTGCTGTGGCCTGGGAAACTAGCAGAAGATGGCCCAAGTCCTTGGGCCCCTGCACCCACGTGGGAGACCTGGAGGAAGCTGCTGGCTCCTGGCTTTGGATTGGCTCAGCTTCAGCTGTTGCACTCATTTGAGAAGTGAACCAGTGGATGGAAGACCTCTCTGTCTCTACCTCTCTCTGTAACTCTTTCAAATAAATAAACTAAATGTTTTTTTTATTTTAAAAACAGTAATAATAAAAGTTGCTACCCTGACAGGTACGTCCGGCTCGTTTCACTGTCACAGCACAACGTGGCCCTGTGGGGCGTGCGTACACACCAGGCGGTCTCCCTGGTGATCCGAACCTGCAGGCTACAAGAGCGTATACAGATACGCTGTCTCAGAGTATTCACCCACAGCTAGCCACCCTCGGCCACTCTGAATGCTTCTACCTTGCAGGCACAGCTTCTCTGAGCTAACAACTCCCATACCATACAGCTTACCCACCTGGAGCGGCCAGGGGCTTCCCTCCCATCAGTATCATAGTCAACGAGAGGCTGCATGAAGGATGGTGGGTGGTCCCGTCAGGTCACAAAGGAGCTGAAGAGGTCCCACGGCCAGTGAGATCCTACTTCCCACTGTGCTGCAGCCGCCAGCACTCAGAGCTCAGTGACACTGCCCGGGACTGCAGGCAAGGACAACGGCCCACACCTGGAGCGCAGGTGTGCAGGAGAGGCTTCACCACCCGGGCTGCCCGGCGAGCAACACCTAACCCCATGCGGTTTAGTGGCTGTTTAGTGCATGTACTGCGTTGTGTGGCCACTGCTGTAGTGCACTTCAGCACAGTCTCATCCTCTCAAAGAAACCCTACACCCCTTAGCACTGTGCGGGAGTTTGGGGACGACCCCTGACACGTGCTTCAGTTGTGTGGATCCCCTTCAGCAGGGGACAGCTTTTCTCCTGGAAGTGTTCAGACCTTTCCCATGATGACTGCAGGCAAGAGAAACCCACATTCAAGCAACTAATTCATTCACACGGTTTTTCTATGAATCTCTCTCATCCTCCTCAACGAGCTCTCCAGAGGGCAATCTACCGAATGCAGGGAGAGGAACTGACGCAATGCTCTAATAATAACTCAAGATGCTATCATTACAGAAGCTCCCGCAGCAAAGGCCACGGGGCTGGGGCTGGCAATGAGGGGCGACAAGCAGCCCCAGAAGTCGCTCTCAAGGAGGAAACCTTCATGAAAAGCGGGCCCCACTCCAGAAGGCGCCCCAGCTTCTCCAGGTGCCAAGTCACCTGTGCCTGCTCAGTGTCCAGGCCCACAGGGGGCACCTGCTAACCTGTCCAGTGACAGCAGGAAGATGGCAACTGTGGTTAGGTACGTATGGTGGGGAGGGCCCCAAAGCTCAGGAACACAGGGTACAAGGAACACCAGGAGGTCCAGGATCAAGCAAGGCTGGTTTCCACTTTCTGCAAGACCATTTCACCTTGCTGTGTGACCCTGGCCAAGGGTTCCTTACACTTTCTAAGCCAGAACAGATATTCAGCCTCCCAGTTAAGACACTGGTTAAGAAACTTGCATCACACACCAGAACAACTGGGTTCAACATCAGGCTCCCGCTCCCGACTCCAGCTTCCTACTAGCAAAGATCCTGAGAGGCAGCAGAGATAGTTCAAGAATGGGGTTCCTGCCACCCACAGGGGAGACCTGACTGAGTTCCCCACTCCCAGCTTCAGCCCAGCCCAGGCCTGGCCACTGAAGCTGGAGCCAGGAGTCAGAGTCAGGCATGTAACCCAGGTACCAAGAGGTAGCATACGGCATCCTAACTGCTCGGCTAAACACCCGCTCCTCTATTTTGTTCTGTAAAATAAACACATAAATAATAGCCCAAATAGACCAAGTAGTTCTATTTACTAAACCCACAGCATTAAGTTGGACGCTCTCTGGATTCATTCAGTAAAAGTCTATCACGTTCTCTTGATGTCAACCACACTCAGATACTCCCAACCCTGAAGATGGGAGTTACTGGTGGCAATTAGGAAACAATGAATGAGAGCCTCCAAGGGAGGGGGGCCACACAGGATTTTCAATTATCCAAGAGCTGGGTCTGTCTAACACTTTGTCCCCATCTGGGCCCCCCAACAGGGAACGGTCACCTGGGAAGTAGGTGGAGATGGACTGCAATGAGGAAATGGCTCAGTGACATAACCAGAGGGATTCAGACCTTGGATTCTCTCAAATTTTGTAGTACTTGCACGTACATACGCGACATCTTGGGACCCAAGTCTAACCACACAGCCAGTGTTGTCTCCTGGACACCTCGTATACACAGCCTGGTATGTAGAATGTTTTAGTGCACCTGCATTTTCTCCACAACCCAGCTCCTGAGGTCAGGTAGGGAGTCTTTCTACTGTGGTACCACACACAAAAGCACTGTGGATTAGAGCACTGTGGATTTCAGACTTTTGGATTAGGGATGCTTAACCTTTTCGGGTACTAATAACGACAGCTGACAGCAACTACGCATTTGGCATGTGCGGAGCACTATGGTAAGTGCGTCAGACAACTCACCTGACACGTGGAGGTGAGGGCCTGAGGTCACCGGCGGGTGTACAGCAGAGCCAGTGGCTCTTGTCTCTGGTTATAAACCCAAACTCTCAACCTGGACTGCACCAGGCTTGCACGCACCCTAGTCACTCATGGGCCACTCCCAAACTTTGCACCATGTTCCATGACACCTGTGCTAATATTTTCTTACTTTTTTTTCTTACATTGACATTCACTTTTCTAACACCTTATCCTAAGCAACAAAACCTGAGAGATCAAACATTTGATGGCTTACATTTTATCATTTTATTTTTTAAGGAACTTAACTCTAGAAATAATTTTAAAAATGCACTTTTACAGCAAGGGAAATCATCCTGCATTGCAAATGAGGAGACAGAGCCCATTGCCACAGCACACCCCATGGAGGGCTCATGTGTAGTCTAACTTGCAGTCCTCAGCACGGACAACCAGACTCAGTGGACCCCTCCTGACCATCACCAGCACAGGTGGAACGCTCTGCTGGGCACCTGGGAGCTGGAGGAGGGATGCACAGTGAAGGTGGTGCATCTCAGGGCATGACTGCGTCTGCTCTCAGCAAGAACACAGCTCCCCCACTGAGCTCAACCAGGAGCTGATCTGTCCACCCAGCTGCCTCTAGATGGGTGCGTGATCCTGAGCCATCACCTTCCCTGGCGAGAGGACTGGCTCGAGAACGGACATACTCTGAGGCCCAACCTGAGCCAATCGATGAGTGTCAAGCCCGAGACTTCTGTTTGACCACTGAGAACCAAGAAGCTCTGCCTGGCCCGTTGGCCTGAGCTGCTTGCTCCAGCCAGTCAAGGAAACACAAGACCACTCCAGAGTCGAAGTGCATCTCGGGCCTGCCACTAGAAAGTCTGCCTAGCAGCGAGGTGCCTGTATCCAGCAAGATCTGAAGCAAAAAGCAACCTGTGCCACGTGAGCCCATTAAACCCACTTGCACCTCAGTCAGTTTGCATTCAGCTGCGTGACACCTACCACCCACAGTGCTAGAAGATACACAGCCCCTTCAGAAGGAAATCAAAGTCGATTTTTAGTATCTGGTGACAACAGGAAAAAAAAAAAAAAAGTGAGCTTAATTAAGCATGGAGAAACTAAAGGAGTGACCGCTTTGCCTGAATACGTTATTCTTCCTCTAGTCTTAAGCGTGAGTGAGCTTACTACTCCCCACCCAAAAAAAAAAAAAAAGTCACACGAGCTATCATTTCAGGGCACTCACTCGCTGGACACCTTGACAGGGAGCCTTGACACATGCGCAGCTTCCGGCCGGAAAGCACGCTGCAAAGAGGAGGCAGGTGTGTGCACGCTGTGTCACTCAAGCTCCCTGTGCTCCAGGCGATTACCTAGAAAAAGGCGCTTGCCAGGAGCACAGGCAACAGCGAGTCCATGGCGACACCTGGGCCCACTCTATTTAGACTCACTTCTGTGGGAAACTGCCTATTTTCCACTTACTAGGAAGTGAATGCGTCTCCTGAAGTTCTGCTAAGTGTTCCTTATCTGTTCCTCAAAAGGCTGAACCTGACGAATTCTTGATTCATTCATATGATGGCGATGCAAATTTAAGAACAGCCGTGGGAGAAGTGAGTCAAAAAAGCATGAATAAACACACTCCATATGCACTTCACTGCCCAAAATAAGAAAACCCCATGATTCAAAACAAGCCAAACACTCAGAAGGCTCCTACAGCTTTCCAACGCCAGCCTATTTGGAAGTGAGAATTGAAAAAAAAATATATATTACCAACCAAAAAGGGAACACACTCGTAAACAGTACTGAATCTTTTCGAAGTTGTAACACCAGGCCGGAAGGAAAAATGTGGTGGCTACACTTCTACAAACCTCACGCTTCTCAGTCAAGGAGCCCCCAGTACGTCTGATAAAACCTCATTGCCTAACAACTCACTATTGCTTGCGTTTTCTTAAACTGACGAAACTAGGATCCTATTAACCAGAAATCTCAGTCACCTGGACATCCTGCTGTCCAAACTCCCAGAGGCCTCAGCAGCCTATCATACCTTACCCCCCTGCACAGCACGTTTCCACTCTAGTCACACCAGACCTAACGCCCCTTGTTCATCCCCACCTCTCAGCCTGCAACCTCACCTGACCCATCCGTCGAGCTCCTGATCTTCCGGCAGGACACCACTCAAGGGTGCCACTGGGGGCGGCGGCCCACCCTGCAAGGCCTCACAGGGCCACGCCCATCCGCTGCGGTTTGCACGCAGTGTGTCCACCATGGTTCCTGCATTGAAAGCCTGCCCTTCAGTGTGGCAGGACTGAGAGGCGGCCTAGTGGGAGGTGACTGGGGTCCCACCCTCGGCAGGGGTCAGTGCGGGTGTCCTGGAGCGAGCAGGTTGTCAGGAAAGAGCCAGCCGACCCCTGACCCCTCCGGGCTGTCTGATCCCTTCCACACATGCTCCCGCCATGGTGACCTCCTCGACACCAGACCCTCACTAGGATCCAAATAGACAGAAACACTCGTCTTGGACTTTTCAGCTCTGTAACTGTAAAGTAGCCACTTCCAGGGGTCTTGTTAACAGCAATGGCAAGTGGAGACACACACCATCTACCATCAGAATCCACAAATACGTATGCAGCACACACCTGTCTCCCCGCCAGGCCTCGGGGCAAGGACTTTATTTTACTTCACCACTGTTACCACTGCCCAGTGCGTAGCAGACAACTCACAGCAGACACCGCAAGTGTGCACACTGAGGGAACATGCCTGCACACTTCCGTGTGGTCCAGTTCAAAATGCTGGGCCCCAAGAGAACAAGACAAGCCCACAAGCCAGATCCAGCCTGCCACATATTTTGCCTGGCAGCTTCTACTGAGCTGTGATTACCCTCTACCAATGCCTGCTCTGCCAGGCTCTGTCCCAGGTGCAGTGGAACACAGACTTGCCCTCATCATGCCCTGTCTGCCTTTCTTCCTATAACAGTGGGCTTCAGTAGTCCCAACACAGACCACATGGTCTGCAAAGCCGAGAATGTGGACTCTGGCTCTTAACCAAAAATGTTTGCCAACCCCTGGTCTGTTTGGGAGGGCAGAGATGCCCTAGAGAAGCCCAGCCAGTCAAGGAAACACAAGACCATTTCCAAGGGTCAAAGTGCTATACACAAAGCAAGACACTAGGATACAGTGATGGGCGTGTGAACAGGAAAGGCCCCTCTGAGGCGGTCACACCCCTGCTGCACCAGGGTCCGGAGAAGCAGTCGCCCGTGCCAAGGTCTGGAGAAAGGGGACATTCAGGTGCACTTGAGGCTGGCTCAAGTCTGGAGCTTCAGTCACAGCCCAGCAGAAAACAGATGACACAAAGCGAGTGCTGGTAGGGCTGAATACAGAGATTGTTCACAGGGGGCTGGTGATGTGCTGTCTCCAGCCCCACATCCCACCAGGCCTGAAGATGTAAGGCAGGCAGTGACTGCTGGACCCAGCATGACAGGGAGGTAAATCCAGCAGCTGCCAAGAGGAGCTGTCGTCTGCAGTACAGGAACATGGTCATCGCCAACTAGCGGCTGGCAGGGGACTTCCACTGACCCAGCAGGCCAAAGTCAATCGAAGTCGGGGGGAAGAGGGAAAGCCCACTGGTGCCATCCATCAGGCTGTGCCCCCTGGGGCACAGATTAAGGCAGATAGTAATCTGAGATGAACACACAGCCTACGTGGCATCCCTGCCCATCTGAAGGTCAGAGAGGAGGCCAAGGTGGCTTCCTCCCACTGGGGTCAGAAATATCAACCTCATGGGATGACGTGACAGACCCAATAAAGTTCATAGGAATTCACACATCATTTTATGTTTTCCTTTTATTTTTTAAAGATGTATTTATTAGAAAGGCAGATCTCCTCTTTAGGAGATGTGCATAAAGAGATCTTCCATCTACTGGTCCATTCCCCCAGAGAAGGCTACAACAGCCAGCCAGCGTTGGGCGAGGATGAAGTCAGGAGCCAGGAACCCCACCTGGATTTCCAATGTGGGTGGCAGGGGTCCAAGCACCTGCACCATCTGCCACTGCTGGATAGGAAGTGCAATAACCAGAACTCTAACCGACGCTCCGATATGGGATGCCGGCCTTGCAAGCCATAGCTTCACCATAGCGCCACATGTTACCTCTTCATTCTGTGTTCCATCAGCTCTGTGAGGCAGGAGGCAAAGTGTTAGAAAAATGAAAGACGAGTTGGACGTCACTGTGTCTCCATCACAGTGCTAATTGGGCGTGTTCTCTGATCAGTGACAACACGACAGCAAGAGACCGTCTGCCTATTTCAAAGTCACACACACACACACACACACACACTAACAGCCCCCGCACAGAGTGAGAAACAAAGCAATCAGGACTCTCTCTTCAGGCCCGGAAGAGGCGGCTCCCGCAGCCCAGACAGATGCCACGAGGCCATCAGGGAGGGGCGGCGGCACGAGCACCCGGCCATGAAGCGGCTCTAAGTGCTAACAAGCGGCAGTTGTTAGGAACATTTCTCGCGTTGGCCAAAAGTCCCACGTCCTTTTCCCCCACATATCTTGAGATATAATTCCCAATTCGTCCTTTTAACGTACACAATCCAGCGGTTTTCAGCACACTCAGAAGGCTACACAGCCATCATCACTAATTTTAAAACGTTTTCACCACTCTCAGATCCTGACAACCACTAATCTGCTTTCTGTCTCTCTCAATCTGCCTGCTCTGGACATTTCGTGAGAACTGAATCATATGACAGCACCAAGTTATTTTTAAATGCTTTATTCAAGGCCCTTTTGCTGCTGCGATCTTTCAACGAGGGTCAGCAGCGCACAGTGCTCCTCCGCCATGAAAGCAAGGGTGCAGACCGAGAGGCTGCCGGCACGAAGCACAAACCGAAACGACTGCCAAGCGCTCTCCAGCCGCCCAACAGCTTCTTGGTATTAAAACCCAACAAGGAGCCGGTGCTGTGGCACAGCAGGTAAAGCCACCAACTGTGGTGCCGGCATCCCATATGGTCACCGGTTCAAGTTCCGGCTGCTCCACTTCTGATCCAGCTCTCTGCTACGGCCTGGGAAAGCAGTACAAGATGGCCCAAATCCTTGGGCCCCTGCACCCACGTGGGAGACCCAGAAGAAGCTCCTGGCTCCTGGCTTTGGATCGGCTCAGCTCCAGCCGTTGTGGCCATCTCGGGGGTGAACCAGTAGATGGAAGATATCTCTGTCTATGCCTCTGCCTCTGTCTTTGCCTCTCTGTAACTCTGCCTTTCAAATAAATAAATCAATCATTAAAAACAAGCAAACAACGCAGGGGGCGGGGGGAGCTGTGGTGCAGCAAGTTCAGATACCAGCTGGAGCGCTCACAGCCCATACTGATTGCCTGAGGCTGAGTCGCAGCTCTGCTTCTGACCCAACGTCCTGCTAAAGCACTCAGGAAGCACAAGAGGATGGCCCAAGTGCCTGGATTTCCAGCACCCACAATGGAGAGCCAGATAGAATTTGGCTCAACACAGTCCCAGCTATTAGGATTGAGATTTGGGGGCTGGCGCTGCAGCGTAGCCAGTTAAGCAGCTGCCAGAAGCATACACATCAGATATTGGTGCCGGTTCAAGCCCCAGCTGCTCCATTTCCAACCCAGATCCCTGCTAATGATGTGTCTGGGAAAGCAGTGGAGGATGGCCCAAGTGCTTGGGCCCCTGCACCCACATGGGAGACCCAGAAGAAGCTCCTAGCCCCAGGATTTGGCCTGGCCCAGTCCTAGCTGTTGTGACCATTTGGGGAGTGAACCAGTAGATAGAGGACTTCTTGCTCTACCTCTCCTCTCTCTCTCTCTCTCTCTCTCTCTCTCTCTCTCTCTCTCTCTCTCTGTAACTTTACCTTTCAAATAAATAATATAAAGCTTTAAAAAAAGGAAAGGAGGAAAGATTGAGATTTGAGATTGAACCAGTGGAAGAAAGCTCTCTCTCTTTGTGTGTGTGTGTGTGTGTGGTCTCCTTGCCTACTTAACTTTGAAATAAGCCTAACATTGATCCTTACAATGGCTGCCTGCAGCATAAATACAGGAACAAAGTACAGTACAGACAGCTCTTGGGCCCTATAGGACTGAAGCTGAGGCAAGCCACAGCAAGCCACGGGCAAGCCACGGCCACCCAGCCCACGTCCCCCTGGCTTCACTACCACGTGCCCACTCATCAGAGTCACGGCTCTCCTGATGGCTGTGCAGGGCCCATCATTCCCACTGTGCCTCAGAGGCACTTGTTCAGGGTGTTGGACGAGTCTGCCCTCTCTGGGAAGAGACTTGCTTAGAGCTCACAGAGACAGGTAAGGTAAAGGATAGATTATTGCTGGAGAACCAGCTCTGATTGATTCTGCGATTCTGGGGCTATCTCCAAGAGTGCAGTGATTGATTAATAATGTCTGCATGGGCCTGGGGTGAAGGAAGTGCAGGCAATGACCTTGCACTTGGCATCCCTCCCTCAGGGGCTCCTCAGGGCCCTGAGCCCAGTACTCGGGAGGCATCAATTCTCCTCCTGCTGGTGAGGCAAGGCAAGGCTCTGTCTTTCAATATTTCTGGTCAAATTCTAGCAATACCTCTAAGAAGAAAAGTTTAGCCCAAGACGTCTGAAACCATTGCCTGCCAAATGAAATGGACAGACTTGTCCAAATCCTCCCATATCTTTGCTCAGCATTGTGATCTCTGATTACCAGGAATCACCTGTTCAGAGAGGCAGCCGAACACACAGCTCACCAAGCCATCACTCTGGAACACCAGCAGGGGAGAGAGTACAGACAGATCGTAGTAACGTGCTCCAGGCTGTGCCTGGAATGGGGATTAGGCAGAGAGATTGCTGGGGGCCGTCCCACACCTGTAGATACGTCAGCCACTTTCAGAGCCAAAAAAAGCCCTTTGACAGCCGGCGTCCTCAGCAGGGGTCGCAGGGAGCCTTCCTGCAGGATAACCACTAAGCTCACCAACAAGACGTGCTTTCTACCAATACCTACCCACCTCAGCTCAAGAGTTCCCCTCACCCAAGGGCTGGTCTTTCACCAACAGGCAGGTAGGCTGCAAATCACATTTTCCACCACAGCCTTGACTCAAGAAGCAACTCGATCCCACGAGCCAAGAGGACTCTGAGCTGAGACCAACAACGACTTCCTAGGCAGCGCCGGGGAAAAGAGCCCGACAGTTAAAGACTGAGCAGTGTGAGGGCTCCACCTCAGCACTTCCATGGGAGGAGGCCCGGGCAGGGACACCCAGGGTCACACACACAGCACTGGTGAGGACACAAGACTCATCCAGGCCACTCTCACTCCCCACTGCACACTGCACGTCTGTCCACTGGGCCACGCTGTCCTCTCGGTCCCCACAGCATTACGGAGGAGCTCAGAGGACCAGTCTGCAGGGCACTCACACACCTGCCAGGAGACAGACCACAGAGACGCGAGAGTGTTTGAGCACACCCTCCAGGTGCCCAGTGGCACCGTCAGTGGTCCCCTCTGTGGCACACGTGGTCAGCTGGCGTGGGTTGCTGTGGCTTGCATCCAAGAACTCTCAGTTCACCCAGACAGTGCGATGTGACAGGATGGGTAACACCGTGGGGGTGAAGCTCCGGGGGGATTCTGGAGGCTTCACAGGTGGTGATGCTGCAGCTGGCTCTCAAAGGATGTAGAGAAGCCGGCCCTTGGGCAAAAACCCACACATAGCCCCGGGGGAAAAAGGCTTGCAGAGAAGGGCCCACCACGACACACCAACCTCACCGTGCAGGGGACAGGGCGTCACGAAAGCCCTTACAGCGAGGAATCTGGGGCCAGAGACACACGCTCAACCCCGGATTCTTCACTCACTAACACACAGGAACTTGGGCAAGACAGGAACCCTGAGTATCTGTGTTTTCAGCTGAAAATGCAAAAAAATGAAATCGGCTTCCCAACCACGTTTCAAGGATCAAGTGTAATCCTGTCCGTGGAAATGCTGTAGTAGTTTGCCAGGAGCTACAGAAGAGCAGCCAGCTCCCCATCTCAGGGGTCTTGGAGGGGAGAGGGGAGAGCTCCCCTCTGGATCACAGAGGACAAGGGACAGCTCCCCTCTCAGGGGTCTCAGAGGGCACAGGGGACAGCGTCCCTCTCAGGGGTCTCAGAGGGCACAGGGGACAGCGTCCCTCTCAGGGGTCTCAGAGGGCACAGGGGACAGCTCCCCTCTGGATCACAGAGGACAGAAGACAGGGGACAGGGGACAGCTCCCTCTGGATCACAGAGGACAGGGGACAGCATCCCTCTCCAGCGTCTCGGAGGGCACAGGGGACAGCATCCCTCTGGATCACAGAGGACAGGGGACAGGGGACAGCTCCCCTCTCAGGGGTCTCAGAGGGCACAGGGGACAGCGTCCCTCTGGATCACAGAGGACAAGGGACAGCATCCCTCTCAGGGGTCTCGGTGGGCACAGGGGACAGCTCCCCTCTCAGGGGTCTCGGTGGGCACAGGGGACAGCTCCCCTCTCGATCACAGAGGACAGAAGACAGGGGACAGGGGACAGCTCCCCTCTGGATCACAGAGGACAGGGGACAGCATCCCTCTCAGGGGTCTCAGAGGGCACAGGGGACAGCTCCCCTCTGGATCACAGAGGAGAGAAGACAGGGGACAGCTCCCCTCTCAGGGGTCCCAGAGGGCACAGGGGAAGGCCTTTCCTCCCTCTCTGGGCAGTTACAGAAGGCCTACTGTGTCATTCTCCCAAAATATGCTGAGTTCCAGCGCTTTGGGAATTCATTCCTTTCGGCAAACGAAGAATGAAGGAAACAGAGGAGACCAAACTTCCAATTATTTGTGTGTCAGAAGCTATAAAGTTAAAAAAAGACTTTACATCTAATTGTTCTTAATGCTGTAATCTCACATTCCCCGGGAAAACACCTCCTAGCAGTTTAACCTTCAAAGCAGAAGGAAATCATACCCATAATTCAAATGCGGAGAAGGTAGCGGAACAGAGCGGAACGCCGCAGACAAATCGCCTTCTGCTGCTCTTCAGTTTAAAGCCCCACAGTTTGTCTCCCTGTCACAGCGCCTTGCTACATAAACTTTCTGAAAAAGCTGCACTGGAAAGTTTCCCATACGCATACAGAGGAAGTGCCAGGGACAGGAACAGGTGGAGAAACCAGCCCAGGGGCCAGACGGCTGCACCACGCAGCACAGCCAATGGTACTGTGGCATGAGACTGGCAAGAACCAGAGAGGGGAGGCTGAGAATGAGACCTAGGGCCCGTGTTGTGGTGCAGCAGGTTGCACTACCACCTGGTTCGAGTCCCAGCTGCTCCTCTTCCAATCCAGCTCCCTGCTAATGCTCCTGGGAAGGCAGTGGAGAATGGCCCAAGTCCTTGGGCCCCTGCACCTGCATGGGAGACCCGGAAGAAGCTCCTGGCTCCTGGCTTCGGATTGGCGCAGCTCCAGCTGTTGTGGCCATCTAGGGAGTGAACCAGTGGATGGAAGACCTCTCTCTGTCTCTGTCTTTCAAATAAATAAAATAAATCTTTTAAAAAAGTGAATCTTAATGAAGAATGGGATAAGAGAGGGAGTAGGAGGTGGGATGGTCTCAGGGTGGGAGGTCAGGTATGGGAGGAAGAAGCGCTATAATTCAAAAGTTGTACTTAAGGCCGGCGCCGCGGCTCACTAGGCTAATCCTCCGCCTAGCGGCGCCGGCACACCGGGTTCTAGTCCCGGTCGGGGCGCCGGATTCTGTCCCGGTTGCCCCTCTTCCAGGCCAGCCCTCTGCTGTGGCCAGGGAGTGCAGTGGAGGATGGCCCAGGTGCTTGGGCCCTGCACCCCATGGGAGACCAGGAAAAGCACCTGGCTCCTGGCTCCTGCCATCGGATCAGCGCGGTGCGCCGGCCGCAGCGCGCCGGCCGCGGCGGCCATTGGAGGGTGAACCAATGGCAAAAGGAAGACCTTTCTCTCTGTCTCTCTCTCTCACTGTCCACTCTGCCTGTCAAAAAAAAAAAAAAAAAAAAAGTTGTACTTACAAAATTTATATTAATAAAAGTTTTCTATAAAATAAAATAAAATGTACTCTGTAATCACCAGGCGCCTTCTGCTCCAGGGCTCTGGGGAGTTTGCGCTGTACCCATCTCCTAGCCTGACTTGGGCACCGAAGAAGTCACTGCTCCAACAGATCTGTCTCTGTGCAGGACACACGGGAAGAGCTGAGACAACTCCACTACCACCACCCCACACACACAGTGGCATGGAGATGGCGGGTCACAGGCAGAATGGGACAGCAACAGGAGGTTCAGAGAAAGAGAGGCACTCAAGGTCATTAGCTATTAGCCAAGGGCAGGACATCCCAAAGCCGAGGGAGCTTCCCACAACATCTCACCATCTCATCACACCCACTGGAGGCAAAACCTCCAAGTGACCATCTGAAGATGTCCCGTGTTCCCGAGGTGTAAGCCAGTGACCGGGTAGGGATGCAGGAGGTGAACATTCCAACAGAGGCTCAGACCACCTTTCACCAGGAGAACACCACAGGAACCAAAGATTCTACCACCCAGTTGTCTACAGTTCATGCTTTCTGTGAATAATAACCACCCCCGCACAGGTGCATCTGAGAGCCTGAATTGGCCCTGTGGACACGAGGAGGAGAGAGAGAAGGTGGGAGGCAGACAGGTCAAAGAAAGGAAAAAGCAAGGAAAACTCCTCTTACTGGCACTTTTCCCCGTAAGAGGGAGGAGCTCCAAGCTTGCAGGCCTCGCTTACACTGCAAAGGGAACTGAGATGCACAAGCACTCATTCGTTCAGCAAACACTGGCCAAGCAGCTGGTGTACAGTGCGGTGGGCACTAGGGACACAGCAAGGCCAAGCAGGCCCGGCACAGCTCTCGCAGAAGCGACACTCAGGAGTGGAAGGAGGTATACGCTCAAAACGAACACAAAGAAACGTACAAGACAAGGCATGGTGAGGACATTCACAACCACCCCGGGGCAAGAGCAGCAGCTGCCTCAGACAGAGGGGCCCCTTCTTCACAGACTATGGAAAAGAACAGCCAAGCAAGGTTCTGGGTGTGGAGTGCAGGCAGCAGAAACCACACAGGTCAAAGGCAAACGAGAAGCAAAAGCAAAGACTAAAAGTTTTACTCTGTGGCTATATAGCACAGAGGATAAAAAGGCATCTTGGCCTGGTTCAGATCCTCTGAAAGCCAAGGTCATATCCCCATTAGCAGTGAACTTGGGAGGAAGCCACACGTACCCAGCGTCACACTACACCCGAATACCTCCATCTGTTATGTGACCGCATCTCCTGCGCAGCTGAGCAACCTCAACCTCCCATCAAGGAGCCAGAACAAACCAGCCCCAAATCACAGGCTGGAGCCCTGCCGTGACTCAGGGATAACCTCCCCCCCGCCCCAGCCCCATGCTCAGGGCCTCCCACACTGTGACCAAGGCAATCACAAAGGGGCACAGCTCACTCGTGCTGTCTCAAGATGTGATCACGGGGCCAATATTAGCTCATGAGTCGCCAGTCCTTGCTGCAGCAACCCGTCACGGGGCCCCAGTGCGTAAAATGGTGATGCTGACTCACCCTGCAAAAGTGCCGCCGGACGGCTCGGTTAACAAAGGATGCACAGGCGTGGCGAGGGAAGAAACACCCTCAGGGAAACCACGGATGTCACCCAGGACCTGATCCTCCTCTCTGAGAAATGATGTAAACAGTCCATGCACATGTGCTGGTCTGTCCCTTAACCCCAGGTAACCAAGACCCCTGGGAAGACAGACTTGAATCCAAGGATCAAACAGCCTGATGCCACCCTGCGTCCCTCCAGAAACATCCACTCTGCTTGAGAGCTGACTGCCGGCACCTCTTGCTTCATAGAACCTCCAGCCTGGCTCTCCTCCAAGACTGGCCCGCCTCGCTCTGCCTCTGTAACGCTGTCCACACAGCAGATCTGATTAGGGACTCACCGTGCTTAAAGGCCTCTATTAGCTCCCCCGCTAGCCACAGAACCCAGGCCAAACTCCTTGCAGGGACCTGTGGAATCTGTTCCCAGGTCACCTCTCTGACTCCAAATGCACCATGGGCTCCAGGACGCTGAGCTACAGCCATGGGCGCTCCCTGCAGCTTTCCGTAGGTATCATCTTTCTCCTTCTGCCTGGAGTGTCTCACCTAATCCTCACCATGCGCCCTTACGTGGCTGACCACACGAGAGAGAGAGAGAGAGAGAGAGAGAGAGAGAGCGAGCAGCAGGAGCGAGAGAGTCGGCAGTGTAGTGAGGAACACCAGAGCCTATGAGAAATGCCACAGGAGAAAGGAAAAGAGAGCACAACACGGGGAAGTGGGGAGACTGCACGGGGAAAGGTCAAGGATGAACGAGCGGAGGGGGACAAGCACAGTGCCTAGCAAGACGGAGTGAACTTTGCTCGCCAGCAAACACGACACACAGGGCGGACGTGATGGGAACCTGTGGGCCCCAGCCAGCTGCACCAACGCCCTACTCCCCATGACTACAAACGAGAGAACAGCACCCAGGGGCACAGCTGCTCCACAATGCTCTGTCATTCTCAATGGCCTCTGGCCCAGGTCACAAGGTGGGGGTGGGGGGGGAGTGGCAGGTGCTGGAGCTCAGCAGGTGGCATTTTAGGACCTCCCAACTGTCCCCTTCAACCTGCACTCCTCAGCTCTCAGTGAGGCACATTTGAAGCTTCCCAGGAAAGGCGGCATTTGGAAAACAAGGTTCTTCTGCCTAAAATCTAGCATTTGTTGTGATGGCTGCGTGGCGGCAGGAAGGAGTCTCGCACGTCTTTGCATTGTCTGCACTTGGCACCGGTGCGCGCTCGGTGCACTTCCCCTTGCTCCGTGAACGAATAAACTCCACCAACTCCCAGAGTCAGACTTGACAGTTGTCTCTCCTACAACCGCGCCGCCGCGGCTCCGCTCTGGCTGTGAGAATACCTCCCCCCGCCGAGCTTCCTGCCGCTCCCCTCCCCGGCTCCAAAATAACAAGAAGTTGCTTGGCAGTGATGTCGCGTCGCCACTGTCACCGCCTGCAGGGCATTCACACGCTGGCTCTATTTAAGACCCAGGCTTCATGTTCAGTGACATGGAAGCTGCCACCTTCTGCAGTGCATCGAAGAGGCAAGAGCGGAGAGATTGTTTTCTATGAATAACCAGATCGCGAATTCTGCCCGTTCCAAGGCGAAAAAGGAGAAGCCAGAGGCTTCAGTGGAGCCAGACCGGCTGGGGCTGGCTGCTCCACTCCAACCGCTGATAGGAAGAGACTGAAACACAAGCACTGCTCTCAGCCACAGCCCCACTACTCACCTCTCCCGGGCTCTGTCGCTAAGCCTCAAAGCCCCTCTGTTATTTGTATTCACCCCTCTACCGACTGACTTCTCATTAGAAAAGACAGCAAATGGAGCGTTAATGAATGGTAAACACATTTCCCTCCCCAGAGGGTCGTGACCATAACCTTGTAATGAGAGTTCTATCATATTTATTGGTTTCGGTAATTTTATATCTCCTCCTGCTCCTGTGGTTGGCCGGGGAGAAGCGATGGCTACGGTAACGGTTCAGACAAAAACCTTCTCCCTTTTCCCCGAACAGCTGCATGTTTCTTGCTTCTTGATGAACCACCGGAGCAGATTTTGCAGGAACATCTGTGTGCGGCACTAACGGCTCTGCCGTGTCCCCATTCCGTGTGAGCACGTGCTTCAGTGTGCAGATGTTCATGCAAATATACCTTGCCGCCTGCGCCCTAAAAATTCCGGCTCGGCTACAAAGCCCGAGTCTTTTATTGGATTCTAGCAGCGCTAGAGAAAATAAGCAAGCACACGGCTGTCTCGCTTGCGTGTGATGGATTCGGGAGAGGGTTACAGAGCTCCTGTTCCCTCCCCTCACGCTGCTGCCATTTTCCTTGAGAAAACACCTGGGAGCGCTCAGGATCAGCACTGGTCCTAGGCTCTCAGAGGGCCCTGAAGGAAGTGCTATGGCTCTCCATTGTCTATAATGTTGAGGAAGGAGCGTCCATAATTTCCAGTCTAGACACTAGTGCCTTGGCTTTTCGCTACTCCAGCCTCTCACATTTCTATACCCAAAGGAAACAGAGTCTGGGAAATCATTCACGCCAAGGATGCTTTCCAAGCCAAGGAGCCGAGAAATGCTGAGTGAGGGTTCCGCTGCCTCCCCAGACTCAAGAACAATGCGTAGCTTGTGCCACGGAAACAGTCACACCCCTTGCCCTGGGAGTCCACGCCGGGAATAAACACTATGGATGGTAACGGACAGAAGGAGAAGAGCTAGACAGGAGGATACCAGGGCACTTCAAAAAGTGTATGGAAAAGTGAATTAAACACAAGTTCATTTTGAAGCAAAAAAAAAAAAATTCTGGAATCCATGTAGTTTTTCATAATATGCACTCCCCTGCACTTTTTGATAATCCTCTGTACTCACTGCAGCCTTCAGTCACAGTCTCAGAGAGACTGGAAGCAGCCTCGATGCTAACTCGGATGGAAGCTGCCACATGGGCTGTGGGCCCAGCAGTTAAAATGTCCATCATAACGGCCGCTTCTCACGTGGCCAGGCCTGGATCCACCTCCTGGCCCCAGCTCCTGACTCTGGCCTCCTAACGCCGCAGACTCTCGGAGGCAGGGACGACGGCTCAGGGAAATGGGTCCCTACCGCCCATGGGGGACACCTGAATCAAGTTCCTGGCTCCTGGCTTCAGAACAGTCCAGCTCTGACCAGTCACTGCAGGATCTGGGGAGGGACCCAGCAGGTGGGAGCCAGCTCACTCTCAGGCTCTGCCTCTCAAATTAAGGAAAAAAAAAAAAAAAAATAGGCGTGGGGGGGTGCACATAATGAGTCACACTCTGCATACTGGCTGCCACAGAGCACAGAGGGAAACCTGTGGAGAGGATTTCAGCAACACGGATCAAGGCCCTTACAAACATGGTGACCTTCTACCTCTGCCTCCAGAAATCAGGGCGCAGGACATTATCCTGACAAATCAACAAAACATCATTTTAAAATGTATGTTCATGAGATACTATGCTTAAAAAGGTGGAAATCGGGCAAAAAACAGAAGTGACGTGAGAAACAAAGACATGTCCAAATAGAGAAGTCCACGTGGCCAGGAGAGTGCTGCTGAGGCGGTAAACAGTGCACCCTGAGGACGCGTGCACGTCACTGTCCACTGAATCACTGGAACCTACACACAAAATCCACCAGAGCAAAATGCCCCAGAAACAATGAACTACTGAGACTAACTGTCTGCAGGTGACTTTCTTCTTTCTTTAAGCTTTTCTGGTCTTCCTAAATTGAAGGACTGCATGTTTGTAGACCACTGTTAAATGCAGGAGGGAAAAACTCTAATTGAATATCATCTTAAATCTATCTATAAACACAAGGAAACATAACAAATGAAATATTATATGTATAAACTAATATAAAACTGTGTATAAACTAATAATATTAATAGTATATATAAATTAATTATATGTATAAACTACACAAAAATCAGATCAATGGACTAAAAGTTGGGACTTGGGAGTCTTTTTCCATTTGGGGCTGTTACAATGCCTTTTTTTTAATTTATTTATTTGAAAGTCAGAGTTACACAGAGAGAGAGAAAGAGAGAGGTCTTCCATCACTGGTTCACTCCCTAATTGGCCGCAACTGCTGGAGCTGTGCCAACCCGAAGCCAGGAACCTCCGGGTCTCCCACATGGGTGCAGGGGTCCAGGGACTAGGGCCACCTGCCACTGCTTTCCCAGGCCACTGCAGAGAGCTGGATCAGAAGTGGAGCAGCCGGGTCTCGAACCGGCCGCATATGGGATGTCGGCGCCTCAGGCGAGGGCGCTAACCTGCTGCGCCCAGCGCCGGCCGTTACACTGCTTTTGCCACTTAACTGGAATGGTTTGCAAGCACAGGCATGAGAGCTCCTCAAGAATTCCCAAGATGGCTGCACACGGCAGAGCTCCAGCAGAAGCCTCACTGCGCCAGACTCAGTCTGAAGGTTTAATGCGAGACAGCAACTGTGCAGCACACGGGCACACGTTGGGAGCTCACACGTGGCTCATCAAAGCCATCGCAAGTCTCCGTTCCCCTGCCGCTGCCACAGCAGGCCCTCTGAGGCTGAACTATACAGTGAACAGAAATGTATCTCCTCCCAGCCCTGGAGGCCGGGAAGCTCCCTGCAAAGGGCTGGCATCTAGACAGGGCCTTCGGCCACAGGGCCACAGGCAGAAGGACAAAAGGGGCTGCACCTGCCCGTGGAGAATGGCATTGATCCCACACCCGAGGGCACAGCCCTCACAGGCCCATGACCTCCCAAAGGCCCTACCTCCTACTACCGTGAAAATGGCAGCTAAATTTCAACAAGAGTTTTGGAGAGGCAGACATTCAAACCACAGTATTAGTTCACATATTATTTATCACTTACTCAAAAATAAAATCTAAGGCAAAAATGGCAAGTGTTAATAGTACTATTTCAGGGAGCGTGCTGTGGCCCAGCTGGTTAAGTAGCCACTTGGGATACCCACCTCCCACATCAGAGTGCTAGTTAGAGTCTCAAATGCTCTGCTTCCTGTTCAGCTCTCTGTTAATGTGCCTAGGAAGCAGCAGGTGATGGCTCAAGTACTTGAGCTCCTACCACCTACATGGGAAACTCGAAACAGAGTTCCTGGCTCCTGGCTTCAGCCTGGCCCAGCACCAGCTATTCTGGGCACTGAGGAGGGAACCAGGGGATGGAAGAACTAGCGATTATATTCTCTGTGTGTGTGTGTGTGTGTCTTTCAAATAAATAAATCTTTTAAAAAATCACTAATTCTTGAGGTGGATACTGTGGTCCTTGGGAAGCCTGCAGGCCATACGGGGGTGCCTGGGATCCAGTCTTGTCTCACCATCCAATCCAGCTTCCCGCTAGCATGCCTAGGAGACAGCAGGTGACGGCTTAGGTGCTTCAGTCCCTGCTACACACATGGGAAATTCCGAAGGAGTTCTGGCTCCTAGCTAGGCCTGGTCCAGGCACGGCTGTTGCAGGCATTTGGGAGAATGGAAGAGTTCCCTCTCTCTGTCTGTCTGTTTCTCTCTCTCTAACATACACAGGTTACCTTTCAAACAAATAAAAATAAACTTTTTAAAAACAGTACTAATACTTGCAGGGTGTCACAGTGTTTTTTTTTTATTATTATTACTATTATCTCAAAGAAATCAACAAATAGAAACTGAACTCCAAACGTGGTTCCAACCTAACTACCCCAAGCAACTTCACCTTCCGGAAACGGACATGAGTGAGGCCTACAGATCCTTACCAGCATTCCCTCCATGCCCTGGCTACTGGGAGCATGGTCCAGGAACCACAACATCGCCACCAGCTGGCGCTTATGAGAAATGCAGGGGAGCAGGCCCCACTCCCAACCCACCAGCCAGAGGGAGGCGTCCAGCCTGCTCGGCAGCGGCCTGCTGGGCACATGGAAGCTGAGGGGGCCCGCACCACTGGAATTACCTGAGCCGTCTGGGTCTCACCTTCAGAGTCTGATTTAACTGATCTGGAAGGTGGCCTGGACGTAACGGTTTGGTAAAAGCTCCCCAGGTGACCGTAAATGCACAGTCAAGTCGAAGCAACATATTTAGCTCTTCAATCCAGAGAGTTCCTTATTAGAAAGTTAGTTACATCTGAGCAGCAGTGGGCCAGATTAACTCCAGAAAATGACTCTTTGAAGCCTGAAAATGGAGGGATCATTTACCTCCACAAAACCAATAATAATCACCCGGGCTGCCTTCCACTAAGTACTTCAGCAGGGTACTCGCTGTGCCTGGCACCGCCCATGCACTGTCTCTTGCATAACAGGTGCAAGGCAGACACTGTTACCCTCTCTGCTCTACAGGAATCTTCTAGAAGCGGCAGAGGCCCCTGCGTGACCCAGAGAATGTGCACTCCCTTGAGCTGTGCCCCGGGTGCCTCACGCAGCCTCGGCTCTGCCCTCGGAAGCAGGACCCCAATCCAGACCTGTCCCAGACCCTTACACTGCTCTTCCTCCAAAGAACAGCCCACATGGACCCGTCAGGCAAAAGGCTGACATCTTCGTCTATTCAAGGGTACTTCAAAAATTCAAGGAAAATGCCATTCAAAGGTAAGTTTATTTTGGTGCAAGAAATTTTCAAAATTCATGCGTGGTTTATCCACGAACACATCTATGAAGCACATAATATGTGTTTCCCATGACCTTGTGGATGACCCTTGACACATCCTTCCCCACAATTTGGGCAACTGACAGCTACTATCTGCTTTATGCTGTATCCCTGATCAACAAAGCTAACCACCACACAGAAAGTATTTTACCAACACGCGGACCACATGAACGAAACAGTCACCTCGGGCTGGGTTTCGGGAACATCTCAATGCAGCTCCTCCTACGCCCTCCGGTTTCCAGCCCTGACAGGTACCCACCTCTGTCCCCACACTACAGCCCCACCCTGTGTGTGCCACACTCGTCTGCTCAGGGGACAGTCACAGAATGCCTGCCAGCTGTTGACAAGCAACAAGAGCACGACTCCATTCAGCTCATGAGACGCGGCCAGGTGAATTTAGGTCCGCGAGCTTCACACCCAGGGGGAAACGAGGAAGAGGAGGGCCAGGGTGGGCCGGACACGTGGTCGGGGCTCAACGGCTGATTCAGTGTGGTCAGGGAACAGAAGGCTTCTGAACACAAAATCCGGATGGGGCATTGGCAAATTTAAGAACACCAGGGAGAGGGCTGAAGCAGGACTCTCACTGTGGACAGGGCTGCCCCCTAGAGGTGACCAAAAATGTGAAGGGGAACTCTGACATCACACTGAAGGTGCTGGCACCATTTAGGGAGTGGGCCAAGCACCACAGCTGTCCTGACAGGTCAAGGCAGCCCCACAGACCCCAGATCAGCTGCCACAGCCACTCATGCAGATGCGAAACTTGTTTATTATCTGAGCCCAAAATCTAATGTCACAGACACGGAATACATTGGCTTTTACTCTAGGGTCTACCTATATTCAGCCTTTTCATTTTCTGTAGCTCTTACAAAGAATGACTTGTGATCTTCTTACCTCCTTTAAACCCAAACTTATGCATTTTGAGCAGGCACAAGCACTCCATTCGCTGTGATTTCTTAGCATAGCTGAACCCAGCCAATATAGACTGGAATCTATTTTTCATTATAACTTACTTTCCTTTTATTTCTCTTCCATATTAGACATGGAGTAGTATACTGAATTCTCAAAATTACCTGTGGAGGTAGATCATATTGCCTTTCAAAGTCATTTCAGGATATAGTAAAGGAAGCATCCCACGTGTTTATAAAACAGGGATACGAGTCTGCCTAGATGGAGTCCACACGTCAGAACAGCTGGGCGGGGTACTTGCCACCGTGCACAAAGTATATGAGCACAGACATGCAACCAGGGAAGAGCACCAAGCACAGCTATGTTCAGGCCAACAGCAGGACTGCACCGAGCACCCACAGGGCAGCTCACTCAAAATGACCGCACAGCTACCCTTGCTCTGGGACATCTACAGACTCCCACTGCTGTACACTGTCTGCCTGCCCCACATTCACCCCCACTTGATCTTCTTGACGAAACTCCCCCATGCCCTTTTCCTAGCTACCTCCCCATTGCAAGGGGGCCTAAATTGAGGCATCCTGCTGGGGAAAGAAGAGGGATCCCAGGAGTCCAGCCAATGCCAAGAACTCCTCTGCACCCACTAGGGGGCTAAGCTGATGACATTTAGCCCTGCAGCTGCTGGGGAACTTCCGTCCCCACAAAGGACACACGGGTCTGAGGACGAAGCTGACAGCAAGGGAAAGAGACTCGCAGAGACAGTAGTACTGCACCCTCTGACCCAGCCCAGCAACGCGCTGCCTCTCTTCCTCATCTAGGAACTACGTGAGCACTCGATGCACTTCTTCACTGTTTGGGGGACTTTAATTACCTCCTACTAAGAGTTCTCACCATCTGCTCACTCAAGAAGAGTTAAATGAAGCAGTTCTCAGAAGTGCCAATTCCCTGAAAGGGGCCAGAGTCTAGTCTGGGGCGAATGACTACCACTGGCAGATCCAAAACCCAGTCTGATGGACCACACGGTGCCAACAAGATGCTGCAAGAGCTGACTTTTCTTGGGGACACCGTGACCAGGTGACACTGTCACTGGCTCATTTAACCAATATTACTGCGCACCTACTGTGTGCCAGACATTGTGCAAGGTACCAGGAAGATATGGTGAGGCAAGCAGCACGTGCAGCTTGGTCTACACACACAGACAGCTTACAGCACAGACATTCCTGCCTTAACACTGCTGTTCAGGAAGGCTGGTTCCTATGGAGACTAGCACACAGGAGTCTGACCTAGCTCGTGGGCAGGCTGGACACAGTGGACAAAGTCCTTTCAATCAACGAGTGTTCTTGTGTAGCAAGAAAAGACAACGTAGGGGCCGGCACTATGGTGTAGCATATAAAGCCACCACCTGCAGTGCCGGCATCCCTTAGGGGTGCCGGTTCGAGTTCTGGCTGCTCCACTTCTGATCCAGCTCTCTGCTGTGGCCTGGGAAAGCAGTAAAAGATGGCCCAAGTCCTTGGGCCTCTGCACCCTCGTGGGAGACCCAGAGGAAACTCTTGGCTCTTGGCTCCTGATCAGCACAGCTCCAGCCGTTGTGGCCATCTAGGGATTGAACCACCAGATGAGAGACCTCTCTCTCTCTCTCCCTCTCTCTCTGCCTCTGCCTCTCTGTAACTCTGCCTTTCAAATAAAGTAAATACATCTTTTTAAAAAAAAAAAGAAAAGAAAAGAAAGAGGCCGGCGCCGCGGCTCACTAGGCTAATCCTCCATCTGCGGCGCTGGCACACCGGGTTCTAGTCCCAGTCGGGACGCCCGATTCTGTCCCGGTTGCCCCTCTTCCAGGCCAGCTCTCTGCTGTGGCCAGGGAAGGCAGTGGAGGATGGCCCAAGTGCTTGGGCCCTGCACCCCATGGGAGACCAGGAGAAGTACCTGGCTCCTGGCTTTGGATCAGCGCCGTGCGCCGGCCGCAGCACGCTGGCCGCGGTGGCCATTAGAGGGTGAACCAACGGCAAAGGAAGACCTTTCTCTCTGTCTCTCTCTCACTGTCCACTCTGCCTGTGAAGAAGAAGAAGAAGAAGAAGAAAGAAGAAGAAGAAGAAAGAAGAAGAAGAAAGAAGAAGAAGAAAGAAGAAGAAGAAAGAAGAAGAAGAAAGAAGAAGAAGAAAGAAGAAGAAGAAAGAAGAAGAAGAAGAAAGAAGAAGAAGAAAGAAGAAGAAGAAAGAAGAAGAAGAAGAAGAAGAAGAAGAAGAAGAAGAAGAAGAAAGAGAGAGAGAGAGAGAGAGAGAGAGAGAGGTGACTTAATTCGAAGTGGCTTAAACAGCAAGTGGGAGCCACTGGCCCATGTAACTAGAAGGTCAAGAGCTTCATCTGGCTCAAGGGTAGACAGATCCAGTGACCCAGGGCTAGACCCAGTTCTCCCATCTCACCTCACTCCACTGCAAGCTGGACCATTAGTGCCACCCCAAGGCTGTCTTCTCTCATAGCAGCAAAATGGCTGAAGAAGGCCAAGCCTCTACCCCTCGCAGCACATGGTCCAGCAGGAGGCAACCATCCAAGGACCAAGGACCAATCATCCTCCAGGGTCTCCACAGGCAGAAACAGTCTGCCTGTCCATTTCTAAACTAAGTGTGAACCCCACACCCATCAGGGCCAGGCCACACTCCCCTGAACCCATCACTGTGGGAAGGGGATGGAAGTATCTTGCCTGGACTAGACAAGTTGAAGCCGAACCCTGGTGCTGGGCAGAGTTCAGCCCTTAGCGCCAACCAAGAACAAAAAGAGCAAGCATGGCCAATAGGCCAGTGCAGGGATGTGCAGGGACAGTGTTTAGGAAGGCGGCATCTGCCACCACAACTCCTCTTCTCCTGTCAGAACACCCTCTTAGTCTATGGGCTTCCTAAATCAAACAATAAAGCAAGGAGCAAAAATGGGGCTGTTATCTCCAGTGCCCACTAACCTGAGAGCCCAGTTTTGTCAAGTTTTACTTACGGGTTCAAGTTATTTCTTCAGAGCATGTTTTTGTTTTGTTTTTTACCAACTGAACAGCAGGGGCTTTGTCCAAGAATGACAAACGCCCCACTGTCCAGGGTCCTTAGGATGCTGCCACCCTGCCTGAGGACATCATCTCCAGCAGTCTCCACCCCCCCACCGGCAGCAGCCTGGGAGGGCAGCCTTGACATGCCTGCCACCACTTTGCCTCACTGTATCCACAGCAGACATGGCTAATCAACAGCAGCACGCTCTCCTGCTGAGCCCAGATGAGACCTCACATCATCCTCAGCCCACCCCAGAGTCGGCAGCAGGATGAATTCCGTCGGCTTTTCCTGCCAGGGCAGGTCCTCTGGCTGGGGAGACGCCAACGAGAAGTCAGACCCTTGGTTCCAAGGCCACCTAACCCAAGACAGGCTCAGGACTCAGGCCAATACCCACCACGTCTGACTTTCTCAACTCTGACCGTTTGCCTCTGGATACAACCAGAATCAACGTCCTGGGACAGACCCTGGAGAACTTGACCATGCTTTGTCACAAAAGGCTTAGTCTTTAAGGAAGAAACTGAGATTAAAAGCCTCAGAGAAAGCCAGCAAAGGTCAGTTTGGGGGTGAGGGCAACGGGGATGGATGGAGTGATCTGAGCAGGGCTTCAAGGCCGGCTTGGTCCCCTGTTCCCTGACAGGCCATGCACGGCCATTCTCAGTGCCACACATGGGATGCTGTCACAGCAGAGCCAACGAGCAAAGGAACACACGCTGGGCAGGGCTGGGCTGGACAAGTAACAGCAGGAGTTCCTCAAGGGCAAATGAAGGTCGGAGAAAGGCTCCAAGATGCTCACTGCAGGGGGAGGGTGGGCGAGGGAGGAAACACGGGATTCTGATCTCCGCACCTGTGGCCGCCCAGGCCGAGTCACCAGGGAAGAAGAAGAAATGAGGTGACACTCCGAGAGCACTTACGGAGGGCCTGGGGCTTTGCCGAGTGCGCTGGGCGCATCACCTGCGTAACCAGGAAGCCGCTGAGCATACACGCTTTTGTCTGCCCAAAGTCTGCCTTGGGGGCCCGCGAGGCTGTCAGTCACATCCTTCTGCTTCTCCCAGGTGCAACGAGCCCAAGGGAGACGCCTCCCCAGAACGTTCCATGTGGACAACAGCGGACACACAGAGAACTCAGGGAGGGGAGGGGAGCGCCGACCTCAGTGGAGCACCTGGGGCGGATGCCTGAAGGAAGCAGGGGGCTGTCCTTGGATTTCTCAGTGGCAGCAACGGACGCTTTGCCTGCTGACCCAAGCTAAGCTGCCCTGCATTTCTGCCTCTAAAACCACGTTAGCATCAGCTGGGGATGCAGATTGCGAAATCTGAGTCAGGACATGGAAAGAGCACCGGAGCAGCGTCACTGGGCCATGAACGGCCGGGGCACCAACGCAGAATCCTCCTGCGAGGCGGGAAGGAGACTGCTCCACCACCCCACCCCTTTTTACATTTTCAAGGGGATGAGCATTCAAAAGACTTCTCTTAAGATTTATGTATTGTGGCCAGCACTGTGGAGTAGTGGTAGTAGTGGTAAAGCCGCTGCCTGCGGTGCTGGCATCCCATATGGACACTGGTTCGAATCCTGGCTCCTCCACTTCCAATCCAGCTCCCTGCTAATGTACCTGGGAAAGCAGTAGAAGATGGCCCAAGTGCTTGGGCCCCTGTACGCTTGTGGGAGACTCAGAAGAAGCTCCTGGCTCCTGGCTTCAGATCGGCTCAGCTCCGGCCATTGCGGCCATTTGGGGAGTGAACCAGCAGATGGAAGATATCTCTCTCTCTCTCCCTCCCCCCCCCCACTTCTGCCTCTCCGTAATTCTGCATTTCAAATAAATAAATAAATCTTTAAAAAAAAGAGGAAAGGAGAAAGTAATCTTTAAAAAGATTTTATGTATTTATTTGAAAAGCAGAGTTACAGAATAAGAGAGAGACAGAGACAGACAGACAGACAGACACTTTCGACCCACTGGTTTACTCCCCATACAGCTGCGATGGCTGGGGCTGGACCAGGCAGAAGCCAGGAGCCAGGACTTGGGCCATCTTCCCCTGCCTCCCAGGCACATTAGCAGGGAGCTGGATCAGAGAGTGGAGCAGCTGGAACTTGAACCCGTGCTCACATGGGATGCTGGCATTATAGGTAGCGGCTTAACCCGCTGCACCACAATACCAGCACCAGCATTTAAACAATGTTAACTTTTTTTTTTTAATGTAAGAGATGAAAAGGGAATGGCCACCCCTCAGTCACACAACTGACCAGCAGGAGAAAAGCTATGAAGCTGCAATGACAGGAAGGCCACGGGACAGATGGACGGGGAGACGAGCCTTGAGCCAAGCAATCCAGCACATTCCCCTGGGGGAACACCTTCTCCGCCCTCGGTGAGAGATGGCGAGGTGCAGGCCGACGCTGTGGCACAGGAGATTGAGACACTGTCTGCAGTGCCGGCATCCCATGTGGGCGCCAGTTCCAGTCCTGGCGGCCCCACCATGCACATGGGAAAAAGCAGCAGAGGACAGCCCAAGGGCCTGGGCTCGTGTACCCACATGGGAGACCCAGAGAAACTCTTGGCTCCTGGCTTTGACCTGGTCCAGCCCCAAACTTGTGGCCATTTGGGAAGTGAACCAGTGAGTGGAAGATCCCTCCCTCTCTCCCTCTCTCCCTCTTGCTCTCTTTCCTTCTCCTCTTCTCTAACGTAGCCTTTCAAAGGAATAAATAAAATCTTTAAAAAATGATGAGGTGTTGGCTCACATGATTGGATGCTGGGAGGTCCCCCAGTCTGTCAAATACAAGCTGGAAACCCCGGGAGGCAGGGGGGCTGAGACAGGACAGGATCAGGACTCACTAAATCAAACCCGCCAACCCAACATGTATCCAGCTCCAGACCATTCAGGAGCAAGAACCGCAAAAGCCCCCCTGACTGCCTCGTTAGGGACGTTCCCAACCTGTGAGCATACCCAGAATACCCCAGTGCCACCAATATAGAACCTTCCTGGGGGTGGGAGGAGAGGTAGTGAGCAACAGCGCCTTCATGGGTATGTTGTATGTAAAAAAAAGTGACCATGCCTGCCCAGATCACTGAGCTGGGTGCAAACCGAAGTGCTGTGTGTAAGGGGGAAGAGCTGGAGCTGGGGAGGCCGCGGCCACACCTGCCCAACCCAAAAAGCCTGCGGAGAGCCAATCGACTCCTCTGTGCTCGAGCATGAGCCCCACACACCTTGCCCGGGTTGCACATCATCCCCTGTCATTTCCTACAGTGAAGGAGCCAGAGACAGTAGGGGTGCTATCGGGGTGGTTGGCAGGCCTGAGAGCCAGAGGGCTGGTGGTGTAGATTCCAGGTTAAGCCTGAATTTCTGAGAACCAGGAGTGCCAGATGGACAGGATCCATGTCCAAGCTCCAGCCGTCAGCCAGGCAGAGAGGTCGGTCACTTTCCTTTGTCTTTTTGCTCTGTCCAGACCCCCAGGGGATTGAATGATGCCCACTCACATCAGCAAGGGCCATCTGCTTTGCTCTGTCTCCCGATGCAAGCGTGAGTGTCTGCTGGCAAGGCCCTCACAGACACATGCGGGAGCAACATGGAATCACACCTCCAAGCCTCCCGCAGCCGGGTCAGACTGACACAGCAGTTAACCATCACACCCAGTTTCCCTCCTTGAACTCTTCGGCATCTACCTTCTGCCTGTGTGGTCAGATGGGGCTGACCCCACAACTCATCCAGTGGGCTCCAGGGGCAGGCTGGAGATCCAGGCCCAGACTGTGAGCCTGCTCCCTCCTTGGCCACCATGGGTGGATCAAGCTGATCTGGGAAGGGAAAGCTGCTGGCGAAACTGTAACTGGTTCTGACTGGTTACAATGCCTGCATATGACGGACCAGCACTTGCTGCGGGCCATAGAGCACCGGTATGGTTACAGGCCCTGGTTCTTTTTGAGGCAAGACAGCACAAAAGGCAAGTCATTGATTTTGAGCAAAATTAATGTTTAAGAAAAGGCTGAATCTGCCCAGTGATGTTTCAGTCTCACAACAGTACACTCAGAGCCAGCACAACACACACACACAAGAACACACCCTTAGCACTAGAACACTGGCAGAACAAACTTTACTGCTTTGAGCCTGAAACAGCCTTGCTCATAACTCCTTCTGCATTGTTTAGACTAAAATGTAACTCTTGACTAGGCAAAGTTCCTTAGAAACACCATTATTATATTAAAGAAAAATCATAGTGGTATTTATTTGGGCATTTATAAAGCATATTTATTGAGCCAACAAATTGTCTCGCAATTTATTTATGCAACAACTCAATGAGACAATTTTCTTCTCCCAATTTCACAACAAAGGACACAGAGATAGAAAGGTCAAGGTCTCGCTTGTAACTGGTCAGCAGTGGAGCTGGTCTGACCCCCAGAACCTGCACCATAAACCACCATGTGAAACCACCCGTACAAGAACTGCCACCTGCACACACACATGAACCTGACCACAGGGCGGCCCCGTGCACACACATGGGCCTCACCTTCCAGGCCCAGCTGTGATCTGACAGCCACAGCACCACTGCCCGAGCAGGTCCACTGTCTGCCAGAACCGACAGGCACTCCTGCAGCTGGAAGCAGGAAGGACACTCTGACAGCTGGCAGGGGTGTGCTCCTCCCGGAACGAGTGAGCAGCTGGGTTTCTCACAGCCCCTGCACCCGGCTCGCCTGCCTGCTTCTGCAGTATTCACCTGCTGCAGACGTTCTCTCTACCTGCAAACTTCCAGGCACCTTGAGCGCTTAGCTACCCGCTGCTTAAATGCAGAGACTTCGGAATATAAAACTTCCTGGTTAAGAAATTAATTTTTCAGGGCTGGCGTTGTGGTGCAGCTTGTTAAAGCCATGGCCTGCAATGCAGGCATCCCATATGGGCACTGGGTCGAGTCCCAGCTGCTCCACTTCCAATCCAGCTCTCTGCTAAGGCACCTGGGAAAGCAGCAGAGGATGGCCCAAGTGCTCAGGCCCCTGCACCCACATAGAAGACCCGAGCAAACTCCTGGCTTCAGCCTGGCCACATTCTGTGACTATCTGGGGAGGGAACAAGTAGATGAAAGGCAGGCCTCTCCCTCTGTCTTTCCTTCCCTCTTTGTAACTCTGCCTTTCATATAAATACAATAAATCTTGAGGAGAGAAGAGGAGAGAAGAGGAGAGAAGAGGAGAGAAGAGGAGAGAAGAGGAGAGAAGAGGAGAGAAGAGGAGAGAAGAGGAGAGAAGAGGAGAGAAGAGGAGAGAAGAGGAGAGAAGAGGAGAGAAGAGGAGAGAAGAGGAGAGAAGAGGAGAGAAGAGGAGAGAAAGAAAGAAAGAAAGAAAGAAAGAAAGAAAGAAAGAAAGAAAGAAAGAAAGAAAGAAAGAAAGAAAGAAAGAAAGAAAGAAAGAGAAAGAAAGAAAGAAACTGGTTCTTCCTATATCATATAGGGGATAAAATCTTCCCGAGGACTGTCATGTGACAGAACACCTTTTCTGTAAGATCCACTGGAAATGGCTGCCTGGGTCCAGTGCCTTGTGTAAGCCCACACACTGGCTGGATCACTCTCTGCGGTTCAGAGGTGGGGAAACACCGCCTGGCCACGCTGCACAGCTCAGCCAGGAACACAATGTGCACCTAATGGAGCCAAGACTCGAGGCCAAGCAGATGCTCACACAAGCCAGGAAAGCAACAGGGAACACAGTCCCATCTGTCACAGATGATTCATAACCCGCATCTCCAAAGACGTCGGTCTCTATCATGAATATCAAGGGCAGTTATGCCACAGAACCCAAGCAAGGCCAGGTGCAACAATGATGCAGGCGAGAAAGCACCAAATTAGGCACTGACTACTCTATTTATAATCATCATTTACCTGTCTCTGGCGCTCCTGCAATGTCATTTTAAAATGTAAAGAGAAGGGAGATGCTCAAGGAATCACACTTAAGTATGACAGCGTGGTGCCAGCATTCGATGACATACACAATGATGATAGCCGCATTCACATCACTTAATGGCACCAAGACTAAATGCTCCCAACTATTTTTAACCCCAGCTTCCCTGACACATCCACAAAACATATTTTTAGGAGAAAGGAAAAGTTGTTGTTGTTCTTTTTAAAATGTTTATTTATTTTCATCTACTTAAAAGGCAGAGAGAGAGAGATCTTCCATCCACTGATTCACTTCCCAAAAGCCTGCCACAGCCAAGGATGAGCCAGGTTGAAGTCAAAGCCAAGAACTCCATCCAGGTCTCCTACATGGGTGTCAAGGGTCCAAGCACTCAACCACCACCCGCTGCCTTGCAGGATGCAAGTGCAGTCCACCGAAGTGAAAACAGGGCAGCCAGGACTTAGCCAGCACTCACAGGGGTGCAGGGACCCCCATGCCGCAACGCCCAGCCTCAGACAGGTTTATCTCCTAGGGTCACTGAAAGGCTATGTTCATGAATAGCCAACAAACCGCTTTTCTTACGTACAATGGGGGAAAAAACTAGAAACAGCTCAAATGTTAAACTGACCACCTTAGACTGGGTATTCCAGATTGGAATGGTAGACTTACTGGCTAAATGGTGCATAAACTCAGCGAAATATCACATCCAAGAATACAAAAATAGTTAACATGAAGCCCATATGGAAACAAGAAAAAATGCTGCCTATTTATTACTAGGGGAAGAGGTAAGGGTTATATGTTATTAGGGAAGTACATAAAGCATGTTCTCATGTGAACAAATGTAACTCAAATGAAACAGGCTCACTCATAGTCTTAATTAGCGTCCGTAAGCACTCTCATCAGGACCACTCTCCACGTGTGATAGTACGAAAGACCCACAGAAGTGGGTGCTCCTGCTGTGGGCACGGCTGGGCAGCAGCGCTATCGCCCACGCAGCTGTGGAACACACAGGGCGAACCCGAAAAGTCCATAGAAAATGGAATTAAAATATAAGCTTAGGGGTAAGTAGTCTGCCTAGTAGTTAAGATATTCGCAACCCACACTGCAGTACTTGGGTTCAATTCCTGACTTCAGCTCCTGACTCCGCTCCCTAATAGCGCAGACCCTGGCAGCCAGCAATGATGGCTCACATAATTAGGTCCCTGACCCCCAAGGAGAAACACAGACTGAGTTAATGACTCCTGTTTGACCTCAGCCCAGCCCTGGCCGTTGTAGGCATTTGGAAAGTGAAACAGTGGCTGGGAACTTTGTCTTTTCCCATCTCTCTCTAATGTCTTTTTAAAAAGAAAACTTTATTTTAGTGCAAAAAAATTTCAAATTCATATACACTTTTTTCATAATATGTATTTTCCATTAACTTTTTGCATGTAAGCATTTCAAAATTTTTTGCATCACAATACATAATTTCAGTTTCCATGAACTTTCTGAAGTTCTCTCACACATGGCTCAGCATCTGTGGGGGTAACTGATGCTCTCTATGCAGCTCAACGACAAATGGACTTTGGGCCCAGCAACTCCACTTCCAGTTACGTTTCCAAAAAATATACTCATACAGGAACAAAATGACAAACAGGAAGATTACTGGCCACAGTACTGTTAGCAGCAGCAGAAGGCTGTTGAGGGGCCGGCGCTGTGGCACAGCAGGTTAAAGCCCTGGCCTGAAGCACTGGCATCCCATATGGGCGCTGGTTCTAGTCCCAGCTGCTCCTCTTCCGATCCAGCTCTCTGCTATGGCCTGGGATTGAAGAAGATGGTCCAAGTCCTTGGGCCTCTGCACCCATGTGGGAGACCCGGAAGAAGTTCCTGGTTCCTGGCTTCGGATCGGCACAGCTCTGGCCTCTGTGGCCAATTGGGGAGTGAATCATTGGATGGAAGACCTCTCTCTCTCTCTGCCTCTCTTTTCTCTGTGTAACTCTGACTTTCAAATAAAAATAAATAAATCTTGTAAAAAAAAAAAAAAAAGGCTGTTGAAAACAACCTCAATGCCCATCGGCTGGTGGGCTGGTTCAATGGCCCTGGTACAGTCAGACATCGGAGCTTCGGGAGCTACTGGAAGGAAGACTGCAGTCCCGCACACACCGGTGCAAAACCATCTCTGACTGCAAAGCCAGAGGTGTGGAGGCCGAGCTATCATTTTCCATTAAGGAGCAAAAGGGAGACAGAGAGGGAAAGACAACGGGAGGTGGGGAGGCGATGTACATGGACACCTGTCTCCTTGCATACACTTGGAGCATCTCTGGGACAAGTGACACATATCAGCTCTAGGAAGCAAACTGGGCAGCTAGGACTAGAAAAAGGGACTTGGATAGCTGAACCTTTTGTGCTTTGAACTATATGCATGAATACCATTTATTCAATAAAATAAAACACATACATACATTTTATTTCCTCATCAAGCCTTTTTTTTTTTAATTAAACAGTGTGGGTGAAAGGAAGGCCCAGGGCTTTACCCAGCCTCCACAGCTCACCTCTCAGTCCCTCACCCCTACCTGGCCAACGCCTGCACCTTCGTGGTATGTCGCTCCTCCTGCTCCTCCACCTTCTTTTTCAAGGCATCCACCTCCTGCCGGAGTGCAGCCGAGTGCTCCATCTCCCCATCCAGCAGACTCCGCAGAGATCTGGGGAGAAGGGGCCCCATCAACCAGAGTTCACTGAGCCCAGGACACAGCTCCTGACCAGGCAAGTCCCCACTCATTCAGGGTCCACCAGGCTCTGTGTACACCGTACTGTGAGTCTACCTCACACGTTCTGTGGTCAAGGGTCCTAGAATGATGGTTAGGATGAGTTCAGGGCACTCTGTGCAGCCCAGACCCCACGTCCCCAATGGCCCACACACAGACTGCCCCTCTGACAGCTTGGATGAAGGGCAAGTCCCAGGAAGTCCCTTTGGAGACAGCCCACTCAAAGATACAGCACATTAAACTGAGCCCGTTTTGTCACAGCCACGCTAGGCAAGAAATTTAACACAGGAAAGGTGTCAGGAGAGGCCGAAAAGAATAATCTGAGACATAGAAATAGAATGTCCACTCAGATTATAAGACAGAAGTCAAGGGTCACTTCCACCTCTGCCCACTGAACAGCCTGGGGGCCGCTGTCTTGTGGCCATCTCCAGGTTAAACAAGCACACAGAGCCTTTGGCACAGCTGTAGAGCTGGTTAAGGCAGAAACGGCAGTGTTTTATGGTCCCTCAAATCATGCTCACTTGTGTATCCATCTCCCTGGTCTTACGTAAGGTAGAAGATGGCAGTTCTTCTAGAAGCCATCACAAGGTATCATCTAGAAATGAACCAAACATGGTTCACTGTACCTGAAATGGCTATTTCTAGAAAACAATTACCAGCTGTGATATGTGTACCCAATAAATCTACAGGTCACTGTCACATGACATCAGAACACAACCGAAAATATCTGGCCTCCACTTCACTTCCATTATCTACTAAACCCTCCAAGACCTTCCTATGACAGCCTGAAGAAAACTCCCCCTCCTGGGGCCTGGGACCCCCAGCATACAGGATATGGATTTTTTCCTTCTCTGGGAAGGAGAAAACATTAACAGACAAAGTGAATACTGTCTTCAAAAGGTAAGACAAAACCTACAACTTTTTCGAAGATGACAGCTCCAGCTGGCAGAAAGACAAAGCAACCTTCAAGGGCGATGAGCCCTTTGCTGAAAGTTTAATTTAGTTGGAAGATGCTCTAAAGATTCCTTTTACAAACGTCATCTATTTCAGAAACCGTGTCTGTTCACTTTTTATGTTTCCAAAAAGGCTGCTAACAGGCTGGTCAAGCAGGGCTGAAAATAAATTTTAAAGGATAATCACACTTGGATGTCACTGGGGACCCTTAATTTCCACGTGCAATGAAGGAATGGGAGGGCACCATCCCGCCCCTAGGGGGCAGCCTTCTGCTCGCAGAAGCAGACTTGGTGATGGCAGTCAAGCCCCTGGACCAGCCCCCAGGAATCCAGACCAGGCTCGGGCAGGAGAGAAGCTCAGCTTCCATCAGGTAAGAGCAATGCGGCCAATAGAGGGCATCGACGGGCAAGGTCTTCAACAGGAAAGAGGCAATGAACAAACCCCTCTGCTCTCTCAGTGGCTGCAACAGGGCTTTGGCCAAGTCAAAAGAATCCAAATATCACCTTGCCCCAAGCACCGCTGATTTGGGCAAACATGAAGACAAACAACTGAGTGCTGGAGCACAGTAGGCAGGCCCTCCACTGAAGGTTACTCCAAAGACAACCGTGGGAGTGGGGAGGTGCCAAGCCCAAGGATGCAGGGTGTCTTTGGGGGCCTGAAATGTTCTCAAACTGGTGACAGCTGCACATATCTGTGAATATACTACAAACCAACGAACTGTATACTTCAGACTAGAGTATGTGAATTCTCTCAGTGAAGCCTCTTTTTCCATTAAGGAGACTGCGCCACCACATGCCCACATGGTGCTAAGGTGGTGCCATCACTGTGGGGTTTCTATCACTTGTTCATACACAAGCCACAAGCGATGCCCTCAGGCAGCACATCCCAGACGGCAGGAAGTCACCCGTCACAATTTTGCCTTCGTCTGTTGTTATTCTCTCTGTCCCAGAGGTAGAAGGCCAAAGACAGGTGCTACTCCCTGGGCCAGAAGGTGAGGATACCTGTTCTCCTCTTCCAGCTCATCCTTCCGATTCATCATGGCCACGATGGCTTGGCGCAGTTCACCTAAGGAAGAGAGCAAAGGCGCAGTTCATCAGCAGATTCTACTTGGTACACAACCTCTCTCCTCTCTGGATTAGATGCTGCTAATGACATCTAGACAAGTTCCTTTTCCCTTCCAAAAATAATTCCAATACAGCCTGAGAGATCCAAAGTGCTCAGCTGATCTGTCTTTGACCAGCCACACAGAACAGAAGGGTGGGCAGGCTTAGAAGCAACAGTCAAGGCTGGCCCGCGGCTCACTAGGCTAATCCTCTGCCTGCAGCGCCAGCAAACCGGGTTCTAGTCCCGGTCAGGGCGCCGGATTCTGTCCCGGTTGCCCCTCTTCCAGGCCAGCTCTCTGCTATGGCCCAGAAGTGCAGTGGAGGATGGCCCAAGTGCTTGGGCCCTGCACCCCATGGGAGACCAGGAGAAGCACCTGGCTCCTGCCATCGGATCAGCGCGATGCGCCGGCCGCAGCGCACCAGCCGCGGCGGCCATTAGAAGGTGAACCAACGGCAAAAAGGAAGACCTTTCTCTCTCTCTCTCACTGTCCACTCTGCCTGTCAAAAAAAATAAATAAATAAAAGAAGAAACAGTTATTTCCTTGGTGAACACTCTCAGCCTCTATGGAAAACGAGACTTATGAGTCCTTGGTGTTTTTCCAAGTCTCTGCTACTAGTCATCTACTTTCAACGATGATTTATTCCCTGCTGTAGCTGTTAATCAACACAGACAGCAGAGTGACACCTGACACTGGTCCCAGAAATAATTATCAAGTTTAATAAGAAAGGGGCCTGCACTGTGACATAGTAGGTTAAGTCTCTGCCTGCGGCACCAGCATCCCATATGGGCAATGGTGCAAGCCCTGGATGCTCCACTCCTGATCCAGCTCCTTGCTAATGAATAGGGAAAGCAGTAGAAGATGGCCCAAGTGCTTGGGCCCCTGCACTCACGTGGGAAACCCAAAAGAAGCTCCTGGTTCCTGGCTTTGGATCAACCCAGCTTTGGCCATTTCAGCCATTTGAGGAGTGAACCAGCAGATGGAAGACCCCTCTCCGTCTCTAACTCTGCCTCTCAAAAAAATAAATAAATCTTTTTTAAAAAGTTTAATAAGAGATCTGGTTTTCCCATACTGACTTTCAGAGTCAGTATGCAGGTGTGTGTGTGTGTGTGTGTGTGTGTGCGTGTGCACACATGTGGCCAGGGGTGTCTCCAGCACACAGTCCACAATCACTTACAGGAGCTTTTTTTTTTTTTTTTTTTTTTTTTGACAGGCAGAGTGGACAGTGAGAGAGAGAGACAGAGACAAAGGTCTTCCTTTTTGCCGATGGTTCACCCTCCAATGGCCGCTGCTGCCAGCGCGCTGCGGCCAGCGCACCGTGCTGATCCGAAGCCAGGAGCCAGGTGCTTCTCCTGGTCTCCCATGCGGGTGCAGGGCCCAAGCACTTGGGCCATCCTCCACTATACTCCCGGGCCACAGCAGAGAGCTGGCCTGGAAGAGGGGCAACCGGGACAGAATCCGTTGCCCCAACCGGGACTAGAACCCGGTGTGCCGGCACCGCAAAGCAGAGGATTAGCCTAGTGAGCCGTGGCGCCGGCCAAGGAGCTATTTTCTAGATATCTGTCACACAGGGAAGCACTCGTGGGTAGAAAAGTACCCCTTTAAGCCCCCCAGTCTCCATTTCAGACCCAACTGTTGTCACCCTTCACATGCTGAAGGCAATGCCAGATGGCTCGGCCAGCTCTCAAACCAGAAATTTCTGATTTTCTCCTTAAAAAGTCAGTGTTATTTTGTTTCTCTTATTGGACCCTGGCTGCTGGGAGGCTATGAGCTAAAATCACACATCGAGCAAATGTGCATGGCAATGTGGCAACCGTAGCTGGGCCTGACCTTCCCTCTGGTCTTCTTTTCCAACCTGTATTTACTCATTGAGCCCATTTTATTTATTGTGCCTCACACTTCTGTTCTTCTCACGTGCCGCTTCAGATCCCCTCTGAAAAGGCACCATCTATTGGCTTTTCCCTTCTAGCTAAACAAGGGGGACCCTGACCCTTTCTATTCAAAGCCCCTACTGGCACTATATCATTTCTTAACTTATACACACCTAAGAAACGCACACCGCCATTCTCATTCCACGGAATACAAGCAAATCACAAAGAAGGAGTACGTGGGGTAGGGAGAAGACACAGGGAAACAGGCAAGTCCAGCTGGTCCCCTATTACTCAGGACATCCGGGGAGAAAGAAGCCAGCAGAGACCCTGAGGCAAGAAATGAGGTCATGGGATCAACCTATCCTCCCTCTGCAAGGGAAAGGGTGGCCCTCACACGCCAGGGAAGACGTGCTGTTGTATACACTCACGGTACATAATCCACTTCCCAGATGAGGACTAAGATACAAAGCCAGGAGGGCAACCAAGTCACTGCCCCTAACAGCAAAGGCAGACAGCACTGGCAGAAGGTAAGGCGGGCTGGCCACGCCCATAACCCAGCACTCTGAACCTGCAGGTCCAGGTCAGGCGACCACAACAGGACACTGCGGGGCTTCAGTGCCATCACCGTGTGAGACCAGGGCCACATGGGATCCCCTTGACTTGGCTTGGTGTCTGAAGATTTCCCTAGTAGAAAAAGTAGGCAGAAAACCCATTTACAGAAGAGATACTAATAAAAGATGAGTATGATGGGGAAGGAGATAGGGCTGAGAAGACAAGGAAGGAAAGCCCACGGTGGAGTTAACCACCCGTGAGAGGGGGAGAGCAGGCTGGGCACTGACCTGTGGCCCAGAGGGCAAGGCACCTGGGACAGGAGCAGGGCACGCTGCCCACCGGTGTCACTCGCTGGGCCTGGCCTTGTGCTGCCCCAGGGCACACAGACTCTTTCACCCCTCCCCTCAGTGAACACCACTCAGCATCTCTTACACATAGGTCCCTTCCTCATGACGCCAGCGACAGACCAGGCTCCTGGGGGACTGCCGCTCTGCTCCTAGGCATGCTTGGATTCTGGATTTTCTTGTGGGGCCTTCTTTGCCTCTGGAACTCTAGTTGAACTATCTACAGGGGTGGGCAAAGGAACTGGGGGTTCACCAACATGCCAGGAGCTGGCAGAGGTGCAATCTCTTCATCACCAGGTGTCCCTGCCAGCTGTATGGTCCCCTGGCCGTACAGCACACTGTATGCAGGTCTCTGGTGACGGCACGGCACAGGCATGTCTGGTTATGCCAATGGACAGCTTGGGCTGGACTGAAGTGGGACAAGAGCTCAACAGAGAACACCTACACAGCACGGGAACCACCACCAGCAGCTGCTCAGCACTGGGTGCCCTGGACTGCATGGGACCTCAGCTGCTCAGCACTGGGTGCCCTGGCCTGCGTGGGACCTCAGCTGCTCAGCTCTGGGTGCCCTGGCCTGCGTGGGACCTCAGCTGCTCAGCTCTGGGTGCCCTGGACTGCGTGGGGCCTCAGCGGCTCAGCACTGGGTGCCCTGGCCTGTGTGGGACCTCAGCGGCTCAGCTCTGGGTGCCCTGGCCTGCGTGGGACCTCAGCGGCTCAGCACTGGGTGCCCTGGCCTGCGTGGGACCTCAGCGGCTCAGCTCTGCCTTGCCTCTCCCAGGGGGAACGGCTCGCCACCAGCAACACGATCCCTGTGCTGGGACATCTGGGTTCCCCATCCTGTGCAGCCCCTGCCTGTCATCCCCAACTGCACACACAGCAACCTGCCTGGCCCAGTGACCTCCTGACAGACCCCCCAGAGAAATTCTGACTGTACAAAGTCTCTGGCCTAAGACACAAACCCAGAAGCTGTCATAGCACGCATTTCCTGGCCTCACCCATCTCTCCACACCATCCCACACTTCCATCTGATAAAACCCAACCCACCTCTTCTGTCCAAGCAGCCCTCCCCAGGTCCCCCACCCATACAGCACACTGTATGCAGCAGGCACCTATCCCCCCCCAACTCCCCGTTAGTGCCTCACACACGGCACATCCCAAAGCTGCATCGCCGTAGCCGAGGTGTGTGGAGTTGAGTTCCGTGACAATGAGAGAGGCCACTCTGTTCTTGTCGCTGTAGGACGCAGCTGTGGGAGAGTGAGCCCTTGTATGTGCCTCGCAGTGCTTCAGCCCGGCAACCAGCAACGAGGGTGTTCAGGAACCCAGAGCAGGTGACAGAAACTGGAATGAGTTCCCTGCAGGGTTTCAAGGAGGCTTCCAAACCCACTCTAAGGCCTGAGGTCATGGAAACCACCCCAGGCAGGAGTAAGGCACAGGTGGGGAGAAGAGCAAAGGACAAGAAGATGATCCTACCGGGCTTCTAGTGACTTCCATTCCGACAACAGGGGCAGCCCCGGGGGAAGATGCTATCAACAGACTCTGGGGCCAGACAGACCTGAGACCAAACCCCAGCCTAGCCACCGCTGGATGGTTTCTGCCTTTGCAAACTGCAAAGTGGGCCAACGTCCTGTTCCCCACAGGGGCTCACTTCCAGCCGACCACATGTTCTCCAGAGAATGCTGGGCAGCAGTTCAGGGTCCTGGAATTCAAAGCTGTCTCTGGAATCAGGTCCTGGGTTTTGATCCTGGCCACAAAGCTGAGTAAGTCTGCATAGACCTTCTCTGATGGGATCTTAACAGTCACCCACAGAGGAGTGGTGTAAGGGGCACGTAGGGAGGTGCTTAGAGAACCACTCCAACAATGGCACACACTACCAGTTACCAGGTATTACTGAGTGCTGTAATTTGCGACTTCCCTTCACCGCAGCAGGAACAGGAAGACGGAGGGCCGAGAGCGGTGCTAGCTCACAAGTGCAGGCTGCTGACACGAGGCACATCTGCAGGAGCCATGAGATTCACTGAGCTCCTGAGTACCCTGACCTCAGGAAATAAAGAGATTTTTAAAGTGCTCTGCACCCGAGGGCGACAGACTAGATGATAGAATTTTCTGAAGTGTCACACGGGATCACCGCGGGCAGTGTGGGAAATCAAACCCAGGGGGCGATGCACCTTCCGGAAGAGGCTGAGGCAGAGCCTGGGTTCTGTGCCTCTGAGCCCCAAGCTGAGGGAGTCCCCAGCCCTGCCACTGAGACCTGCAGCTGCGCATGGCATGTGCCGGCGGGAAAACCCTGGAGAGCCGCCTCCCGGGATGCCCCAGAGACATCTCACCCAGCAGGGGCCCAAATGCCACCACATGGGAGCCACCTGGGGGGTGACCACTGCTGACCCAACCCACTACTATCGTCCTGGTATATGGCTCTTTCTTCCCCCATTTGCTATGCTGTGCACTCCCAACCTCTTGGAGGCAGTCCCCAGTATTTATATATTCACGCACACACACACGAAGAAAAAAGAGAGAGGGAGGAAATTATATATTTCATTTATTTGAAAGGCAGAATGACAGAGACAGGAAGAGTGAGAGAGAGGAAGAGATCATCCATCTGTGTTTTACTCCTCAGACACCAGCAACAGCCAGGGTTGGGCCAGACCAAGGCCAGAAGTCCAGAATTCCACCCAGGTCTCCTATGTAGGTGGAAGGGATCAACGTACTTGAGCCATCATCCACTGCCTCTCAGGCACATTAGCAGGAAGCGGGATCAGAAGTGGAGGAGCTAGGACTTGAACCAGGAGGCGGCTTAACCCACTTAGGACAACAGCTGGCCCTGGTGCCTTTTTTTGTACCCAGATGAGAATTACAGATAATATGCAAACAAGCAAAGCAGTTCTCTTGATAGTGGGAATCTGTAAAAACCCACCACAGAAAGGAAGGCTGCCATGCTGTCCCTCCTTCTTCCCCACACTGCCACGGCACAACATTCATGTTCATGGTGGGACAGGGCGGGGACTAGAGCTGGGATCCCCCAGGTGCCCTTTCTACAGTCCTGCACTTGAACATGCACTCAGTATTGCCCCCACACTGGCTGTCCCATTACTGTTCTTGGGCGGCAAAGCTGGTAACAAGGTGGATGGTGATTGCCATGAGCGTGAGTGACACGCACCAACAGGCAGTCCCTAGAGTGTCATTTTCTCTCCTCTCCCCCACGCCACACAGCCTGTTATTTGCTCAGTCTCAATTATTGAGACATCCATCCTCTATTTTTTTTTTTAAGATTTATTTTTATTTATCTGAAAGAGTCACAGAGAGAGGTAGATAAAGAGAGAAAGGCCCTCCATCTGCTGGTCCACGCCCCAAGCAGCCGCAATGGACGGAGCTGAGCTGAGCTGATCTGCAGCCAGGAGCCCGAGGCCCCCCCAACCAGGTCTCCCACAGGGGCACAGGGCACAGGAGCCCAAAGCCCCAGGCCATCCTCCACTGCCCTCCCATGCACACCAGCAAGGAGCCAGTGCTATAGGCCGGGGCCCTAACTGGCTGCACCACAGGGCCGGCCCCCATCCATACTCTATTCCCTGCCTTGGCCCATGCTGCCAGCAACAACACAACAGCCTTTCTGCACCACGGCCTCTGCAGACCCAGCCGGGCCGGGCCTCCCTGCTCCTCAGGATGCAACGCAAATGACCACAAATCTCTACGTCAGCCCAGCGAGGTTGCAAGGGACTGATCCGCACATCCGGTCAAGGACACAGAGGGGTGTTAACGTCACACATCAGAAACTGAGCTGGGCTGAAAAGCAGCATTTCAGATCACTGTGGAGAGGATGGATTTGTGCAGAAAAGTTGCCAGGGCAAGCAACCATTTTAGAAACAAGATTAAAACCTCTGCTTCTGCTATGTAGTAAAATCAGCTCCAGGCAGAGTGATATTTAAACAAGTGAAATGAAGCAATAAAAACCATATAAATACATGCACAAACATATATCGCATCTTAGCAGGAAACCAAAGAACAAGTTCATGAAAGGAAGGGAAGCTTTGCTATGGATTTTCCTATCTGCACATCAAGCGCCAACCTAACAAAATAACTGGTCCACTGTCTGCAAAAACTTTAAGCTCCTCAGGGCAGCAAACTAGCAGTGTAGAAGAACACTGGGTTTTCTAATCAGATCTACATTCAAATCCCAGATCCCCGAGTCTCAGCTCTGAGACACCAGCAAATTAAAATCTCTTTGGCTCTCAGCTCCCTCAGCTGGAAAAACGTTGCTAACATCACCAGCCTCAGAGGATGGGGCGCATGGGAACACAGCCTCGTGTGTGCATTTCAGATCGTCTGTGCCGTCTGCCACGCTCCAGTGGCAGCGTGAGCAGCTGTGACAGGGACTGCGGACCCGGACAACCTATTACTGACCACCAAGAAAACACGCACAAGCTCTGCTGCTGCACCCCAACCCACAGCCTCCCCCCAGTTCAGGACTGGAAGCAGCTGCCCATGGGTAGGCACCGCCAATGGGCGTGGGCCCACTGGCTACACACGAATGAGAAATTGTAGAACAGCCGCTGCCTGGGGCATGGGGACCCCTCCCTTCCTCCTGTGGCCTCCTGCCCTTGCCCTCTGGTCCCTCCACTCTCCCTGCTCGGCTCCTACCTTGGACCTCCTTCCTCCACCCTCACTGGCCCTGGGACAACTGCCTCTGCCCTCAGGGCTCATCCACTACTTCCTCCTGTCAGGAGGCGGAGGCCCAGCCCACTCCCAGCCTCCACCCTCAGCCTTCACTCCTTCCTGTTTAGCCTCGAACCACACTGCGGCCACTCATCCTCTTCCGTGCCTCTGTGCCTTTGCGCAGGCTCCGCCCAGGGCCTGCAAGGCCTGGACCTCTCCCCAGCTCTTGGGGAGCTTCACCCCCGAGGCTTCAGCTCGGGGATGGCCGTGGCGGGGATGCCTTTGCTCGCTGGCCACGGCGGACATGGGAGCTGGGGGTCGCGCCCTGTCCTGTCCATGCTCCTGCAAGGAGACCCTGCTCCCTCAGGCTTCCTGCCCCACCTGCCCCACTCACAGCCGCTGAGACCAAGGGTGGACAGTGGACTCAAACTGAGCCAATCACATAGAGTCCCCAGAAGTTCTTTGTGGGCCACAGCTTCAGACCATGGAGGCCAAGGGGGCAGCAGACACATCTGTCCTAAAGGTGAGGGACGTAAGTCACTCCATCAGAGTCCAGCTGCTGAAAGCTTATTTTCCCAAAGACAAGACTTTAAACTGGGGGCCAAGGACAGTCAGCTGAGGCTGTCTCAGCACCAGGAGCCAAGGTCTGCACAGGGATAAACGTAGGTGCACGCACGCACAAAAGCCCACCAGACGAGCCAGGAAAATCCCACAGGACCAGCCAGCTCAGCCACAGAGAAGATGCTGACATGTCACGCGTGTACCCCAACCCCTGCAGTCTCACACTCGGGCAGAGCCACAAAGGGACCAAACCCTTGAGGAGAACCTGTGCGGACTCAGGGAGCTTGCTGGGGGCTGACGCGGCATCTCGCCACACAGAGGTCACTGGGATGGCTACCAGAGGGCAGCGGGAGCAAGGCAACCTGCTCAGAGCAGGACTGGCCACCCCCGCTCTGGCTCCCAGGCCCCGATGGGTCCTGACAGTTCCTTCTGCACCTGTGTTCTGAACTTGAGTGCAATCCAGAGAACCTGAGAAGGCTTAACTGGACCCCTCTTTCCCTAAGCTCCTGCTGCACAGTGTATGTCTCCCCAAAAGCATACTGTCTACTAGGATTGTCCCACCAAGCCGCACCCCCAGGCTGCGAGTCCCTCAAGAACAGGGCCCCAGTGCCCAGCGTGGCATCCCCCACAGCAGAATGGAGACTGGTGGAGTGAATGGAGGGCCTGATGAGTCAGTGCACGAACAAACGGCTGAAACCTGCTCTTCGCCTACCAGGAACACAGCACGCGATGGGCTGGGCAGAAATGTCAAGTGTGTTTAATAATAAGCTCAAGGCCTCGCCAGGGTACACTAACCACCAGGTTCACAGCTATAATTTCCTGCCCCAGTGACAGGGATCCAGGCCCCAACTGAGAGTCTTCCGTTATGTGTCTCAGGAACGTGACGCTCGAGGTAGGGGAGGGAGGCGGAAGGGACCGATTTCTCAGTGTCATTACCACGGCCTGAAGCTGGACCACGCCCCTCCTTTCCGGGCATCGACCGCAAGAAGCCTTGACTTCAGAGAGACGAGGAGAGCAGAGACCAACCCCCAGCACCAGGGACACAGACCCCCCAGATGCCGGCCCAGTCACACACATGATGCGGGCCGCAGAGGCTGCTATATAAAGAACTGAGCCGGTGACGCCGAGGGAGGGCGGGAGGCCTCCCATCTTCACCTATTAGAGGCACCCCAGGAGGGACATTATCCTGGGACTGATTGATCTTAACCCCTCTCCAGAATTACGAAGGGGAGACCTCACTGTAAGGATGACGAGACACGGTACCTCCGGGCAGGTGGACGCGTGTGCGAGCACACCGCTCACACGTATGTAGATCCACACAATCATCCTGGCTTTATAGAGCATCTTTCCCAAAGACCTCAAAGAGCCTTTACAAACATTCCCCGGGGCCTGTTCTCAGTTATATTTAAAGAGAGCTCACGAGGGCACATGCATAGAAGGAAAAATGTTCTCCTAGGGGTATATACTTAACCTACATCAGCGTTTTTCAAATCTAACATCCTGCTTTTTATATCTCGGTCGGCCTACCCACTCCCTTTTCTTTTATCTCCAAGAGAAAGGATAAACTATATTGAGCTCAAAATGTAACTTTTAAAATCAATGTCAGGCTTACTCTAGCTTTTTGCTCTGTTTCTCTTGCCTCCCCCTTCCTCCTGTCCACCCAGTAGAAACCCAGGGTTTGATGAAAGAGAGAAGGATCAATGCCCCAAGCCCCTTCCCAGCACTCACACGGCCAGTAGCTCCCAGGCACTGACTGCTTTTGGGGAGCCCAGCAACATGAAAGGTATTTTTTTAATATTTATGTATTTATTTGAAAGGCAAAGTTACAGAGAGGCATAGGCAGAAAGAGAGAGAAAGAGACCGACCTTCCATCCACTGGTTCACTCCTTAAATGGCTGCAACAGCCGCAGGTGGGCCGATTCGAAGCCAGGAGCTTCTTCCCATGTCTTCTTCCCAGTCTACCATGTGGGTGCAGGGGCCCAAGTGCTTGGGCCATCTTCTACTGCTTTCCCAGGCCATAGCAGAGAGCTGGGTCAGAAGAGGAGCATCCGGGATGCTGATGCTGCAGGTGGCGGCTTTATCTGCTACGCCACAGCGCCAGCCCCAGTGAAAGGTAGATTAAATACATCATCTGGGGCATTCTCTCACCATCACTGAGAAGCAAGTACATGAAGAAGACTCAGGGCCCAGAGGGGCGAAGTGCCTTGCCTCAGATCCCACAGCACGCCAAGGTCTGTCTTCGACCTGCAGCTCCACCAGGCCCACACACTGGTTGCAGTACATGCCCTGGAGAGTCCCCCCTGCCCCCGGGGTGTGGCCTGATCAAGTCTGAAACCATCTTTGTCCTCTTCTGGAAAAGGAGCAGCCGGCGCCGCGGCTCACTAGACTAATCCTCCGCCTTGCAGTGCTGGCACACCGGGTTCTAGTCCCGGTCGGGGCACCGGATTCTGTCCCGGTTGCCCCTCTTCCAGGCCAGCTCTCTGTTGTGGCCCGGGAGTGCAGTGGAAGATAGCCCAAGTACTTGGGCCCTGCACCCCATGGGAGACCAGGATAAGTACCTGGCTCCTGCCTTCGGATCAGCACGGTGCGCTGGCCGCGGCGACCATTGAAGGGTGAACCAACGGCAATGGGAGACCTTTCTCTCTGTCTCTCTCTCACTGTCCACTCTGCCTGTAAAAAAAAAAAAAAAAAAAAAAAAAGAGCGATAGAGAGAGAGAGAGAGAAGGAGCAATCTGACTCAATCCTGATCCCTCTCAGCAATAACAATAATCTGGGAAGGTTTGCGGAATTCACAGAAACAGAATGAAAAATAAGAAAATCACGGGTTACAGAAGGAAGACGACTTGCAGTTTCTTCATAGTTTTGAATCACTATTAATTTTCCATATTTTGGCCGGCGCCGCGGCTCAATAGGCTAATCCTCCACCTAGTGGCGCTGGCACATCGGGTTCTAGTCCCGGTCGGGGAGCCAGATTCTGTCCCGGTTGCCCCTCTTCCAGGCCAGCTCTCTGCTGTGGCCAGGGAGTGCAGTGGAGGATGGCCCAGGTGCTTGGGCCCTGCACCCCATAAGAGACCAGGAGAAGTACCTGGCTCCTGCCATCGGATCAGCGCGGTGCGCCGGCCGCAGCATGCCAGCCGTGGCGGCCATTGGAGGGTGAACCAACGGCAAAAGGAAGACCTTTCTGTCTCTCTCTCTCACTATCCACTCTGCCTGTTAAAAAAAAAAAAAATTCCATATTTGTAATATGAATGGTTTTCTCATTCATGTGTTCACTTCCACACACACACACACACACACACACATACACTTACACTCAGAGTGTTTACGGTAACTCCTAATTGAAATACATAAAGCAGGTGTCCCAAAATCAAGTGTGGACAAGACCAGAAGGAAGCAACAGAGGACGCAAAGATGCCCTCAGAGGATGTGGGCACAGTGGGAGGCTGAGGATCTGCCCAGCCCAGGCTGCCGCCAGCTCTGACTGTCCAGAGAAGCCAGTTTCTGCATTTTACAAAAAATTGGGTTTCTTGGGAGGGGTATGGGAGGTGCTGTTTGTTCAAAAGACAGAGAAGCAGAGGTAGACGGAAATCTTCATCCACTGGTTTACTCCCCAAATGCCCACGATGACCAGGGCTGGGCCAGGCTGAAGCCAGGAGCCTGGGACTCCATCGGAATCTCGGGCGGGTGACAGGGATACAAGTACTGCAGCTATCACCACTACCTCCCAAGGTGCGAGTTAGCAAAAAGCTGGACTGGAAGTGGAGCTGAGACTCAAACCCACGCATTCTGAAACAGGATGCAGGCACCCCAAGTGCTGTCTTAACCACGGTGCCAACAGGCCACCCCCAAGCCCGGATTTTCCATGATACTAACAAAGGTCCTTGCCGCGCAGGCCTGACAGAGCACTGCCCTAGAGTCTGAGTTCTTGAGCAGCAATCAGCCGGCCAGTGCCCTAGTAGGCAGCACACGCGTGCACAGCCGTTCCCAACACAAGGTTCCTGCCCACGTCAGAGAACACAAAGAGCACGCACCGGAAGGGGCCCGAGACCGACCCCAAGGCAGGCGACGTCCGAAGGAGGCAGACGACAGAAATGGACAGTGATGCCACACGCCAGGCCGGTACCTCCAGGGATCTCAAGGTCACACATGAGGGCCCAAGGTCGGCACAAGCTGCCCAGCCCTGGAAAAGACAGTATGGGGGGCCGGCGCCACGGCTCACTAGGCTAATCCTCTGCCTGCGGCGCCGGTACTCCAGGTTCTAGTACCAGTTGGGGTGCTGGTTCTGTCCCGGTTGCTCCTCTTCCAGTCCAGCTCTCTGCTGTGGCCCTGGAAGGCAGTGGAGGATGGCCCAAGTTCTTGGGCCCTGCACCTGCATGGGACACCAGGAGGAAGCACCTGGCTCCTGGCTTCAGATTGGTGCAGCGCACCGGCTATAGCGGCCATTTGGGGGATGAACCAATGGAAGGAAGACCTTCGTCTCTCTCTCTCTCTCTCACTGTCTAACTCTGCCTGTCAAAAAAGGAAAAAAAAAAAAAAAAGGACAGTATGGGGGTAAACATGGAGTTAAAACCACCCATCTGGCCGGGGCGGCAGGACTCCCCTACTTTACATCCTCACTCCATATCAAGGGGTCCAGAAGTCGTCTCTGTGTTTCTCACCCAAAGCTTTACAAAAGGTGTAAGCAGTTCAGCTCTCAAGAGGCATCCATGGAACTGAGAACAAAGTCCCAGGAGTCACTTCAAATAGCAGAAGAAATGGAACTCAATAAAGACTGACTTGGCTGATAAGAAGAGAGAGTGTCGGTGACGTAACTGGATTTTAAAAATAATGTATGGAAGTGAAATCCACATAACATAAAATCAGCCATTTCAAAGTGGACCATGCAGTGGATTTAGTTACATTCACGATGCACAGCCATCACTCCTGGTTCCCAAACATTCCCACTGCTCCAAAACACAACTCCTCACTCACTAAGCAGTCTCCTCCCCCATCGGCCCAACCTCAAATCCGCTCTCTCCACGGATCCCCATTCCAGACATTTCACACACACGAATTATCACTTCCTTCACTTAGCATGGCGTGTTCCTTCACTTAGCATACGTGAATTCAAGTTTCCTTCACTTAGCATACGTGAATTCAAGTTTCCTTCACTTAGGCCTGTGCAGGTTGAAACAAGCATCAGTACATCTTCCCTTTCTAGAGCCCAGGAACATTCCTTAGCATGGCTATGCCACATTAATCTATTCATCCCTTCACAGACCTGTGGCTGTTCCTGCCTTGTGATTATTGTGAAGGGAAATGCTGTAAACATCTGTGTACACATACCTGTTTCAGTCTTCTACCATTTGTGACAGGCAGAGGGACAGACAAAGCTCCCATCTGCTGGTTCACTCCTCAAATACCCACAGTGGCTGGGGCCAGGCCAGGGCTGAAACCAAGAGCCAAGAACGCCATCTGGGTCTCCCCGATGTGGCAGGGACCTCAGAACGTCAGCTTCGTCTGCTGCCTCCCAGGGTCTTTGTGAGCAGGAAGATGAAGCCTGGAGCCAGAGTCGGGACTGGAACCCAGGTGCTCCAAAAGGGATGTGGCTCTCTTAACCCTCAGAGCAAATGCCCACGCCATACCCCTGTCTTCAAGTATTTTTGGATGAATCCTAGGAGTGACACTGCCGAGTCCACACAGTAATTCCATTAAACTTCTAAGGAGCCACCACACTGTTTCCACAGCAAGGGAAGAAAGCTGTCTTTGAAACCACCGTGGGCTGCTTCCCTCAAGAGTTCAGCAATGTGTACCGTAAGTTTGTCCCTAAAACCCAGCGTGGTCCATTCTTGCGATTTCACCACTTCAAATGTTTTTTAACGATAAATCATTATAGATCTACTTGGAAATCACTTAAGGAGAATGGGGCAGGGGCAGAGAGGAAAGGGGTAGAAGACAGCTACTCTGCTGCAGGGTGGGACAGGGACCAACGGATCAATTATAAACCCGGCCTGCCTCGTCTCCTTCACCGGTGTGTGGTGGAGTGCTCGGGACGCACACAGATGCTTCACGAAGAAAGGGCGTGGTGAGAAAACACAGCAGAAACCAGAGAAGTGCTGGGTTACGGGGACGAGTGGAACACGGCGCTGAGCAGTCCACGTCAGGTAAACGTGGAGGCAGGAACACAGCAACTCCTTGCTCTCCACTGCCAACAGCCCCCTCCTCTGTGGAGGGATGGCGTGCTCCACCTTCTGCCTTGACGGCAGCATTCCAGAGCAGGTGTTTGGTGCAGTGGGTGAGGCACCAGCACGCCTGCATTCCACACCAGAGTGCCTGGCTCACGTCCCAGCTCTGCTCCTGATTCTAGTTTCCCCAGCAACACAGACCCTGGGAGACAGCAGGCGCTGGCTCCAGTAGGTGAGTCGCTGCCACCCATGGGAGAGACCTGGATCGAGTAACTCCCCAGGTACTTGGGGAATTAATCAGAGCACAAGAGCTCTCTTCTTCTCTGACACTCAAAATAATTTTTTTAAAAAACTCACACTGTGGTCCACTTAGCACCCTACACACACAAGATCAGGTCGGATGGATGCAGGGAAAGGTGGGCACTTGCGGAAGGGATAGCAACACCTGTGAGTTATTTGGACACAGCATAGCTTACCTGCTGGGCCTCACTCTGCCGAAGGCTGTGCTGGCCGGGTTCCCGGCACCACACAGCTCTGTAAGCCCCGGGAGAAACACTTCCTCCCTGTGAGGCTTGCGGAGGACAGTCAATCCCTGGAGGAGCGTGGCGTTCCCAACCAAGCCGAAACACTGCTCGCAGCCCAGCTCCTGCCCTACGAGCTCACAAGCTGCCAGGACCCCCTGTGCACACAACTTCACAGATTTGAGGAAGTAAGTTGAGAGCAGACCCTTCCTGGCAAACAGACATTCCAGGCTGACAAGGTAGTGTTAGCGTCCCCAACATGCGGACAGAACAGATGTCAGCCAGACTGGACTGCCCAAGAGATTCACCCAGGCAGCTCTCAAGAAACACCTCAACACTCAGAATTCACCAGGGATTGGTTAACTTAGCCCATCCAAAGTAGAATCGAGGCTTCATAGTTTTGGAGGTTGTTTTTGTTTTTACTGTTCCTTTATTTTCATCTACTTGAAAGGCAGAGTGAGAACAAGAGATACAGAGAGCTTTGCCATCACTGGTTCATTCCCCAAATAGCCACAACAGCCAGAGCTGGTGCAGGCCAAAGCCAGAACCCCAACTTCATCCGGGTTTGCCACGCAGGTGACAGGGGCCCAAGCACTTGAGCCATCACCTGCTGTCTCTCCTGGTGTGCATCAGCAGGAAGCTGGTTCAGAAGCAGAGCAGCCCAGACTGGAATCAGCTTTCCAATTCGCAATCCTGTCCTAAGCAGTGGCTTAATCCACTGTGCCACGCCTGCCCAGTGTTTTGTTTAAAACTCCCGAGTCAGCCGTGGACAGGAAGCACAGCGCAGGAGCCCAGGTTGCAGATGGCAGGGCACAGGTAGCAGCAGGGGCAGCTGCTGACATCCATAAGCTCCTTCCGTGGGCCGGGTCCTGCCCCGCAACTTCACTGACATCAACATACCCAACCTCCCCCCACCCCACCCCAACGCCATCATTAGTATTCCCATTTTTCAGATGAGCTAACGAAGGCTCAGAGAGGCCGCATAATGTGCTCCAAGTCACACAGCTAGGAAGTGAAGGGGCCTGCGGACCCCACAGCCTGTGCTCTATAGCCAGGGAGGGAAGGCCCCTGTCTGCAGCCCTGCTCCATCGCAGTGGCTTCTCCAGAAACATCTCCTGGAACAATTCATGCTCTGTGTCAGATACAAAAGCCCCAACACTCACACAACCCTATTACCTCTTTCAGCCTGGTCTCGGATGTGCTCACGGGAAGTGGAGGGCCCACATCAGGGCTACAACATTTAAGGGGACAGAGCCCCCAGAGAAGGCAAGGGGTCCCAGGGTAACCCGTGAACAGGTCAAAGGGACAGGCACTGGCCCCTAGGAGACCCTGTCATGTGGGAGGTTAGAATGTGGAGCACAGAGCTCCCTGCTGGTTCGATACAAAGCGACACTCCCAAGATTTTCATTGACAAACCCCTAGCAGGCACAGGACATGGTCCACTTGTCTACAGACCAAGGAAATGTTTCCCCCAGCACTCTAACTCACTCTCGGGCCAACAGAGCCTACCAGGAGACAGGGGTATAGAGACCAATCCCCAAGTCTTAAGGCAATTGTGCCCCGGGAGTTAGGAGAACAGAAATGCTCCCTTCTTCTGCTTGTGCCGGTTTGAGCTGGTTCCTGTCTCTTGGGACCAAAGCCATACTCCATGTGATAGAGAGTTGGCACGGGAGTCAGGCGGTGGGCGAGGGGGGAGGTCTAGAGGACGAGAGGAATGACATTATAGCCAAAGATGTGCAATGCTGCGCCAAGTCACATCAAGGATTCCAGGACACAGCCACCAGCTGGGGAGGAGCTTCAGGCCTTTGATAGCTACTGCAGACCTCAGGGGTTCAGTGCTGAGAACGAGGAGCCTAGAGCGGCCAATCCTCTAGACTCGCTCCAGCCCCGAGAGGCTGGGATGCCTCAGGAGGAGCACAGAGGCCTTGTCAGCGTCTCGCTCCTGCAAGCACACACGGTGCCGGGGCATCCCTGTCATCGCGTCTCTCTGCCGGTTGGCGACTGGCCAAACGTGACCAGCAGAGACTCGACCCCCACCTGTGTGGGCCCCGAGTCAGCCATGGCCCTGAGGGCAGCAACGTCAACATCTGCTGTGCCTGGCCTTGCAAAGTGGGGTTAACTGACGGCAAGGAAGATTAAGTGCATGTGAAATGCTCCTGATTAATTAGGGCACGAAGAGGCACAGCTTGCTCGGGCCCTCCGGCTGCGGTACAAATGCCTGGGCAATGTTCAAGCAGACACACGCTCATGAACCACTGTAAACGAACGGCACACGGTCACTGGGAGGGCACCGGCGGCACTCACACCCAGATGCTGTCACCAGCTCCACGAGGTCCTGCCCCACGCCTGACACCCGGGCAGTTACGCTTAGGAACAACCACAACACCCTAGACCCAACATGGGCTCCGGCCATCAAGACGGCTGGGTTGCAGCCCTCGTTCTGCTGCTCTCCCTCCTAGGCAGCCACGGGGTGTCGCCTGCCTTCTCTGAGTCTCAGTTTCCCTCCAACATGGGCATGATGACACCCGCTGTCTACATCCAGAGGTAGGGAGGCGATTCAATGGGGAATGGGCAGCGGCACTGTGCTAACATTTGGCTCAGGAATCATCGCTCAAGCTGTCATCAGTCATGGACAACAGGCAAGACAAGCAAAGGATGCTGCCTACTCTTGGAATCAAGGCAAGTGAGACCCCCCGAGGTGGACAGACAAGAAATGCCCAACCAGCCCTGTGGCGCAGCAGGTTAAAGCCCTGGCCTGAAGTGCCGGCATCCCATAAGGGCGCCAGTTCTAGTTCCGGCTGCTCCACTTCCAATCCAGCTCTCTGTTGTGGCCTGGGAAAGCAGTGGAAGATGGCCCAAGCCCTTGGGCCCCTGCACCCACATGGGAGACCCAGAGGAGGCTCCTGGCTTCTGGCTTCGAATCGTCGCAGCTCCGGCCATTGCAGCCATCTGGGGAATGAACCATCAGATGGAAGACCTCTCTCTCTGTCTCTACCTCTCTCTGTAACTCTTTCAAATAAATAAAATAAGTCTTTAAAAAAAAAAAAAGAAGAAAGAAATGCCCAAGAGTACAAGCACCAGAAGCCAACAGAGACCAGTGGACTGTGCGGATGCTTGGAGCCCACCCAGCTGGCCGGAGCAGCACATGTCCATTACTGCTGCAGAACACCACAAGGACCTGACCCACGTGTCCTGAAGGTTCCGGCACAGGCACAATCTAACATCCTTAGAAGCGCAGAGAGATCCCCTCCCTCTGTAGGAGGGAGATGGCAGTCTCCTGTCCAGCTGCACTCCTAAGCTACAAAGAGCAGGACAGGCCAGCACTGGAGTTTTTCATGAATTTAACACCTTTTCCCTCCTAGTTCACCTGTGCAGAGTGGGCTGGGGCTGCTGGAACAAATGGCCGTCCCTGGGTCAGCAGCAACCATCTTACAGACAGGAGGCAACCAGCATTAGGACGAAAGCCGACAACCCAGAACAGAAAGAGCCTGGATCCTGACGGTCAGTCCCACCGAGCTGCTGAACCACCAGGCCTGGCTTGTCCCAGACTTCCCATTGGATGGGAAACAGAAACACCTGCTGAGGCCATTGGCAAGTGTGGGGGCTCAAAGCAGTCCTAATGGACTGGCCACCTAACACAGCAGCAGACAATGATACTGACCTTCTCTGCCCTGACGCCATCTCTGGGGTCGTAGGCAAGCAGAGCTCACATCCCAGGGGCACCAGGACAGCATGCAGAGCCAAGTTACCCACCCTCGCTGACCACAGGGCCCTAAGGGCGGCTCATATATCATGGGGTGGTCTTGGGGACCAGAACAGATCAAACACCACAGCTGAGGTCCTCGACATGCACTGGGCTTTCCTGGGAGGCGGCACAGCACAGCCTACGGAACTCCAGCTCGGCTGTCACACACACACACAGACTGGAGACGCCAGGCTCCACCAATCACCGGCCATCTAACCTCACAAAGGATTTCACTTCTCTGAACCCGTTTTCTTGGCCTACATGTGGGGCCATCAATATTTACCTCCCCAACAGCTCTCATGAGAAGTAAACAGGAATGAATGGAAAACACCAGAAACACAGGATGAACTGGATGACTGAGGCCGGTCCTCACTCCGATTCCCACCCCGGCCGAGGCAGAATCACCTGTCACAGCCTTCCCGGACAGCGCAAGCCTGCCCTAGTGCTGCACCGCTCTCAGAACGCCCCCTGTGCCCAACCCTGACTTGCACCTTTCTGCTTCCTCTCCCCAAAAGGATCTGTGAGGAAGCAAACACTGTATGTGGGGGGACAGGCTGAAAACCTCCCCCAGGCAGAAGAGGTCGGAGCCCAGATCGGGCTGGGACTGTGCACCCCGAGACCGCAAGTCTTCAGGATGGTGCCTGTGACCGTGTCCCCGGGGCCCGGTCTGGAGGGAGAGTGGGAACAGCACCTCCCTCATTCAACCCTCCAGCTTCCAGGAAGCCCGTCAGGTGGGTGACACTCCGGGCACCAGCAAGTCTCCCTCTTTGGAGTTTGTATTTTCTTGGTGTTTAGAGTTGGAAGTCCTGAGCTGGACGGATTAGCGGTCCTGGGTCACTGCTGACAGGACCTCAAATCACCAACAAAAGCAGGAGGCAGGAAGGTCCAAGATCAAGGCCAGCTGAGTGCTCTGGCTGCCAACCTGAAACACTGGGAGTCTCCCAAGCAACAACATGGGAGAGAGGGACCAGGCTCAGTCATCCCACTACCTGCCCCTGCACAGCACTCAGCGGGGGGGGGGGGGGGGGGGGGGGGTGGCCCCAGTGGGCACAGACCCTGGGGCCCCCACAAAGTCACATGGTGAGTGGCACCCAGAACCCCAACCCACGCTCTCTCTCCACAATGCCATTCTGCCTGGGGCAGAGGACAGGTGGCAGGAGAGACCCCTGTCCTTGTCCTTGGTGTCTCAGGGCTGCTCTCCACCTCCCCAGGTCTGACCCCTCACCAAGCAGCTGACAGCCCCCTGCCCCAGGAAGGGCAGCTCCTTGGAGACCCGCAGCTCCAAGATCTCTCCCTGCCGCCTGCCCTGGACAGCCCACCAAGCTGCATGACCGGGCACATGTCACTCACTCACTCATTCATTCATGAGCTCCCCCTGAGCAGCTGCTGTGAGCCAGACATCACACTGGATGCTCAGGGGCCCCGCCCAGAGCTTCAGACAGCTGGGAAGACGGGCACCAAACAGCAGCAGAAGGCAACGGGCACCACGAGAGACGCTGGGAAGGACTCGGTACCTGAGCGGGGGCGGGGGGGGGGGGGATGGCTGGGGAAGGCGGAGCTATGATTAAGCGCAGTGGGGGACCAGACATTCCCAGGAGAAGGAAGGGCCTGACCCAAATCCCCGAGGCAAGAAAGAACACAGTGAATCAGCGGGACTGACCGCAGGCCTGTGGCTGGAAGTGACCAGCACAGGGACGAGGGAGGAAAAGCGCAGGCAGGGACACAGCAGGCAGGAACCTGGCTTCTGCTCAGGTACAGAAAGAGGCCACAGCAGAGAAGCGAGCAGACCGGCTGGGGGCAGGAGGGCGAGGGTCTCAGCCAGAGATGCGCCGCCATCTGGCTGCAGAGCCCGAGCGAGTAGCAGGCCTCCTCGGCGTGCCTGTCCTCCCAGGAGTCCCTGGGAACACACCATCGCACTCACACCTCAGGCCCAATAGACAACACCACCTCCCACTAACCCCTGGGTTTGTTCCCCAGCCTACCTTTAAATGGCGCAGACTTCAGATGGGGACAGAAAGTTGGCTGATGCAACTGATTCGGCCCCGAGGCTGGCTGGGGACACCCAGGCCTGTGCGAAGTGACAGTGAGTGGTGTGGGGCTCTGTGTTTTTTAAAGCTTGACCTTCGTCTTGCCAGGGAGTCCAGCCCTGAGGCTTCTGGAAGCCAGAGGAGAGGAAGCAACCAAACTGCTCCCAGCCGCCCTCCTCCAGGGAGACGACTGCCGGACCCTGAAGGCCCAAAGGCAGCAAGGAACACGTGCGCGAGTGCACTAGAGGCTTTGGAGTGGGCCGTCCCTGAAACCCCCTCGTCTACACGGAAAGAAACCCGTTGCAAACTCCGCCTTCAAGCCTTCATCAGACTCCTGACCGGTGGGCAGCAAGAGACACGGAACACGCTGGGGAGGAGCTGCAGCTCAAGCCCACGAGGGCAGGGCTGGCTGAGCACAAGCAAACCAGCACTTCCCCACTGGGGAAGCCCAGGCGGGGACATCGAGTGGGGCTCATCTCAGAGTCATCCGTGGTTTCAGAAACACGAGCCACAGCTCTGATGCACTCGCCACCCCAGCCCACCGAGCAACAACCACGGACCAGAAGGACCTGTCCTGTGCTGTGATCACTTCCCTCTTAGGAAAAAGCTACAAGCTCAGCTCGTTGACCTGGGATCCACTGATCTGATGGGATCTTCCAGAGCCTGTGGGATCGGGCTCCTCACCAGGGGCACAGGACAGCTTCCTACTCACCGGTCTGGAGGTGGCGGCGGCATGGGGTGCACACCTGAGGGTGTGCAGGGAGGTGATCAGGAGCGCAGGAGTGAGGCCGCCCCTGGAGCACAGAGCAGCAGGGTATGGAGAGAGCTGGACTGCTGGGTCCAGCCTCGGTCCAAGCTGTGCGCCGACAGTCCCTGCTGTGTAACAGGAACACACCGAACCTCCCTGCTCCCCAGTGGGGCACCCGGACACAGGGATGTGGGCGCCCACATGCAAAGCGAGTACTGAGTGAGCCGCAGGCTATGGCAGCTCCTGCTACACAGTGCCCCCAAACAGCGGGGTGCTCAGTGCGAATGGTTCTCTCCCTCCCCTCAAAGAAACAACACCTCGAAGATCCTAAGGGTTGAGGGGCCATGACCCTGGGTGCACCTGCTGCCTTGGTCTCTCACAGTCAAGCCCAGCCCAGCCCAGGCCAAGCGTCTGTTTCTTACAGAAGTCACTCACCAAGTCTCCCCATAGCCTGGTCTAGTACCTCCCATAAGGAGGCCATCAGACTTGGCATTCTCCTCCAACCTCAGTCCCACCCCTTCCTCACCCCCTTCAGGGCTTCTCAAAGAGTGACAGGCCAGGAGTAAAACGCCACTTCCTCTGCGACCAGAAGGGCACCTCCTGCCCTGAAATCTGTCCAACAGCCTGGTCTCGGGTGCCAGGCCCAACTGCCATCTCGGCTAGCGCGGCACAGCGCTCCTCTTTGGGACAACAATCAGTAACTGACACAGCACCAGGAAAATCTCTATGGTTCAACACTGGCCTTTCCCGTTTCCTTTTGCATGTCTGGCAACTACTAACACATTGCTAAGCCTCATTCCAGAGCTGTCAATCAATCCTTGGCCTTAATAAACAGTTCGTGGACAAATTCATTGCATAGGTTACTAGAACCATTATCCCTTACTTAAGACAAGCTCATAGGGGCAGGCGTTGTGCACGGCAGGTTAAGCTGCCATTTGGGATGCCCACGCCCCATATCACAATGCCTGGCACAAGTCCCAGTTCACACTTCCAATCCAGTTTTCTGCTAATGCACATCCCGGGAGGTAGCAGGTGATGGCCCAAAGACTTGGATTCCTGCCACGCACGTGAGTGACCCAGATGGAGTTCCAGACTCCTGGCTTTGGGTTGGCCCACCTCTGGCTGCTATGGGCATTTGGAGAGGGTACCAGCAGATGGAAGATTGTCTCCCTGGCTCCCCTTACTCTCTCTCTCTCTCTCTCTAATAAATAAATTTTTTTTAAAAAAATCAATCCTGTAAAACACTGAGAGAGCCTCCTTTTGTCCCTACTGAAGACCTCCTTCTGATGAGTGCAGAACACAGGGGAGATGGTCTGAGACAACCCTCGGGCATGAGCAGGGGCTGGCACCATGCACCGCACACGCATCACCTGATTCTCGTCTGTTCCTGCAGCCAGCGACTTCCAGCTGCTCACAAGGCGCCCAGCCCTCGGCTAGACAATGAGGAAGCAGAAGGTTCAACCTAATTTCTCAACCTTATGATGGTGCAACAGCAACACACAGTTGAAACTGTGCTTTGATTTTTGAACTTTCCTTGGGCCAGTAATGTGCTGCAACTCCCGTGTCAGCCCCACGGTGACCAATGGAAACCCCCGGTGCCTGCCTGACACTGGCCTTACCGATTGCAGGCCCCTGAGACACTCACCACATCATTATAAAACAGGACTGGTGGTTGTTAGGTGACTCCGCCCAACTGCAGGCGGGAGTAAGGGTTCTAAGCACATGTAATGTGGGGAAGGCTAAGCTGGCAGGTCTGCTAAGTCAAGTATATCATAGGCATTTTCTTTTTTATTTATATGAAAAACAGTTACAGAGAGAGGGAGAGACAGAGAGAGATCTTCTATCTTTTGGTTCACTTCCCAAATGACTGCAATGGCCAGCGCTAGGCCAGGCCGGAGCCAAGAGCCTGAACTCCATCCAGGCCTCCCACATGGATGGTAGCGGCCCAAGCCCTTGGGGCACCTTCCACTGCATTCCCAGGCACATTAGCAGGGAGCTGGACGGGAAGCAGGTCAGCCAGGACTCCAGCCAGTCTCATAAGGGATGCCAACAACACAGGCAGCGACTTAACCACCTGCCCCACAGGCTGCCCTTCACGTGCATTTTCAACTCGTGGTATTCTCAGCCTACGAAGGGTTTATCAGGTCGTAACCCCGTTGTCACACATGGAGGAGCAGCTGAGCACAGGAGGAGGAGAGATGAGATAGGATCGCTCACCCCCACCCTCAGTGAGCTTGCAGACCTGGCGAGGGAGGCGGGTGGGTGAGCAGGAGCACAGAACGGGACGAACAGAGACGGACACACCCACAGCAGTCACCGAAGCCCTGGGGCGCGAGGACAGTTCAGCAGCGCTCCTCGAGGGAAGATGCTCACACAGTGCCCCGAAGGCCGAGCGGCTAGCTGCCGTAATGAAGAGCGTGGCGGCAGTGGCCACACCTGGTTCCAGCCAGCTGCCCATCTGTACAAGTAACCAGTGGTCGGTCACCAGATGTCCTAATTTTCCCAGTAAAGCTAAATGCTTCCTGTATTGTTGTTTCTTCAACGCCACGGAAATGTGCCAATTGTGAAACGCTGGCAACCAATTCAGAACACTGTTTCCAACACTTCGCAGCCCAGTCTCCCTGTGGAACACCACTTTGAAACCAATGGCCCTGAGCAAACGCAGAAGCAAGGAAGCACAGCACTGAGACACGCTGGGTGCATTCTGTCTCAAGGACAAGGTCAAGGGAGATGAGGCTGAGTCGTGGGCAGGGGCTGCTCAAGGAATGCCGTGAACTTGATGCCTGAGGGGTGGGCTGTCTACGGCAGTGGCTGCAGGATTCTGTGTACCTAATATTGTGAGTTCTCAGTACCACGTACACCAGCTCTGCAAAACCCAGTGGTGTCAGGGCAGGCACTACGGTGTCACAGGTAAAGCCGCTGCCAGTGATGCCGGCATCCCATATGTGTGAGTTTGAGTCCCAGCTGCTCCACTTTCTATGCAGCTCCCACCAACCTGTCTGGGAAGGCAGGGGAGGATGGCCCAAGTGTTGCCACCCACGTTGGAGGCCTGGATGAAGCACCTGGCTTTGGCCTGGCCCAACCTTGGCCATTGCAGTCATTTGGGAAGTGAACCAACAGATGGAAGATGTCTGTCTGTGTGTGTGTGTGTGTGTGTGTCCCACTCTCTAACTCTACCTTCCAAATAAATTAATTAAAAAAAACAAAAAACAAAAAACAAAAAACCATGGTGTCCATGTATCACAATTCTACACAAGGTCACCATAGAGAGGAGGTAGAAGAGGCACGGAGAAACTGTACGCTGTTCTTACAACTTTTCATAAAGCTTAAATTCTTTCAAAACAAAACTTTAAAAATGACATATTCACACATGAAAGAAAAAGGAGAGAGGGAGGGAGGGAGGGAGGGAGAGAGGGAGGGGGTGGGCAGGCCATGGTCAGACTGACCAGTACAGTCCTCCTGTGGAGCAGGTGCCGGCTGTCCCTGCAGTCTGACTCCGCATCCATAGTAACAGGGCCTCCTTGGCTGGCCACAGGACCACTCAGAGAAAGACACTGCCAGATGTGCCCATGTCACTAAGTCCAGCGGAAGCAGGAAAGTGGGAGGCCAGGCCGGAGGCTGCACAGGGGCTCCAGGAAGGGGTGTGCCTCCCCTCTGGCAGCAACCCGACTATGAGGGACACAGGTGCCAACCGAGGAGGGGCGGGCTGGGAGCAGAAGGGGGCAGGGCCCAGGCTGTTACATGGGAAGCAGTAAAGTTCTGTGCCGTTTAAATCCACGTTACCCAGGGCTCTTTGTCCTAGCAGCCAGCGCAGCAGGCCACCTGATGCACTATGCACGTGGCTCCCAACAACGCACAGGGACATGCACACTGGCCAGGGACGAGCAAAGGAAACTGACAGCGGCCAAACTTCCGGGGTCCCGAGTGAAAGCGGCTCCTGTCTGAAGCTGTCATCCTCTTGTTCACAATCCTCCCCTGTGTGACTCCGTCTGAGTCACACGCTCTGTCGCTGCCAAGAAGCCACAGCTGGGGTTAGGGAAGACAGATGACCGAGGGGACTCTCCAAAAAGCGATCATTCTTCGTCCCCTCCCACGCCGGGCCAGGCAGCACACACACAGCGAAGCCTGCAGTTCGCCGTGACCAGGGTCCGCGCCCAACTCCCCAGCACTGAATGCAGACACAGAGAGCCTACAGACCCCGTCTCCACGGTGCTCCCCCGACCACACACAGCGCAGCTCACCGGGCAACAGCACCACACTCACGCGCCTGGAGGTCTCTAGGGCTTCGGCGAACGGCTGGGATTCCCCAGAACGCAGACAGCACTGTCTCCATTTCTGGAGTTTTCTAGCACCCAAAAAGAAACCATTTCTGCTATAAATCACCAGGGCTACATAGAAAAAAAGTCTAATTTACCGAAAGGGAAACAGTCTTTTCAGGTGGTTTTTTTTCTCCCAATACACACTCATAGGAGCCGGCGTGGCCTAAGAAGTAAAGCCATCACCTGCAACACTGGCACCCCATATGGGTGCCAATTTGTGTCCCAGCAGCTCCACTTCCAATCCAGCGTCCAGCTGACAGCCTGGAGAAGGCAGAGGAAGATGGCCCAGGTGCTTGGGCCCCTGCCACCCACATGGGAAACCTGGATGGAGTTCCTGGCTCCCGGCTTTGGCCTGGCTCAGCCGTTGCTGCCACGGCTTCTGCCTCTCCCCCTCTCTCTGCATCTCTGCCTTTCCAATGCCTGATAAGTAAAGCTCTTTAAAAAGACAAAGACACACACTCACACTTGGAGCAAGATGCTTAGGAGAGCCTGGCTTCCGCCCTGGGTTAACGGCGGCCCTCACTGGGGAGAAAATGGCTCGCAGAGCTGTCACACACTCCAGCACCTGAGCTGCCTTCCCGAGCCTCCCCATCTCCTTCCTGCATGGATGAGCAGGCAACCAGCAGCACTCACACACTGCAAGAAGACCCCGGTTCAGGGCCACCCCTGGGGACAGCTGGGTCACGCCGACACTGGTGGCAGTAGGAGGCAAGTGTCTGGCATTCTCGCCAATGCCTTTTCCTCAGTACAACCTCCCTTTCTAATTTCTCTCGGCAAGCCAAAGGCGGCCTGAGTACAATACACAGCAATAAAGAGCAATATACAGCAATCAAATTCTAACAAAAAACTTGCATGGAAAAATATCACAAATGTCCAGGGTTCAGGGAGATGAACGCGCCAACTATTTCATGTGCTACAAAGACCATGTCAGCTGCAACGCATGAAAACGATGGGCCCAGCCCAAAGCTAACCCTGCAGTAATCCTGAGGGGAGCCTGGCCACCAGACAACTCGGAGGACAAGGAAAACCTGGCAGGAGATTTTTAAAAAGCACTGGCCTCACAGAACTCCAGCTGGGTGAGGGCTGAGCAGATTCCCCAAGCAGTTAGAGGCTCACCAGCATGGACCCACACCTTGATTTCCCTAGCAAGGCAGATGGTCTGGGACCAACTAGTGGCCACAGTTTCAAGGAAATGAATTCTGATTTTTTTTTTTTTCCTGCCTCATCTGGAATTAAGAGCCTTAGAGGCGCATTTTCAATTCCAGGAAAGTGAAATGAGTTTTTCAAGTACCAGTTCATCTTTTTATCAGCAAATTCTAAAAGGATTCTAATCATATACTTAGGGCTCCAGGAAGGAAGGGATAAATTGATGATTGCAGAACACCGTGGAGATATGGTCAATAGAAACACTGATACAGTAAGACATTCTCCTTGTTCACTGTTACCAAGGGACATGCGTGACTATGTGATCAATATAAAATGATTAAAATTAATCAGGGGAGTGGGTATTTGGCCTAGTCATTAAGCCACCCACGTCCCACATGGAAGTGGCCAGGAATCTAATTCCTGACTCCACCTCCTGCTAATGTAGACCCTGGGAGACAGCAGTGATGGCTCAAGTCTCTGGGTCCCTGCCATCCAGGTAGGAGACCTGGACTGTGTTCCTGGTCCCTGCCTAGGCCCAGTCATTGTAGTCATCTGAGGAGTGAACCAGCCGACCAGCCCACGACCAGCCCACTACCCCTCCCTCCCTCCCTCCAGGAGGTGGGGGGAGTCTCCACCCCCTCAGACAAGCCCACCGCCCACAGGTTTCAAATTCCAGCCCTTGTGTCTGGGAGAGGAGGCCCCACGTTGAGTGTCACTACCCAGGCGAGAAGGGGGCAACAGGGCTATCGCCGGCAGAGGGCGAGGACAGACCAAACCGTGAGCACGTGGGGCCGCTGGTGTGCACAGTGACCTGGCAGCAGCACGGTGCAGCGAGAACCCGGCTCGGGCACATTGCTTGCACCCCTGTGTAGTTGGCAGCTCCACTTCCCAGGGCTGAACTCCAAAAGCTGCGGTCCCCCAGGGGGAAGCCAGGCGGCTGACACCGCGGCAGACGGGATCTCTCACTGCGTCCGTCCCGTTTGTACCTTTCGAGCTCTGTCCCTGTAAATGTGTTGCTATACGGGAGGGAAATTTAAATATTCATGTTTAATGTCCCTGCGTAAGATGGGGGGGGGGGGTGGAAGAGCTGGACTGGCTGGGCCAGACCACGGGAGCGTGCCCCCTGCTGGGTGTGCTCGCCTCCCCCAGGAACTAGACAGAGGGTCGGGGAGTGCAATGGGCAGGGCCAGGACGTGTGTGCCTGTGTGGGGCTGCAGGAGCCTGGGGGGCTGTCTCCAGGCCCTGCTGCTCCCTCCCCTTTAAACAAACAGCATGGGGAGTCCCAGCCAGTTTTACCCATATCCAGGGCACCCCCAGCGCCGGACTGAAACCACACGAATGCAACTCCTCCACCTCGGCTGCCCCACTTTTCTGGGGCACCTGTCAAATAAAGCTGACATTTCAAACACGGCTGCCCTGGGCCTCCCGCCCCGAGCAAGGGACCCGTTGTGGATCGGCCCTGAACTGCACGGAAAGGTTATGTAAGCTGCTGCTGCGGGCGCAGCCGAGAGACAGTCCCAAGAATGGCAAGAGCAAGCGGATCCCGGGGCTCTGAGGGAGGCCCTTCCCTGGGGGTGCGGGAGCAGGAGGCACGGGAACGCGATAGACCTCCACGGAAACCAGGAACTCCGAAAGGAAAGCAGGCCGGGCTTGGCTCAGAGGGCAAACCCGGAGCTCGGCATTGACACTGAGGCCTCAGGGGTTCTCAGCCGCCCGACTGCTGACCACGGGCCAGGGAAAGCTGGGGGTGGAGAAGCTGAGCAACGTGGTGGTGGAGGACGCCCACTGACCACCAGTGACAGAGAAAGTCACTCCCGCTCGGCCCGACGGCTTTCCTTTCGTCCCCGGCCAATGCACTTCATTGCTGGATCCCAGAACCGCCAAAACTTCCCGTGGAGTCTGAACTCTTTGTGGGTTCGTATAGTCAGAGCTCACATGGACTGAGAGCCGAGTGCGAGGTCATGCGCATGTCCTATGCATTAACTCATTCAGCCCCACGCTGAATTGACAGGGACACTGGGGACCCGAGGTTGCACAAGGCGGAGCTGGACCTGCACCCTCGGCTCTCCGGCACCGTGAACGCTGCCCCACACGTGCAGGGAAGGAATCAACCAGTGACAAGCAAGTGTCCAGGTGCCTGACTGTGTCTGGAGCCTCCAACGACTGACACGCGCACTGCCGGCCCAGCACACAGACCCAGCGGGCGGCCTCCCCTGTAGCACACTTGCCCCATGTGCCGTGGATCCGTGTTGGCTGCAGGACCGAGATGCGGTCCTTGCGGTCAAGACAAGACCACCCAGAGGGCGACAGAGGGCACGGCGGCTGCCTCCTCAGCGTCTCAGAAAGGCACCATCAAACCCGCAGCGCAGCACGGCGCCCATCTCCCTCCAGGCCCTCACTGGGCTGGCTTCCTCTCCCGAACCTTCAGGACCTCACGGCAGGGCTGCAAGACCCCTGGCTCGCTGGTCCTGAGAATCCCTCCCAGCAACAGCCGAGAGAAGCCCAGGACCTGCTCAACATGCTGGCCCACAGCTCAGGGATGTCTGCTTGCCCTCTGTGCCCTGGCTCGGTACCGACGGTGATGACAAATCCGAGCAAAACAACCGAGCTGGTTATGCCTCTCTGCTACGTACCACACCCCTCCTAGCGAAGGCAGGCGGCGGCCGCGTGAGGGTTCACAAGCTGAGTGAACACTCACAGCTGGTCGACTGTATCCCACGGAAAGCAAGGAAATGGGAGAACTGTTTCCTGCTTTGCCGTACAGGGGCTGCCACAATAGGCCCTCCCTCCAGAAGCCACCGAGGAGACGCGGCTGTAGCCACGCCACGGAGAAGAAGACGTTCTGTGGCTGCCTGAGGACTTCCAACTGGCAAAGAGCACTGCTCCCATCCTGCCCGCCGCCCCACGCCACCACCTAACTAGGGCACCAGCTCTGGACGTGACAAATCGCGACAGCAAGGATACACCGCAGCAGATGAAAGGCTACAGCGCCCCCTGGTGGCTCTTCAGCCCCTCTACTGCAACCATCAGGAATCAAAGGCTGAGCCACTCTGACAACTTACCGCTCCCAAATCCTCCTGTGTTTCAACAAAGAAATTAATTCAAGAGTGAAACACGTGGGCATTTTGTGCAGCGTGTAAGCCATGGTTTGAGTACACATCCGTACTGGGATGCCTGGGTCTGAGTCCCAGCCTCACTCCCAATTCCAGACGCACCCTGCAAGTGGCAGGCGATGGTTCAAGTACTCCCACGCAAAGGAGACCCCAACCAAGTTCCAGCTGTGTTGTTGGGGAGTGTACCAGCGCATCGAAGAGCTCTCTCTCTCTCTCTCTCTTTACCTTCCAAATGGGTGTGTGCGTGTATTTTTTCTCAGCTGCATAAGCATTTGGTGCGTGTACCAGCACATGGAAGAGCTCTCTCTCTACCTTTCAAATGTGTTTGTGTGTGTGTGTGTGTGTGTGTGTGTATTTCTTTAAAAGGGAAGGAAATGAAGACAAGGCTCAAGCAAATACCAATAAATATCAATTGCATGAATTTCCATTCAGCTAGAACTACAATGAAACAGCACACCACACCAGCAAGCGTCATACACCCAGCACGAACGTGCTGTGGCCACTCTCTCAGGCTACAGTGAGTTATTCCAGCGCATTCCGCAGGCATTTCTCATCTTCACTGTAGGGCTGAGGGAACTGAACAACTCCCAAAAACACACACGAGAAAAAAAAAAAAAACACAAAACACACTTCCTGGGATCTAAGAGTTCACTTTGGTATATTTTTCTCCTGAGTTTTGTTTCCTGAGACCGGCAGGAGGCTCCTGGTCCAAAAATCAAAGGTGTAAAACAAACAGCATTCTGGGAAAACAGGCCCATGCCTCCTCCTATCTCTGGGCTCCCCAGCCTCATCAGCACCATCGGTTTGGACCAGAGCATTTCCTGCCGTGAGGCCTGCCCTGTGCCCCTCAGGCAGTAGGGCCGCATCCCTGGCCTCGGCTCCCTGGATGCCAGCTCCACCCTCGCCCCAGCCATTGCCGACGTCCCCGGAGGCGGAAACCACCTCTAGGGAAGAACCACTTAATTACCATCGCGAGTCCACCGAAGGGCAAGCAGAGAAGAGTAAGGCGACCTGAGAGGCCTCGGTGGCAGAGACGGCCTCAGCACGACAGGAAAGCCGACGCGTCCATGCAGAGGGCAGCAAGCCGGGGAGCTGCCTCTGGGGCCGGCACCACAGGTCCCCCCTCCCCAGGGACCCTGCCTCTGGGGCCCACACTACAGGTCCCCCCTTCCCCCCCCCAGGACTCCGCCTCTGGGGCCTGCGCCACAGGTCCCTCCAGGGCTCTGCCTCTGGGGCCTGCGCCACAAGTCCCCCAGGGACTCCTCTGGATGGCCCTCTCAAAGTGTAATTCACACAGAGCCTCTCGAGAGTAGTTTCCACGTATTTATCCATTGAATCCTCACAACCCTATCGGATGGTGCAGGGACCTGACATGACCACAGCCAATCTGGTGGCAGCCACCATCTTACCATCACAGTGACCCAACAGCCATCCCAAATCCTAAGGGATCGACCACTACCACAGCTGCTGGTGCTGCCAGGCCAGGCCAGCTTCCCCACCGCCACACCTACAGTGTCTGCTGCTTTGTCCTAAGGTCTGAGCTCTTGGAAGGAAGGTGAGGAAAGTAAACTAAGGGACTTCCTCCCCCACTAAAGCACATACACGCCCAGACCCAACCACACGCGCGCAGCAAGAGGCTTCCGAAGTCTGAAACCATCGTGGGCCTGCACCTGCTTCTCAGACGCAGCGAACAGATCCTGAGCTCCCCGCTGGACACTGCAGACCCCTGGTCAGAACCCTGCCGACTGACAGCAGCCCCCCCGGCACGGGGATGAGGAGACTGCTCAGGGGAGCCCAGCCCTTCACCCAAGCCCCCGCAGATCCTAAACAGCTGCTGCACGGCCCACCCGGGCCCGGGGTTCTTCCCACCCCAACGTGCTTCCTCTCAACCCAACTCCTCCGTCAGCACCGACAGCGGGATGCCGCCAAAGCGAGGGCAGGAGAAAGGACACAACCTAACCTCGCAGCAGCTCTGACAGTGGACGGGCAGCTGGACACTCGGAATTACAACCTGAAGGTGGCTCTGGCCTTTCACCTAAAGCAGGGTGCCGCCTCCCCCCTCCCAACCCTGAAGACAACACCGTTCCCAGACACCCCACAGGAGTCTGGGCGCTCACATGAACACCCTTTGCCTCCTTCCAACTCAGTCACACCGCCCACATTGGCCAATGGCTGGCCCAGGGCGAAAGGAGCTCCAGGCCAGGGTCAAAGTCGGCGTGCACAACCACGCAGAACAGATAGTTCTGGAATCCTGGAGTGGCACCTGCCCTCCTTCAGTGTGGGAAACCGAGCCACAGCGCTGTCGAGGGACCCACTGTTATCAGAGCCAGGGTCAAAATGAACCCACCCCCCACCCCAATGCCCAAGCCAGCGGTCCTTCCACAACCAGCTCCCCCCTTGATACAGGGAAGGGGACAGGGTGTTGAAAATCCACTCACTCCACTTGACAGGCTTTTACTGCACACCAAGCCAGGGATGCGAGAAGTCAAAACAGACGCAAGCCCGCCCTCAGCGCTCAGGTTCACGTCATCCCAACAGAAGATTTGTTAAATGCTTCATAGCGCTACAGCACTAGTCTCTCCCTCCCCAGGGGGTTTCTGGAACCAGCATTGCACGGGCAGGACTGGGGGCCCTGGGACCAGAGAACTAGCAGGTCGGACACTGGTAGGCAAAGAGGTCACACTCCCACAAGAGATACAGAAACAAGCAACAGGGGCCGGCGCCGCGGCTCACTAGGCTAATCCTCCGCCTAGCGGCGCCGGCACACCGGGTTCTAGTCCCGGTCGGGGCGCCGGATTCTGTCCCGGTTGCCCCTCTTCCAGGCCAGCCCTCTGCTGTGGCCAGGGAGTGCAGTGGAGGATGGCCCGGGTGCTTGGGCCCTGCATCCCATGGGAGACCAGGAAAAGCACCTGGCTCCTGGCTCCTGCCATCGGATCAGCGCACTGGCTGCGGCGGCCATTGGAGGGTGAACCAACGGCAAAAAGGAAGACCTTTCCCTCTGTCTCTCTCTCTCACTGTCCACTCTGCCTGTCAAAAAATAAAAAAAAAAAAAAAAAAAAAGAAAAGAAACAAGCAACAGGGCCCACGCTATGGCGACGCAAGTCGCCAGCATCCCACAGAGGTGCTGGTTCAAGTCCCAGCTGCTCCACTTCCAATCCAGCTCCCTGCTAACGTACCTGGGAAAGCAGCAGAGGATGGCCCAAGTCCTTGTACCCATGTGGGAGACCCAGAAAAACACTCCTGGCTTAGGAATGACCCAGCTCCAGCCACTGTGGCATGAACCAGTGGGGGGGAAGATCTTGCTCTGTCTCTCTAACTCTTCCAAATAAATAAATAAATTTTTTTAAACTTTTTAATTAAAAAGAAACACACAACAGACTTCAGCGGGGTCAGGAAAGGCCTTGAAACCTGGCATCAGCAGCAATGAAAACGCAAAGTGGGGTCTGTGACAAGGACAAGGGGGAAGGAAAGCCTTGGGAGGAGCACCGTGGTCTGTCCCAGCTGCTGTTTACGAGCTGGGCTCTCGGAAACAGCACACGCTGACTTCCCCCAGCTGCGGAGGCTGCAAGGCCAAGGTCACGGCGCTGGCTGAAGTGGTTCATTCCCCCAGCTGTGGAGGCTGCAAGGCCAAGGTCACGGTGCTGGCAGAAGTGGTTCATGGGTGGCAGCTCCTCGTTGTGCCCTCCAGAGGCAGAAGGGGCCTGCTGCCTGGGGCCCTTCACAAGGCCATGAATCCCTTTGGTGAGGGCTTTCCCCTTGCCACAGTCACCTCCCACGAATGCCACCTCCCGACACCACCACCAGGCAGAGGGCTAGGATGTCATGAATTGAGAGGCCACAACCATGCAGTCGACAGCAAGGAACAGCATCTGTGCAAGGAAACACAGCTGGGGGTGCAGTACTTGGAGGGCGAGTGTTCCAGCAGTTTGGGGGTTTTCAGGAACAGCCAGGAGGGAGCGACAGGAACCCCGCCCCACCACACCTGAGCAGCGTGACCTCAGGCACGGTCTCTTCAACCAGCACAAGGGACTGACGCTGGGATTCAATTCAGCAGTGAGACAGACGAAGCCTGGCTCACTGCGGGCACAATCAATGAGGGGAAACCAGTGTTCTTACGCCTTCCGGCCTTCCCTTGGAAGCAAACCTGGATTACCCTAGAAGTCGGGATGCATTACTCTGGATGGATGTGGTATCTGCTGGGTGGCACCAGCAGCCACCAGGAAAACACCAAGATAGGGATGGGAGAGCAGGCAGTGTTCTGGAATTCCCAGCCAAAACCCCAGGACTAAGGCACACAGAGCTTGAAGCCTCAGGGAGCCACAGAGGCCCCAAAGACTGACCCCCAAAGATGTGCAGAAGTGAGTTGTGGAAGACCACCCCCCTCCCTGCAGTGATGCCACCACCAGCCACCTAAAGACCAAGGGAGGGGCTGGCACTATGGTGTAGTGGGTAAAGCTGCCGCCTGCAGCGTTGGCATCCCATATGGGCGCCAGTTTGAGACCCGGCTGCTCCACTTCCAATCCAGCTCTCTGCTATGGCCTGGGAAAGCAGTGGAAGATGGCCCAAGTCCTTGGGCCCCTGCACCCACATGGGAGACCTGGAGGAAGCTCCTGATTCCTGGCTTCAGATCAGCATAGCTCCGGCCATTGTGGCAATCTGGGGAGTGAACCAGCGGATGGAAGACCTCTCTGTTTCTGCCTCTCTGTAACTCTTTCAAGTAAACAAATAAAATCTATTAAAAAAAAAAAAAAGACCGAGGGAAATGACACTGGACATTCATACAGTGCCACCCCTTCCCGTGCCCTCAGCCTGGCGCTGGCTTCCTGGGCCATGGCCTGACCGTGAAGCAGCACCACCACGGAGGTTTCTGGGTAGCCTACCAGGCTCCATCCCAAACAGTGCCTGGCTCCACACTTAGTGTCTTGTGTGAGAGTGCATCTGACCCAGGTGCCCTCAGTGTGAGCACACGAGACTCAGAGGGTTTAAGACGACAAAAGAGGAAGCTCGCTAGGAGGAGCTGGGGCTAGGGCTGCAAGTCAGGACACTGGCTCGGGCCCCAGCACCCTGCCCGAGTAACCTCTCTCTCGGAGCACGTGGCACACCTCTTGGATCATGGGTATCAGAGCACTGACTGGACACTGGCAGCAGCTGGAGACAGGGTGGCCGCCTAGGTGGCCCCGGAACGCCCCACCTGCAAGGCTCGTGGGAGCCGTGGGGGAGAAAGGAGGGAGGCGAGGGAGCCCCCGCCAACCGCGCTGTAGGTCAAGGCAGACTTTCCCAGGGGCTCTTCCTCTTAACAGACTCCAGCAGCTTCCTCTGCACGTGGAACAGACTGACCACCACTCCGCCTCACTCCCACATAGCTCTCTCTCTCACCTCCGCTACCACCCACTGCCCCAGGACGGGCCAAGCCACCGCCTGGTCCCGTGGGCACTGCCAACCTTTCCAACAAGCAGGCCCTGCTGCAGCCCACCAGCCAGAGTCCACCTGTCCGCTCACTCCGCGGCCGGCTGCCTCACGGCTTCCAAGGGCAAGACGCTGGCTTCTCATCCAGCGAGCTGAGCCACATCTCTCACACCGCATCAGCACAGCGTCCAGGACTCCGAAAGCCCCCTTGGGCACAGGGTTGCGATGGAAAAGGATCTAGCCAACAGTGTGGGAAAGCAAGCCAGAGAGGCAACAGGAAGAAAACACTTTCTCTCCTTTATCAAGAAACACGCCCCTGAAACCTGGAAAGACCACACTTCTGCACACGGCTTCCACGCCCCGCAGCCAAGGGTGACTTCTTTAAGCACTGGGCCTGGCCGCCCAGCATCAAGGAGGGATTCTGGGTGGGTACAGGCAGAAGGCCTGTCTAAGCCTGAGAACTGCCATCAAACACACAAGGCAGCACCCACAGCCTCACAGAGCTCAGAGGGGACAATGTGGGTTGCCCTGGTGACACATGAACCCCCCCGCAACACATCCCTGAGCTGACCTGCAGGGCCAGCTCCCCAGCCCTTCCACGGGCAGCTCATTGGCCAACACGGCACAGTCTGCTCCCCCTGTCTCAGTGACGCCATGGGATGCGCCCAAGAGCCCAGGTGCGTGCCCTGCGGCCCAGGGCGTCCCCTCACAACCTGCTGGGGTGGCACCAGTCTTCCCAGGCACACGGCCTGGCGGGACCAGCAGCGTGCACAGTGCCCAAGGGCCACCCCTGGCAGCACAGGGTGCTCACAGCAGGACCCGCTGGCCACAGCGCCTCCTCGCGAGCACATCTCAGGGCAGTGGCAGAGGCACCGCTCTAACAGACTGCTGGGTCAGCTGATAAAAGGCAAAACCTGCTGGGCCCCAGTCACGTCTGTGAGGAGGAGGAGGAGGAGGAGGGTAGAAAGCTGCTTTGGAGCCACAGCCCCGGAGGCCCGGCCATGGGGCCTTGAGCGTGTACTCGGCCTCTGCCCGGCAACCGCCCCATACACACAGGGAGCCTGCACCGCGCAGGCCGCTGGGAAGCCAGCGAGGAAACTCAGAGAGCTTCGAGCTTAACGCTGCCGCCTGCCTGACTGAGCACTGTGGGTCACTGTCAGTGCGGTTCGCTGAGAAGCCCCCAGGGGCACCCCAGGAGCACCCCACGAGCACCCCCAGGAGCACCCCAGGAGCACCCACAGGAGCACCCCAGGAGCACCTCCAGAGCACCCCAGAAACACCCCCGGAGCACATCCAGGAGCACCCCCAGGGGCACCCCAGGAGCACCCCCAGGAGCACCCCCGGAGCACTCCCAGGAGCACCCCAGGAGCACCCCAAGAGCACCCCTGGAGCACCCCCAGGGGCACCCCCAGGGGCACCCAAAGGAGCACCCCAGAAGCACCCCCCCAGGAGCACCCCCAGGAGCACCCCCAGGAGCCCACCAGGAGCACCCCCAGGAGCACCCCCAGGAGCACCCCCAGGAGCACCCCCAGGAGCACCCCCAGGAGCACGGCTGTCTGTCCTCCGCTGCAGTTTCCCTGCTGGCCCAGGCCCAGAGCAGCGGTGTGTGCATTCTCACAAAGGCGCAGCTGCTCTGGGGCCGGAGCAGCCTCTGGCACCACGGGCCCCACTGCACCCTCTTCAGCCCCCCGACTGGGACTCAGAGACTACTTAATGCACATCTTCATTAAAGCATTGTGGCCCGAAATTCAACCTAGGAGTGTCCTCGGGTGAGCACAGAGCCGAGGTGGGGACGCCCCCATCCCATATCAGAGTGCCTGTGTTCAAGCCCCAGCTTCCTGCTAACACAGACCCTGAAAGGCAGCTGGTGACGGCCCAAGTAGCCGCGTCCCCACATGACAGAGCTGGACTGGGTCCCTGGCTCCCAACGTCGGCCCCAACCCAGACCTGGCCACTGAGGACACTTGGAGAAGCAAGCAGCAGACACACTCTCTGGCTGTGCATCTGTCTCTCTCTGCCTCTCCGAGAAACAATACAATCGGAAAAAATGTGTAAAGAACACCAATAACTAAACAAAACTGGAAAACTTGATAAAATGTTCTTGATCATAAAATTCGATGTGTACAGAAAGTACCAACAGCAGATGATGACGAGGTAAAGAGAGGTTGTGTGCCAGTTCCAAGAAGGTTTGAGAAGGGCTACTCAATACTTTTGGAGGCACTACAGGTTAACCATGTGTATTTCTTATTATGTTTCATTTCATTTCAAAAATGCATGACTGTCTTCTAACTTAACTCCAGCATACTAGGCAAACTCCTTTTCTAGTCACTCATTAAAATTAAGGTTATAGTTTGTTCCCGTAAAAGGGAAACAAAGATTTTTGAGATAGAAAGGGGGAAAAAATAAAGGAAAAGGGAGTTTAAAGGATTTTTAACAAGTAGAAGCACTGTGCCACAGTGTGTTGCATCCCACAGCAGAGCGCCCGGTTCGAGTCCCACTTCCACTGCGCGTCCAGTCCAGCTTCCTCCTAATGCACCTGGAAGGCTGCAGGGGAAGGCCCAGTGCTAAGACCCCTGAACCCACATGGGAGACCCCGAAAAAGCTCCCGGCTTCAGCCTCGCCCAGCCCTAGCCGTGACAGCCATATTGGGAGTGCGCCAGAGGTAGAATATCTCTGTCTCTCCCTCTCTCTCCAATTCTGCCTTTCAAACAACAACAAAAAAATCCCCCCCCCCACAAAAAAAAAAAAGAAAGAAAGAGAAGAAGAGGGAAGAGGGAGAAGGGGAGGAAGTAGAGGAGGAATGGAAAGGGGAGGGGAAGAGAGGGAAGGGGAGGGGAAAAGGGAGGGGGAAGAGGAAGAGGAAGAAGAAGAGGAAGAACTGGCCAGCGCCGCGGCTCACTAGGCTAATCCTCCGCCTGCGGCGCTGGTACTCTGGGTTCTAGTCCTGATTGGGGCGCCAGATTCTGTCCCGGTTGCCCCTCTTCCAGGCCAGCTCTCTGCTGTGGCCAGGGAGTGCAGTGGAGGATGGCCCAGGTGCTTGGGCCCTGCACACCATGGGAGACCAGGAGAAGCACCTGGCTCCTGGCTTCGGATCAGTGTAGCATGCCGGCCATAGCAGTCATTTGGGGGGTGAACCAACAGAAGGAAGACCTTTCTCTCTCTCTCTCTCTCTCTAACTCTGCCTGTAAAAAAAAAAAAAAAAAAAAAAAAAAAAAGGAAGAAGAGAAGAAGAAGAAGGAAGGAGGAAGAAGAGGAAGAACTGGCCGAGGGAAGGCAGGCAAGCTCTATAATCAGAAAGTCTGGGTTCATCACCAGCCTCATTACTGACTGTACCCAGCACACAGTACACTCAACTGGGATTTGTTGAATAATCTGGAGCCAGTGGTCAGAGCCGACTGAGGAAGACCCAGAAACACAGGCCCCAGGCCGCGTGGGGAGCTCGCACAGGGGCTCTCAGCGGCAGAACACACACGACTGTTTCAGCTCTGGTGCGCAGGAAAGCACAAGGCCAGACAGGCGAGTCCAAGTGCCAACCTCACAATGCTCTCCATCTCTGCCGTAGGTGCAGACGGCGACGGGGTCGGTCCCGCCTAGCCTCCTGTTCCTTCACACATCAACCAGAACACGGGCGGGAGCACCAGAGGCCCAAACTCAGGATACAAACCAGCAACTCACATGGAGAAAACTCAACGTGAAGGGAGCTGCTGCTCACGGCGACATCCGCTCGCCGAGGCCACGTTCTAGCCTGAACCATGAGCAACCCACGGTGGTGACGTGCAAACGGACTGGCAACACCCCCAACACGGAACAGCTCTGGCAAGCCCATGAACACCGCACAGCCTTGACCGCTGTCTCACCGGGAGCCATTTATCCCCAGGGGACAATGAAGCAGAGAAAACACGACACTGACCAGGTCGGACCGAGCTCACCACTAACAGCACCTAGCAGTGTGCATTTTTTCCTTACCACGAACGAAGAAACTCTCTTAAGGAAAACTCAAACAACAAAAATACTGGCTGGGGCTGGCGCCGCGGCTCACTAGGCTAATCCTCCGCCTAGCGGCGCCGGCACACCGGGTTCTAGTCCCGGTCGGGGCGCCGGATTCTGTCCTGGTTGCCCCTCTTCCAGGCCAGCCCTCTGCTGTGGCCAGGGAGTGCAGTGGAGGATGGCCCAGGTGCTTGGGCCCTGCACCCCATGGGAGACCAGGAAAAGCACCTGGCTCCTGCCATCGGATCAGCGCGGTGCGCCGGCCGCAGCGCGCCGGCCGCAGCGCGCCGGCCGCGGCGGCCATTGGAGGGTGAACCAACGGCAAAGGAAGACCTTTCTCTCTGTCTCTCTCTCTCACTGTCCACTCTGCCTGTCCAAAAAAAAAAAAAAATAGAAAAAAAAATACTGGCTGGACAGCTGGAGCTGCCACAAGTCACGTGGTAGAGTATCACAAAGCAGTTCAGCTGGGTGACCAGGGAGGAGAGAAGGGACAGCCAGGACACAAGAGCAGAACACAAGCAAGTAACAGCTGCCCTCTAGTGGCTGGAATTGTGAGACACACACCTCACAGCCACTGCACGCCAAGGAGACACAGCTGGCACGGCCCAGCTAGGGCCGCCTAGCACCAGCGCGTGCTCTCCTGGCCATGAGGGCCACAGGAGACATCAGATCTGGCTCTGCAGCCCTACCGAGGAGAACTGTAAACCCATCTGTCAACGCAAAGCCTCTCTGAGGGAGGACTGGGGCTGACTCGGGGCACTCAAAACTGCACTGCCTTGCTCCATAACTTTTTCCCAAGATGCTTTTGTAGCAAGAGACAGCAGTAACGTGGGTGTCAGGGGTGACGAACCCTCTTCTCTGAGGGGCGACTGCCAAGAATGCGTAACCCTTGGGTTGCACAGACACCAACAGGGAAGGCGTTCGGCAGCGGGCGCTCGTGGATCGTCCCCGAGTACCAGAACCTCAGAACCTCGCCACAGCACGCGCGGCAGAGCCAGCCAGCCGCACCTGGACGTTACCTAAGGCCGAAGCCACCTGGCAGGAGACGTGTGAGCCTGAGCGATTCCCTTGCAGGCTCCTCCAGGTCTGCGGGAGCTCAGACTCTGCGCTCTTCACCTGCTGGGTCAAGGTCCCTCACCTAGACTCGGACCACCCTGGGACGCGGCCCCTGGCAGGCAGCACGTTAGAGACCGAAGTCTGTCTCCCCCGGATCCACGCGCTGCAGCCCGCCACAGCTTGACCGCGGCCCGGCCCCCATCGTTGGGGGCAGGTGTTAGGGCCTCCCGGAGCGAGGAAAGCTCTCGGCAGGGGACTGAGCCGGCTCTCCTGGAAGCCAGCGAGCACTCACAGGCCCGCCCCCGTGAGCACGAAAGCCAGCCGTTCCAGGGAGAGCACAGCACGTCCCCTCGGGCTCTCCCTCACCTGCGCCTTCCCCACACATCTGCTCCCCTCTCCCGCTTCTCCCCACCCTGGGGGGCAGCACGCTGGCCCTCGGAGCCCCGCAACTGAGAGCCGTGAGAACCTCTTTCTTGACAAGTCACCTCGCATCAGTATTCGTTACAGCGATGACAGCCGAGCCAGAGCACTAACCCGCAGTGCGACTGCGTTTGAGGAGGCAATCTGAGAGGTAATTAACACTGACCAGGGCCAAGCACAGGAGCCAGTAGTCCTCGGAAGAGGAACAGGGACACGAGGGCTGCACCTGCCAGGCCGAGTGCGGACTCAGACAGGGTGGCCATGAGCAAGCCCAGGAGAGGCCACACCAGACCACCTCGGCCAGCCTTGATCTTGGCCTCCCAGCCTCCGGAACTGTGAAGACAGACCTTTCTGCCGGGGAAGCCACCCCCACCCCTGCAGCCTGACACAGCTGGGACGCAGCGACCTGCTCTTCCCCTCTCTCCCACAGATGACCCACAAGGGACGGATGGGGGTGGAGGGAACTTTCTAGAAAGCTGAGCCTCGGCCAGCGCCACGGCTCACTAGGCTAATCCTTTGCCTGCGGCGCTGGCACCCCGGGTTCTAGTCTCAGTTGGGGCGCCAGATTCTGTCCCGGTTGCTCCTCTTCCAGTCCAGCTCTCTGCTGTGGCCAGAGAGTGCAGTGGAGGATGGCCCAAGTCCTTGGGCCCTGCACCCCATGGGAGACCAGGAGAAACACCTGGCTCCTGGCTTCGGATCGACACAGTGCACCAGCCGTAATGGCCATTTTGGGGGGTGAACCAACGGAAAAGGAAGACCTTTCTCTCTGTCATTGACTAACTCTGCCCGTCAAAAAAAAAATAATAAAAAAATTTAAAATTTAAAAAAAAAAAAAAAAGAAAGCTGAGCCTCGGTGCTGGACACGCAGGGTGGCCCACAGTGCAGGCCGAGGGCCTCCAACCCTCCCAGCCACTCCACAGAGGCACCACCCCAGGCAGCCTGACCACCAAACAAGGAGGCCAAACACAGGAATCGTCCTACAGAGACTCAAGTCATAAACTCAGGAAACGTCACTCCCTGCCCAAGACACCAAACCATGAAATGATTTCTAGGAAACTGTATGCATAAAACCCAGAAAACCACCCCGCAGCCGCCACGCCCATAACTCGAGTGAGTTCAGGGTGACATTGTCTGTGAGAACACACGGGCTGGGCCAGTGACAGAGGCAGCCGAGGGAGAGGCAGAGCAAACCAGGCTTCGCGGAGATGCTGGGACCTCAGTCTGCAGAGCACGGAGTACAGGCCCGCGCCAGCTGCAGAGATGAGACCCGAGGACACATCTCAGGGCCCCTGCCATTTGAAAATGCACACGACATGACAGGGGCCGGCACTGTAGCACAGTGGGTTAATGCCCTGGCCTGAAGCACCGGCATCTCTTATGGGCGCCAGTTCAAGACCCAGCTGTTCCACTTCTGATCCAGCTCCCTGCCATGGCCTGGGAAAGCAGTGGTCCAAGTCCTTGGGCCCCTGCACCCACTTGGGAGACCCAGAAGAAGCTCCTGGCTCCTGACTTCAGATCGGCATAGCTCCGGCCGTTGCAGCCAATTGGAGAGTGACCATCTGATGGAAGACCTCTTTCTCTCTCTCTCTCTCTCTCTGCCTCTCCTCCTCTCTCTGTGTAACTCTGACTTTCAAATAAATAAATAAAGCTTTAAAAAAAAAGAAAGAAAGAAAATGCACATAACAGAACAGGTGCTTCGTCACAGCAGCTCCTGGGCTAACCACATCCCATATCAGCAGTACCTGGCTCTAGTCCTGGCTTCTCCGCTTCTGATCCAGCTTCCTGCTAAGGAGTCTGGGAGGCAGCAGGCGATGGCTCAAGTACTTGAGTCTCTGCCACTCACATGGGAAACCAGGCTGGGTTCCAGGTTCCAGGTTCCAGGCTCCTGGCTCCTGGCTTTGGCCTGGCCTGGCCCTGGCTGTTGCCAGCATTTGGAGACTAAGTCAGTGGATGAAAGATCTGACTCTCCCTGACACTCTGCCTCTCCAATAAATCTTAAAAAAAAAAAAAAAAAAAAAAAGTACATCAGGCCAAAAAACGGTGTCCCTGAGAGTGTCTCCAGCTTAGCACCAAAGCGTCCTCCGTCCACGTCACGGTGTCACCACCTGAGCCGGAGTGCAAGGCGTGGGGAAGATGCAGCACTGAGTGAGAGCAGGCCTCGGTGGGGCCAAGACCTAAGATGGCGATCGGCCTCAATCCCTACTTTTTCTAGCAAATTCCCTCTGCCTGAGAAGCACTCCTCAAGGGGCTGGCCCTGTCCTGCTGCTTCTGATCCCCCAGTGGCCGCCCAGCTGCCTGGAGGCCCGGACCCACGCTGGCAGGTGCTCGAGCCTGGGCGCAGGAGCGAAGCCATGCAGAGGGCTCGTGGTGACGATGGCAGTGGTCTCAGCCTGGACAGACGGACCCCACCCTCACTGCCTGTGTTGACAGCGACCGACTCCAAGTCAACAGTGGCTCTTCACTGACAGAAATGACAGTCTCCTTTTCAAATAAAGGCTTTCCAGGGCACCCTTAAAAATAATACAACGACCGGCACCGCGGCTCACTAGGCTAATCCTCCGCCTTGTGGCGCCAGCACACCGGGTTCTAGTCCCGGTCAGGGCGCCAGATTCTGTCCGGGTTGCGCCTCTTCCAGGCCAGCTCTCTGCTGTGGCCCGGGAGTGCAGTGGAGGATGGCCCAGGTGCTTGGGCCCTGCACCCCATGGGAGACCAGGAGAAGCACCTGGCTCCTGCCATCGGATCAGCGCGATGCACTGGCTGCAGTGTGCCAGCCACGACGGCCACTGGAGGGTGAACCAACGGCAAAGGAAGACCTTTCTGTCTCTCTCTCACTGTCCACTCTGCCTGTCAAAAATAATAAACAAATAAATAAATAATACTACAGGCTAATAGTAGAATGGGAAACACGTGACCGAAATATAAAATACGCTAGGTCATGACTTCACCCACTGCACGCTTGCCCCGCGCTCGGGGAGTGCTCGGTGGAACTCCAAGTTCACGGTCCCGAGACAAGGTGAAGCCAGTCATCCCCTCACCAGCCTCACGTGGCCGCTCGCTTCCTGCTTCCCCTCAGGACTCTGGGGTGCTAGCTGCCGCCCATGCTTCAGCCTGCCTTCCTTAGCAAGGAAAACTCAATTTTTTTAATCAGTGCCCTGCCTCCTTTGTGGCTACGGGGGAACATAGGACCCAGAGGCGTGCGAAGGACAGTGTGGGTGACTCCCAGGAAGGGTCCGTGCAGCTGGGGGTCTCCAGCTCGTGTGTACCGTGCGCCCATGCTGCAGTCTGGGGAAGCTATGCATTTTTTTTTTTTTCCAGAAACTACGTAGAACTCACGAGATGACAAAGGATCCCGATGAAACCGCAACAGGGCGATCCCAGTGGGAAAAAGAAAAGGGACCCAGTAACACGCAGGTTTCCTTGGTAGCACGTAAACAACCGCCATGTTTGCAGGCAGAAAACTGCACTCTGAGATCTCCTTCTCGCGGCACAGTTGCCCCAGCTGCCTGTGACTTCTTCCCAGGACACAATCACCTCTGGCTGATGCTACTATGGTTCCCATGCTTTGCTGCTACTTTCCTAACTGAAGGAAATTCTCAGCTTCAGTCAGAGGTCGGTGAGAAAATTACTTTTAAACCATCTAATTTAGGGCCTCGGAATTCCGCGTGAGAAACTGGAGGAGTCTCTCCTTTGCTCCTCTACCCGGAATGAGAATGGACGGCTGCAGCTGAAACACCTATTTTGTTTTAGGAGGCAAGACAGAAGGAGCCGTGTTCTCTGACGATGGTGAGGCCTGTTCTGTCCCCAGCCTGCCTAGCTCTGCACAGCAATGAAGGAACGGCTGTCTGGATCAGCCACCAGTGGTTGATACCTGGTTATGCAAAGCCATTTTAGCTCTCATCCTAATGGCTACATAGCTAAGTCTTTTTCTGGGCAGTGAAGTTGGAGACAGTTTTAACAGCAACATCTGGTCATCTTTGAGAGACTTTTCCCCACTCGGAAGAATAATTCCTCCAGAGATGGAAAGGGACCCGTGCTTGAATGATTCAACTCCACAGCCTGGGAAACACACATCCGTTTCCTGCCCAAGTTCACAGTCACACGAGAAGCAGCATCGCAGAGGCTCCGGTCACCCCAGGCTCACTGGCGATGGCTCAACAAGTACTTACTGACTGTCATCGACTCCGGCACCGAGGCAGCGGGTAGCAGGCTGCTCAGCGGACTTCCGTGGCCTGGAGAACTGGCTTCCACGCTGGGAAAAAGCAGGCAGAAGGAAGTTAGACTCAGCCACTCACCCGGTGTTTCATCACAACCTGACCGTTCCAAGTCAGCCGGGGTTGAAGCTCACTCAGGGCCGGGCAGCACACAGCCCAGGAGGCAGCCGGCCCTCAGCGCTTGCGGCCTCCGCGCTTGCAAGGTCGCTGGCTCCCTGAAATGCCTTCCCTCGGAATGAGTGCCCGCCGCCCCTCTGCGGGCACCTGAGGGCGTGTGCAGGGCCGAGAGGGACGGAAGTCACCCGGCGCACACGCTCCCAGCCGAGGCCCAACAAGGCCACGCCCGACCCTGTTTCAGCTCTCCTGCCGTAAAACAGTGTCTTTTGCTCAGTCCCTCCACAGCCACAGTTCCCACGCTGCCACGCCTTCTGCTGGGGATCTCACTTTTCACAATGGCCCCAGACGCGGTGCTCCAGGGCTGTGCGGTGCTCCCCGCACAAGGAGGCTGCGCCTCACTCAGCCACGAGGTGTGGTGCGGAGGCTGTGAGGTCAAAGTGGAGGACCTGGTAAATATGAGTGTGTGTGTCTGTGTGTGTATGTGTATGTGTGCATGTGTGTGTACCCGTGTGTGTGTATGTGTATATGTGTGTATGTGTGTATGTAGTATAATGTGTGTATATGTGTATGTGTGTATACCTGTGTATATATGTATATGTATCTGTGTATAATGTATGTGTGTATATGTGTGTATGTATATGTATCTATGTAATGTCTATGTGTGTATATGTGTGTATGTTGTATGTGTGTATATATGTGTGTGCGTGTATGCATGTGTGTATATGTGCATTGTGCATGTGTGTGTGTGTGTGTCAAGGTGACAAAAATGTGACGAGAGTCTCAAGGGAGCCTAAGCCTGTACTTCCCCTGGCAGTAATGGTTCAGTGTTCACAGCAACATTTCATAGCAAAACTTCTATAAATAAGAATAGGTATTTTTTTTTAGTTTTAAAAATTTTTATTTGAGGGGCCAGCACTGTGGCGAAGCAGGTAAAGCCAGCACCTGCAGCGCCGGCATCTTATATGGGCACCAGTTCAAGTCCCCGCTGCTCCACTTCCGATCCAGCTCTCTGCTATGGCCTGGGAAAGCAGTGGAAGATGACCCAAGTGCTTGGGCCTCTACACCACATGGGAGACCCAGAAGAAGCTCCTGGCTCCTGGCTTCGGATCAGAGCAGCTCTGGCCACTGCAGCCATTTGAGAAGTGAACCAGCAAATGGAAGACCTCTCTCTCTCTCTATCTGCCTCTCTGTAACTCCACCTTTCAAATAAATAAATAATTTTTTTAAAAAAAGGCAGAGAGACCGACGGAGAGGTCTTCCATCTGCTGATCAAAATGCCTGCAGCAGCCAGGGTGGGGCCAGACAGAATCCAGGAGCCAGGAATCCGATCCAAGTCCCCCAGGGGGGTGGCAGAAACCCAAGCACTGGGGTCATCCTGTGCTGCCTCCCCGAAGGTGCGCGGACAGGACGCTGGCTGGGAAGCAGGGCAGGCCAGGCCCAGGCACTCCGACACACTGGGGGTGTCCCCCACAGCACCCCACTCCCACCCCAATTAGCTATTTACAAAGAATCTGCAAAATTAGCAAAGCGCGCTTCACCTCTTTTGTGAAACAGGAAGCCATCGTGTGGTTAGCAAACACCCAGCGAGGAAGGAAAGCACCGGGATGCCAACGGCTGACAGAGCTGGTGGAGACTGGTGTTTTCTCATTCACTGCCACAATTTCCAAACGTTCTCAGATAAACAGCCCAAAAGAGACTCGGAGCCTTGGCAGGGTCTGGTGACACCAATCCTCCCTGACGCTGCACTGAGCAGCAAAAGCCCCCGGCAGGAGTGCCATTTTCGGAGAACGGAACCGTCGTCTACACGAGCAGGGCTCGGGGTAGACAGGAACTCCCACCCAGGAGCTAGGGTTGCACATGGAGATGTGACAAACTAAAACCACGAAGACAGGGAAGGAAAAATGAAACAGCAAGAGCAAGAGGACAGTGGTGACACAGAGACCCTGGTGTCCCTCCTGGCCCAATGACTGTGGGCTGGCCCTGGAGACACTGAATTTAGAATTAGTTCTGACTACGCGTCACAGCTATTATATAACAGTTAAGTGGCTTCAATATCATGCAACACTGGGACTATTAAATATTACTATCAAATACTAACCAACACTGAAATTCACAAAATGATAGAGGAGGTAACTGACAGGGCCCGGAAGTGTGGAATCAAAGTAGCATGCAAGTGAGGTTTGGCAAACATTGTCCCTTATCACAAGTGCCCCAGGCACAGAGCACCAGGACCCCCAGCCACCTCACAGTGTGGGGTGGAAGGTGGGACTCGGAAGACGGGCGTGAGGGCCGGGTGCGGGCGCTCCCCTCCCCGAGGCAGCGCTGGCCCCTTGACATTAACCTGAACCGAAGGCCAGGCTCCGGCACGACGTGATCCTCCGGGCCCGTCCCGTTCTCCAGGCTTCCCAGAGGGGCATCTGTGCATGAAAACAAACAGAAGGGAGGTCAGGCTTTCGTTTCCACGTCACGTTCTCCGCGGGACGAGGACACCAGCAGATGCTGCCTCGCCTGCAGTCGGCTGACTTTCTGGGGTCTCATCCCACCCCACCACTGCCCGCACCCTGCACCCTGCGTGTCCATCTGTGGCTAGTTTCATGTCTCAGACATCATGTCACCCTGGGTACCAGTCAGTGACAGGAGGCCCCATGCTCTCATTTAACCTGTGACCCTTTGGACCCTGAGTCATGTGGAATCACGCACGAAATCCACGACCTTTCAGGGAGGACCTCAGAATGAGGGAAGAATAAACAGCAGGAAAACACACACACACACACACACACACACAAACCGGCTCCTGCTTGCAGCGACCTGAGTGGGACACTAGGGGGCAGCATGGTCGAGCCGCTGAGGATGTCTGCGGCTGAGTGGGCCATTCGTGATGGTCATACATGCATTAGCCACTACTCAAGTCTCCTAGCAGGACAAAGGGCCAACTCATGAGCCTCTCCCTGGGTGATGACATTAAGATCAGTATTACCCAAGAGAACCTCTGCTCATTCAAGAAAAAAATCTCACAAGGGAAGCAGAGGTGCCCTGTGTCAAGGATGGACGCAGCACGTCCCACGGCTTCCCTGAGCCATGGCCCTCGGGCCTGGCTGAGCCACATCAAGACTGCTCAAGCTCTTACCGGCTGAACTTAAGGGAACTTAAGGGGATAAAAAAAAATTTCTCAACTTTTTCTTCTGCCTGCTTTCCAACTCACTCAATTCTTTCAAGAAATTTGTAGGGGAAATTAAAAGTGCCTATGCCCCCACCTTCCATGCTACCCACCACCGTGGTTAGCTTAGGGGTGCAGGCTCTGCCCTACTGCTTAGGTCCGGTTCCCTGCTGCCCAGCTTTGATTGAGCAGGCTTCTGGGCCTCTCTGCCCCTCAGTGGCCTCAGCTACAACAGAAGACGTAATGTCTGCCATATAACGCTTTAGAAATGCCAACCACGTACTTAGGTGTGATACTTCAACTCGGCTGCATGACGGACGCCGGCCACTTCAGGTTCTCAGCCTCCTGGTCACCTGGGCCTGCTCTCGGGGGACCCACAGAGACCTTCCCTCAGCACCCGCCTGCCCCCCACCACCACCACCATCCACAGCGCACCTGCGTGATGCACTTCTCCCTAACCTTGCTGCCACACATGGCCCTGTCTCCCTGGGCAGATCTGGCCAAGGCTTCACCACAGCCAGCTCCCCACCCCTCCTTGTGAGACGGCTCCCCCGGGACACCCTGCTGAGCCCACTGACCACCCTGACCTCAGACCTGCCCGACTCACACCCTCCATCCCCAGGGATGTAAGCTCAGGACAGCGTGACCCCACCATCCCCACCACCACAGGGCCAGCTGCCGTCCAGAGCTTTCCATGTACCCTCGCATGGCACCCTGGTCCAAAGGTGCAACACAGGCACTGCCCTGCCCCCAGGGGCCTTCCAGAGCAGGGAACCTGGTTTCTGGGTCATCCCTGCTGATCCAACTCATCTCCAGCTGTCAGAATCCACTTTCTGAATCAAAGGCAGAGACGCCAAAGCACAACATGGACACCCTGGCTGGAACATAGCAATGAAGCCAACCGCTGGGCATCGGAGTGCTGCTGGTTCGGCTCCAGCTGACTTCCTAGCAGGCCCCTCCCAATGCAGGGATGGAGACCGACTCGCGCCATGCTGCACAGAGCCCTCCCACTTGCACTGAAGGCCTCTCTGGCACCGGGACTACAGTTACCCTCATTCTGCACGAGGACAGGACGCCCGAGGACTTCGGTGACTGGTTCATGTCACAGAGATACGTGCAAGGACTTCAGGTCCGGCCGCACTGCTGAGTGCTCACCCAGCCCCTCTGCACGTCCTGGCACCCCCACCTCGGCACCACTGCCCACTCCGGGCCTTCTAGCCCACTACCATTTTTCCAGTGCCACGTGTCCACTCCCTTCAGCACATGCATCTTGCACCCACTGCACCCATCCAACCACCCGTCAGCAAGGGTTCACCAAGGCACAGCTGTGGGCCGGGCACTGGCCAGGTCCAGGGCCACACTGCAAGTGACACAGACCCAGTCCCGTGCTCCTCGTGGCCCTCCCATTCCAGCAGGGGCACAGGGTCAGTGGGTAACGACACGGACCCAGCGCTGTGGCCGTGGGAGACACAGGAGTGACCCCTCACAGGAGGGGCCCAGAAGCCTTCTCCAAGAAGGCAACACTGGAGCAGCAGGAAGCCCCTGGGGCTGCGCGAGCCAGAGGAACAGGCGGAGACCGGCTCGGGCTCCGTTTCAGGAAGTGGAAGCAGCTGGCACCGCTGCGGCAGCAGGCAAAGGGGAAATGGGAGGAAGTCAGGCCAGCAGTGTCGGTGGGGCCCAGGGCCCGGCCACTCTGGGAGTCTGGAATTCAATCCAGGTGCAGTTGAAATGATGGCTGAAGGAAGGACTGGCTGCTGACTAATAAAGAAAGGAGGGAGGGAAAACGAGGGAGGGAGGGAGCTAGGGAGGGAGGGAGGACAGACATCAGCCAACAGCAGATGCGGGGGCCGGCACTGTGGCGCAGTAGGTTAATCGTCCACCAGCGACGCTGGCATCCTATATGGGTGCTGGTTCGAGTCCCAGATGCTCCTCTTCTGATCCAGCTCTCTGCTATGGCCTGGGAAAGCAGTAGAAGACAGCCCAAGTCCTTTGTGCCACTGCACTCATGTGGGAGACCTGGAAGAAGCTCCTGGCTTTGGATCAGCACAGCTCTGGCTGTTGCAGCCAACTGGGGAGTGAACCAGTGGATGGAAGACCTTTCTCTGTCTCTCTCTCTCTCTCTCTGTCTGTAACTCTACCTCTTAAATAAATAAATAAAATCTTTTTGAAAGAAAGAAAGGGGGGGGAGAGAGGGGAGGGGAGGGGAGGAGAGGGGAGTGGAAGAAGGAAGAAGGGAAGAAGGGAAGGGGGAGAAGGGGGAAGGGGAGAAGGGGAGAAAGGGGAAGGGAGGGAGGGAGGGAGGGAGGGAAGGAGGGAAGGAGGGAAGGAGGGAAGGAGGGAAGGAGGGAAGGAAGGAGTAAACACAAACATGCAGCCAGCATCCTGGCACAGCAGGTTATACTGAACCTGAGACCAGTTCAAGCCTCAGCGGCTCCATTTCTGATTCAGTTCCCTCCTCATGTTCCTGGAAAAGCAGTGGAAGAAAGCCCAAGTACTTGAGCCGCTATCTCCCATGTGGGAGACCTGGATGGAGTTCCTGGCTCCTGGCTTCAGCCTGGCCCAGATCTAGCTGTTGTGACCACTTGGGATGGAAGATCTTTCTATCTCTCTCTGCCCCCTTTATCACTCTGCCTTTCAAACAAATATTTCAAAAGAAGAGTAGAAGCTGACATAGTATGGTTAAAAATCTACTTTGCGGCCGGCGCCGCGGCTCACTAGGCTAATCCTCCGCCTAGCGGCGCCGGCACACCAGGTTCTAGTCCCGGTTGGGGCGCCGGATTCTGTCCCGGTTGCCCCTCTTCCAGGCCAGCCCTCTGCTGTGGCCAGGGAGTGCAGTGGAGGATGGCCCAGGTGCTTGGGCCCTGCACCCCATGGGAGACCAGGAAAAGCACCTGGCTCCTGGCTCCTGGCTCCTGCCATCGGATCAGCGCGGTGCGCCGGCCGCAGTGCGCCAGCCGCGGCGGCCATTGGAGGGTGAACCAACGGCAAAGGAAGACCTTTCTCTCTGTCTCTCTCTCTCACTGTCCACTCTGCCTGTCAAAAAAAAAAAATCTACTTTGCAGGACTGGCACCGTGGCGTAGCAGGTAAAGCCACTGCCTGCAGTGCCGGCATCCCATATGGGCGCTGGGTCAAGTCCTGGCTGCTCCACTTCTGATCCAGCTCTCTGCTATGGCCTGAGAAAGAAGACGGCCCAAGTCCTTGGGCCCCTGCACCCATGTGGGAGACCTGGAAGAAGCTCCGGCTTCAGATTGGTGCAGCTCCAGCTGTTGCAACCAATTGGGGAGTGAACAGACGGATAGAAGATCTCTCTCTCTCTCTGCCTCTCCTTCTCTCTGTGTTTAACTCCAACTTCCAAACAAATAAATGAATCTTTAAAAAATATTTACTTTGCAATGGCCTAGGCAAGAGTTGACAATGATGGGCTGGCGCTATGATGTAGCGGACAAAGCTGCCACCTATGATGTCTGCATCCCATATGCCCACCATTTCGTGTCCTGACTGCTCTACTTCCAATCCGTCTCCCTGCTAAAGCACCCTGGGAAAGCAGTAGAAGATGGCCTAAGTTCTTGGGCCCCTACACCTGCATGGGAGACCTGGAAAAAGCTCCTGGTTCCTGGCTTTGGATCAGCCAGCTCTGGTCATTGCGGCCATCTGGGCAGTGAACCAGTGGTTGGAAGACCTTTCTGTGACTCTACCTCTCAAATAAATAAATAAAATCTTTAAAAAAAAAAAAAAAAGAGCAGGAACGCTGGATCATTACAAGAACAAAACCATCAACCCTGTGTGAATGCGCTTAGACTCATACTCAGCGCAGTGCCCCGCCAGCCACCACAGGTCTCGACACTCCAGAGTCAGCAATCAGATCCCAGCAGCGCTGCAACCCCAGACCCGAGGTCAGGTTGTGGAGAAGTGCAAGAACCTGACACTTGCTGGGGAGAAGGAAGTCTGAGACTCAGGCTACGAACAGACCTAAGGAAGTCCTCAGAAACTGGCTGGGCACTTGCGACACACTCAGCCCCTCTGAGGACAACAGCCACGCCACAGCAGACACGTGCTGTGCCCAAGCCTGCAGCTCCTCAACTGGGGGCTGTGCTGGGGCCCTGGGCTGTGCCTCCCCTCTGAGTCACTCCCTAACCCAGGAGACACAGCTCCAGGGAAGTCCCTACCCCACTGGGCCGTCTCTGCCGGACCTGGGACGCCCGTGCCTTTCAGGGTTCCCTTCCTCCCCCTTCCCCCTCCCAAGCTCTAGCTGTGGAGCACACAGAGAGGGAGGACGCTGGGTTCCACGGGCACCCACCTCATCACACCATGAACGGCAGACAGCAAGGCCCCAGGCGCAGCCCCCGACAGCCCCGAAGTTCTGATGGTCTGCAGGAGCCCCGGCCAGACACAAGGGAGCCACGTGAGACACAGCAGCCTGCCTGCCGCTCGCGCCTCCAAGCTCAGCAATCATTCACAAACCAAACAGCAAGGTCCCCTCGGCGGAGCACAAGACAAGGTGAGCAGGAGCTGAATCACGCGCTGGAGGCCGCGGACGCACGCTGGGCGTCCCGGCACTCTGCAAGCCCACCCCTCCTCAGACACCCTGCCTGCGGCTTCGCTGATGGGGGGCGGGGGGCACGTGGAGCAAGGGTGCCCTGGGGAGACACAGCACTTGGCATCCCAGCTGCACACACCAGTGAAGCCCACCAGGCTGCCTCCCCCTCCCCCTGGAGACTTCAGCAGAGACCCAGGAAGAAGCTGCAGCTGCTCCAGAAGCTGGCGTGGCTGAGGCCATGGCCCTGGCACCTCAGCCAAGTTCAAGCTGAGAGGGGCAAGAGGGCAGCGCTCACAGCGGCATGTACAGGACAAGCCAGGAGGCCAGCAGCACCTCACCCCGGCTCCTGAGCCCACGCGCCTGCTGTCACAGCACCGCCTCCTTAGCGTGGCCTCACAGAGCCAGGGGAGACACCTTGAGTCCAGGGTGGGTGACCACCACACACTGAGAGGCAGCGATAACCACAACTCATCTGGTAAGCCAGCCAGTGCTGACAGACACAGAGGCCTCCTCTGACAGCTGGCGATGCAGATGCTCAGAGCGGGAACTCATGCTCGCTCATACGGAACATTCTAGAACCAATACTGGGTGGGACCCGGCTGTGTCCCTCCTCGTCTCTGTCTGAGCTGTGTTGAGTGGGGGCTTCTGCTCTCAGCTGAGTGACAGAACAGCCTGACGGCCAGCTCCAATTTCAACAGTCTCCTGCGCAGCTGCGGGGCCCTACTGGAGAAGGGGGACTCACTTCCTAGGAAAGGGAGGTGCTAAGTCAGTGGGGCCAGGGCCTCGGTGGCACTGGCGTGCTTCTGTGCGCAGAGGAAGGGGCACTTCCCTGCACGCCCATCCGCGCCCTCCCTCCCATGACCTGCTCTAGACAAAGACAACAGTAACAAACCACACACAGTGCCCTCCCCCAAGTGAAGTGGCACAGAAACACTCACAGTGACCAAAGGCAGCTTTCCCGGGCTGATGCTGACCCCAGCACTGCTCCAGTCTGCACAAGACCAGGGCCTTACGGGCTGGGGTTCAGCCACCTGCTTACAGCTCCCAACAGGCGAAAGGATGGCTGCTACTTGTGGTCGACTTCTACCCGGCCAAGTTCAAACAGCCACCGTCAAGGGGAGAAGAACCAGGCAGGGGCTTCCTAGGGGCCCTGAGCCAGCTCTGCCTGCCCTCTCTCAGCCAAGAGCACCCAGACACCCAGGTTCTGAGAAGCCAAGCCTGGCTCACCTGTGCAGCTCAGCAAGTCCCTCCTGCTGGAGCCCCGGGCCTCCTGTCCCCTTCCTACCTGGGACAGGTAACTCAGGCACCCCTGCTGGTTCTGGCAGCCAGCGCTCTCACTGCAGGAAAGCAATGGTCAGGAAACACCCACCTGCTGGGCTGTAGGAGCCCACGCCGCTGACCGGGAAGAGGACGTCGGCATCACCGTGCAGCACTTGCAGTGGAGCCCAGCCGTGCATCTGGGAGAGGCAGCCGTTCCCATCCAGGGGCCTAAGGGCAAAGAACACAGCTGTGTGACAGCGCCAAGGGCCGAGGGCTCTGGACTCACCGCGAGACCCGCTGGGCCTCCACCAGTGCCCTCCTGGGAACTGATCAGGCCAGGATGGGGCTGAAAAAGAAAGGTGAGGACTGGCAGGGGGAGCACGCAGACCAGGTTCAGAGCCCTGGCATCTAATCTTCCCCAGCACCAGCTGGAAGCCCCACTGCGTTCACCACTGGGAGAAGAAGAGCCTGCAAACTGTGTCCATCCTGCCTTCCTGAAGCATGCAGACAGAAATCCCACAAAAAGGTGTGGAGTGACAGCTGGACTCACGGGGCTGCGGGACAACCGTGGGAGGCTGGCTGCCTTGAGGAAGGGAGACCCGAGAGAGCTGAAGGGAGCCGAGGCACGGCAGTGAAGAGGGGCCCAGGGCTGGGGGACTGGCGGGGAGGGAGCGACGCGAGTGAAATGCTGAAGCGGGAGCAGGTGCACGTGCTGCAGGTCGAGAAGGGACAGCAGCCCCATGACCTGACCTGGAGCTGCTTTGCTTCACTGGCTGCCAGTCCCTCGCGGGTAAAAGGACAGAGTGAGACCAGGTCAAGCCGGGGTCCCTTCCAACAGAGGGAGTCAGCTCAAGTATTAACCAAACTCGTAACATCTGATCCTCAAAGTACAACAGCAACTCGCGCGATCTTTGCAGCGTCAGGCTGGCGCATCGGCCTCTGAGCAACCAGGAAACACTAACAAAGTCACCCTGCATCTCACTGAAGACAGCCTCGGGTACCACAGTCCTACCTGCTCCACAGAGGAAGGAAACGGGGGGACAGGGAACCAGAAAGGCAAGGAGGGAGGTAAAGGAAGCTCAGCCGACGATTAGCCGGTCCTCAGAACCAAGGCTGCAGGGTTTGGGCCCCAGTCCCCCAACCATCACAGCGGCCCTCCTGCCTCCGACCAACCACGTGGCATTACACGGATGGCTCTTCTCTGTAAAGGGCCCAACAGGAAATATTTCAGGCTTTGTGGCATGCTCTTCTTTGTTGGTGTTTCTCTGCAGCCCTTGAAAATTTAACCACCATTCCTAGGTAGGGGGCGGACTGGCTTGTCCTGCATCTGGGACCAGCTTTCGGCCATTGAGCACCCAGCAGGAAATAGAGGACTAACAGAATTCTGCCAATTTTATCATTTAATTCTGCAGGTCCTGCAAAGGGACTCCCAGACTGCACTGTGGGGGCCCAAGACAGCTGCTTTCACCTGTGCCCTGGCAGCAGAGCCCAGCGTGGGTGGAGTCTTCAGCAGACATGGTGGGGCCTGTGGCACCCTGAGGCTCTGAACTAGCAGCTGGGGACCAAGGGGGACCAGTGCCCAGAGGCGGCCAGGGGTGCCCTTTCAGAAACCGGCAAAAACAGCCAGTCGAAGCCCAGGCCATTCTGCTTGTTTCTAAGACAACTCTTCCTGCTTCCCAGTGACAGGTGCGACTCCAGGGACACCAGGCCACCACAGGGTAAGTCTCCCTGCCCAAGCACAAGTGGGCCCCCAAAGTCCACTGCCTTGAAGGGAGTAAGTGATCCCAAAGCGACTGGCAATACAGAGATGGCCTCAGAATACGGCACTGTGATGGCAGGAAAAATACCAAGGACGGCTGCTAGTCACCCGAACAGTATGACACGTATTTTATCACCTGGACAACGCCAAAAAGATGAGGGGGCAAGAAAACCCGGCCACAGTCACATTACCCAGAATACACCAGCTGAGAGGCCGACGCGTGCACTTCTTTCTTCTGTTGCTGTGTACACTTGCATTCACACGGATGTAATCAAAGTCAACACAGAACTTTCCATCTTGTATTCACCACTTAATAGTAACTCTCAGTTCATTTTCATACTACTGGGGACTCTTAAACATCACTTTACGATGTTCACAATCCTAGGGGAGCACACACGGCCCAGTGGTTAAGCCGCTGGTTGGGACACGGCATCCCACATCAAGTGCTTGGGCTCAGTTTCAAGTTCCGGCTCCTGATTCCAGCTTCCTGCCATGCAGATCCTGGGAGGCAGCAGTAGGCTCACGGTGTGAATGTCTGCCACCCACTTGGGAGACCTGGATGAGCTCCTGGCTCCTGCCTTCAGCTCAGCCCAGTTCTGGCCATTGCAGGCATTTTGAGAGTGAATTGGCAGACAGCAGCTCTTGGTCTGTCTCTCACATAAATACAATAAAATTTAAAGACATGTTTGAGACCGTTAACATGAAGGTGCCAGGCTTGAACCACAAAGTGTTCCGCTGCTCACTGTGGTTGCCACCTCAGCCCCAGGGCGTAGCTTCTCTCAAGGAGGTTTGGTTTCCAGAGCCGAGTATGTCCTCAGGGCAGGTTCTCAGCAGTGCCAGTGCTCAATCAAGCAGGATCAACACTTTCCAGCTCCCGACAGTCTGTCAAACTGTCTTCCCCCAGGGCTGCCAAGTGCTGGCAGCTGTGAGGACAGTTCCCGTGCACGGCCCTCTACGCCAGCTCATTCTTCCCACAGACTGAAACCTGCTGCGTGCCTGGACCTGAGGACCCCCTGGGGACAAGCCTGCCCACCCTGCACGCTTCCACCAGGGTGCTAAGCCAGGATCCACCTTTTCCCTGCTCGACTTTCAGATCTTGGCAGAGGCAGTGGTTTGGCATAGCAGTTGGGTCCTGATGCCCATATCCCACATCGGAGTGTCTGGGTTCAAGTTCCAGTTTCACTCCCAATTCCAGCTTCCTGCTAACACGCTGGGTGATAGTAGGTAATTGCTCAAGTACTAGGATCTTGCCACCCATGTGGGAGACCTAGACTGAGTCCCTGGATCCTGGCTTCAGCCTTGCGCAGCCCTGGCAATGGCAGGCACTTGGGGAGTGAACCAGCAGATGGCAGCATCCTCGTTCTCTCTATATACATCTCTCCCTCACTGCCTCCCAACCCCCTTTCTTTCTGTGCCCTGGAAATAAATTTTAAGAAAATAAATTTTATTTTTTATTAAATAAATCTTGGCAACTATGATGAGAAAATATGGTGTCTTGTTTCACTTTTCACTTGCTTAATTGCTAGTGAAATGCAATTTTTTTGCATATTTTAATTCTTTTGTTATAGAACACACAAAAGTGATAGTAAAAAAAAAAAAACTTTCTGGGGCCAGCGCTGTGGTACAGTAGGCTAAGCCTCTGCGGTGGCACTGGCATCCCATAAGGGCACTGGTTCATGTCCTGGCCTCTCCTCTTCCGACCTAGCTTTCTGCTATGGCCTAGGAAAGCAGTAGAAGATGGCCCAAGCACTTGGGTCCCCTGCACCCATCTGAGAAACCTGGAAGAACCTGCTGGCTCCTGGCTTCAGATGGCCCAGCTCCAGCTGTTGTGGCCATTTGGGGAGTGAACCAGCAGATGGAAGACCTCTCTCTGTCTCCCCTTCTCTCTGTCTGTAACTCTACCTCTCAAATAAATAAGTGAAATCTTTTTAAAAAAACTTTCTATAATAAAAACATTATGCCCTTTGAAAAGTACACTCAGAAAACAAAAAGCAAAGATAATGTGGCTACTATTGAGGCAGGAGGGACAAGAGGTTTCCTTGGCCATCAAAGAAGGATTTCATCATTGGTACACGGAGGAGTAAGCCTACTTTTAGCCAACAGATCACATGAAAGACAACAGAGCCCCCAAGTTAGCCAGAGGCCATGGCCGACCACACTGAGCTGCCCTGGCCTGGCCATGGCCCCCACGCCCTGTGCACTGCAGGCCCTGGGCCTTTCCCATGACCCTGAGCTGAGAATCAGAACCAAGGTATCACTCAGTAGGCCACCTCGTTCCACGGCTCTTCCCCGGCTCGCTCTGCAGAATGTTCAATCAGGATCCCCCTATGCCAGAGCAAGGCCGTCCACAGTCCCAGGAAGGCCCCATGGCCGTGGTGGGCCCAGGCCATGCAGGCCACCCTGCACTGTTCTGTGCTTTTACACATCACAATGCTGGTGATCACCCCCTCCAGGCTCCACTGAGTGTCACCAGCAGGCTGGGAGAAGAATGACTGTGTTGAGGCCACGGAGCCATGGGTGATACCCCTGAGAGACTTCTCTACAGAGCCAGAGAATCCAGGTGGGGATTTCCCCACAGGCCTAGACTAAGCACTAACGGCAGCTGGGTGGTTAACTGTCTGGCCTGCACCATGGGACCCAGATATTTGGTCCACACCATTCCAGACGTTTCTGTAAGGCTGTTTTCAGGTGAGACTAACGTTGAAATCAGTAGTGTTCTGAGTAAAGCAGAAAACCCCACAAGATTTGGGCAAGCCACACCCGCAGATGGCCTCAATAGGAAGAGGCTGACCCCTCAGAGCATGAAGGAACTCTGCCAGCCATCCGCCTGTGGACCTGACCTGCAGCTCTTCCCTGGTCTCTGCAGCTTTTGAACATGTAGGCCTTCACACTCACATAAGCCAATTCCTTAGAATCAATCAAGACAGGCCGGCATTGTGGCTCAGGGGGCTAAGCTACCACCTACGACACCAGTAACCTCTATGGGCTCCAGTTAGAGTCCCATCTCTTCCATTTCTGACCCATCTCCCTGCTAATGGGCCTGGGAAAGCAGCTGAAGACAGCCCAAGTGCTTGGGACCCTGCACCCATGTGGGAGACCCAGATGAAGCTCCTGGCTCCTGGCTTCGGCCTGGTCCAGACCTGGCCATTGCAGCCATTTTGGTAGTGAGCCAGTGGATGGAAGATTTTCTCCCTCTCCGTCTCCCTCTCCGTCTCTCTTTCCCTCTCCGTCTCCCTCTCCCTCTCCCTCTCCCTCACCATAATTCTGCCTTTCAAATAAATAAATAAATCTTCTTAAATAATCAGGACGGGGTGGGGGGGAGAGTGACAGAAACAAACACGGAAGTAAAGGCAGAATGATAGCAAGAGAGAGAAGGGGGCACTCGTGCACATGCGCGCGCACACACACACACACACACACACTCACTCAATTCTGTGTCTCTAGAGAACCATGACTAATGCAGCAGGTCACAAGCCTTGGAGCTCACATTCATAAACATTCACACCCTACAAGCAAGAAAAAGTAACCTAACACATAGTTCAGGAGTAGAAAAACAGGCTTGTGCAAGGAAATCTTCATTTCATAAGGGCTGGCAACAAAAAAGCAAAAACCAACAAAAAGAAATTCCAACAAGCTAAGCCACTCAACCACAGGAGAAACCTTTGGCAGGCCATGACACCTGGCTCTCCGTGAACAGCAACTACGTTAGAGTGCTGCAAGGGAAAGGAATCAACCAGGGCAGGCACAGAGATACAGAGATGAGACAGACAGACAGACAGACAGATATAGATAGGTGATAGAGGTGGAGAGAGAGAAAGAGAGATGATAGATAGAGGTAGATAGGGGCCGGCGCTGTGGCATAGCAGGTAAAGCTGCCACCTGTGGTGCCAGCATCCCATATGGGTGCCAGTTTGAGACCCGGCTGCTCTACTTCCGATCCAGCTCTCTGCTATGGCCCGGGAAAGCAGAAGATGGCCCAAGTCCTTGGGCCCCTGCACCCACGTGGGAGACCCAGAGGAAGCTCCTGGCTCCTGGCTTCAGAGCAGTGCAGCTTTGGCTGTTGCAGCCAACTGGGGAGTGAACCAGCAGATGGAAGACCTCTCTCTCTCCCTCTCTCTCTCTCTCTGCCTCTCCTTCTCTCTCTGTGTAACTCTTTCAAATAAATAAAATTTAAAAAAAATTCTTTAAAAAACAAAGAGGTAGATAGAGAGCTAAACAGACAGACAGATGGATTTGTACTGAGACGCCCCACATCTCTACAAGCTGGAGCCCCAGGGGAGCTGGCAGTGCACTTCAGTGTGGGTCTGGGGTCTGAGCATCAGGACAGCACATGATGGGTGTGACTCCTAGACAAGGGTAAGTCAAGACCGACGTCCCAGCTGAAGCTACAGGCAGAAAAGCAACGATCACTCCTTTCCTGTGTTATTTTTTATTCAGGCTGCAGCAGATTGGACGATGCCCGACCACACTGGGGAAGGCGTCTACTTTACTAAACCCATCAATTCAAACACTGAGCTCCCCAGGAAACGTCACCCCAGACACATCCAGAAACAGCGCTTCACACTGGCACCCCCACACCCAGTCACGTTGTTGTGGGCACATGCATATTCTCTTCTTTCCAGGTCCCTATCTCATGCAAAGATACGCATTCTAGGTTGAGACATGTATAAGGTGCACAAAGTTGTAACAAGATACACTGCAAAGGTGAGAAAATGCACACACACACACACACACACACACACACACGAGTGTGGGATGCCCCACATGGACTGCCCAAATGAAGGAAGGGGGAGGTGAGAGAGGGGGACAGGGACAGAATCAGGGACAAAGATGGGGGTGGGGGAGGGAGAGGGAGAGAGAGGGAGAGAGAAGGAGGGAGAAAGAGAGGACACGCGCGTGTGAGGTAGGGGGTGGTGCCCCTACGTGCATGAAGGCATGATATCTCCATAAACTCTACATGTAGCTTCACATCCATATGTTTAGGGTGCTCCCCTCCCCTTTGCCAAGTCCCAGATAAAACAGATGCATCCTGGGAAAGGGAGCATTTTGATTGACAGATAAAAGGGTAACATTATTACATTGTGGCATGCAGGGACTTCTAGTTCACTCAGACCTAAACTAGCTACCTAGTCACACCACATCAAAGTGAACACACAAAAGTAACCATCATGTTAACACCCACATAATTATATAGGGACGTGGGAAATACTTCAGATAAGCTTCAGAGCACAGCATGTCTGAACCTAAATCCCAGCTTCACCAATGGCTTTGCACAATCTCAACTCTCCATGGAATCCTGATGTCTCCTTCCCAGGAGGGCAGGGTGGCTATCCTCCTGGGAGGTGTGTGAAGTACCTTGCAGCACGTGGCATCTCACAGATGCTCAGTAAGGTACCACTGCTGACAGGAGTATCCGTGCGAGTGAGGACTAGAGTCAAAGCAGGCAAGGCAGACACTGTCTCATCAGCTAGCGATATAACTGGGCGCCTTAACACCACCGTGAGGTTTCGGTCATACAGAGAATCCGTTTCCATAAGTGCAACTGATGCCCCGGGCGCTCTGAAGTCTCAGTGAGGAAGCCAGTGGTTTACCCAGCAATCAGAACAAGCCTGAGGATCGTGACACGAGTGTGTGACAACCGTCACAGCTGACCTCTGTGGCCTTCCTCCATGAGCACGTGGGACAAAGATCCGACCTGCGATGACCTCCTTAACTCAGCAACAATCCACAAGCAGGTGCTGCCATCTGCCCAGGTCTCCCAGGAGGCTTACAGGCTGGGAGGAGAAGGACTTGTCCACCTTAAGCCACATGAGGAGTTAAAACAGGCCCAGGTGGTCTTCACTGCAGGATCCAAGTTTGTTAGGAATACACTTTTCCACTTTAGGCCTACCCCTCAACAAGCCCCTTCCACAAGCATAAATCCACAGCAACGGGATGCCAAGGCAGCAACTGCACATGAGTTACTACAGTTTAGCTGGTACAGACACACACGAAAACTAACCCTGCCTTCCTCCTGAGCATCCTGTGCTCACGGCAAGCCAGAGATGCAGAAAAACCCAGGCCCTTGGGGCCAGTGCTGTGGCGTAGCAGGTAAAGCCACTGCCTGCAGTGCCAGCATCCCGTATGAGTGCCAGTTCAAGTCCTGGCTGCTCCACTTCCATTCCATCTTACCTGGGAAAGCAGCAGAAGATGGCCTAAGTCCTTGGGCCCCTGCACCCACATGGGAGACCCGGAAGAAGCTCCTGGCTCCTGGCCTCAGTTTGGCCCAGCTCTGGCTGTTGCAGCCAACTGGGGAGTATACCAGTAGATGGAAGACCTCTCTCGACCTCTCTACCTCTCCTTCTCTTTCAGTGTAATTCTGACTTTCAAATAAATAAATCTTAAAAAAAAAAAAAAAAAAAAAAATCCAGGCCCTGGCAACAGGTGGTGTGAGGGACGAACCCAGAACCTCAAGCACACATCTGGACACGAACTTCCCGGTGGGTGTCTGCACGTGCCCTCCTTCCCCGCCCTCGGGTTTCAGGAGAACAGCAAGCTGACGGCCCTCCCTCCTACATCAAGAGCTGGAAAGTCAACAAGCCCACCACCGCCACCTCGCACTCTGATCCCGCCACTGTGCTAGAGAGAAACCGCGGTTCACGCAACCCCATGGTTAAAAGCGGGACTGGAACGCACTTCTCAGGCGACTCCGAGTGGCTGGCGCGCTTCCTCCCGGATGAGTTTGCGTACACGTCGTCCTCGTTGTCGTCCGCGTCTTCATCATCGATGCTTTTCACGTCGAGCTTCTGGTACCCGAACTCCCCATTCAGAGACACAGAGTCGATTTTCCATGAGCTGCTGCTCTGGCTCCCATTGGAGTTTGGCCCAAAGGGGCTTTCAAAGGCGGACATGATGTTGATCGAGGAGCGGTCGGAGTTCTCCTCGGAGCTCTCCCCTGCCCCGGGAATCTTTTTAAAAACGTCCCCAGAGTTCTGCTCATCTTCCTCATCATCAAACGAGATAATGTTGGTCACCTTCTTTTTCTTCTTCCTCTCCTTTTTACTCCTGGCATCTGGCAAAAAAAAAGAAAACATGTGAGAATCGAAAGTCACCCCAACAGGATGACCAAGCCAATCCCTTCTTGGCTCTGAAGGAGACTCCACCATTCTGCTAATAAGTAAATATTAAGATGAACTCAGATTATTCTTCAGTCCGTGTGGAAAAAAATCTGACTACAGAAGAGTGAGCAAAACGGATGTGGACTTCCACCTCTGGCTTAAACATCTCATACAGCGAGCGTTCAAAGTGTCCTTTCTAAGCAGTCACGTGATGCGCACACTACCATTACTGAAATGATTTCCATTGTTTCACTCAGAAAATATTCTCAAGGCTGGCAGGTGAGACCAGGAAAATCAGTGTGCGAGTTGCAGTGGACTGGTCAGTGGCCACCAACTCCTCACACCCTCTCCAACGGGACTGTGCTGCCCTCCCGACCTGCAGCAGAGTCCACTTCTGCAACCCCTTGTACCTGGGCTGCTCTGGGCTCTGCTCTTCCTTCTACAAAGTGGCAGAGGTAACAGTGAGTTCTAGACCCAGGCATGAAACGGTCTCAGAGCCTGTGCCCTGACAGTACCAGTGAAAACAGGCGCTGTCTGCCTCACTGAAAGAATCGTAAAGAACTCAGAGACCCCAGCACCAATCCGAGACACCTGAGTGGTGCCATCTTGCATCCTCCAAGCCAGCCACCTGCTTGAAGCAGCCCCAGAGCAAGTCCGGGGGAGACCAGCAGAAGAACCACCACCCCCCTCACAACATCAAAACAATGAACTGTGGGCACTGGAAGCCACTACAAGTTAGAGCTGTCTCTCACACGGCAAAGGTTGGCTGGCTCAGAAAGCAGGGCGGCCGTGGGGATCAGGGCTAAGCTGAGCCCTCTGCTCGCCCGATAGAAATCCTCAAACTTGGAGGTGTGACACGTGAGGCCAACTCCAAAACACTCAACCTGTCTAAGCCAAGGCGTGGTGTGGTTAGGGCCTCACTGCAGCTCCGGAAGCCTGACCCCCAGTGTGGCAGCGTCCAGGGGGTACAACCTTGCAAAGGAGAAGCCAGCACAAGATATTTGGGTCATGAGGCATCGCCCTGCAGAGGATTAATAATGCTGGGCTCATGGAGCCTCTGCACACCCTGGGAGGCAGCAGGTGATAGCTCAAGTGCTTGGGTCCCTGCCACTTACCTATGACACCAGATCAAACTCAGATCAAAGTCCTGCCTCCTGGCTTCAGCCTAACCCATCCCCGGTTACTTCAGAGACTGGAATATATCTCTCCCTTTCACTCTGCCTTTCAAATAAATTAAAAAAAAAAAAAAGAAACTTTAAAAAGCAATTTTTCAGAAACAGATGGGACTGATCCTCCTTCGGGGATACGAGCTTCGGAGTCTCTCACACAAAGCCCTCAACAGTTCATTACCCTACATCATCTGCATGAGACCTGCTGGAGAAGCACAAGGCATGACAGAAAGTCACTGTGCACCCAGGACGCCATGGGATTCTGTCTTCACTACCTCTACTCCCTCCAAAGGACAAACAGGAACACTGCTTGTTTGATGGATTTGGGAATACTGGGACTAAGTACCTAAAACCAAAATTCCAGTTTTTGCGATAGTAAGATCCTCATGCCTGTGAACAGTCTAGGGGTACTGGAAGCTTCTTGCAAAAGTAGTCTCAAGGAATCAACTTTCTTCTGCCTCCCCCCAGCCTTGAGTTAACGCTGACAAACTCCTCTCTTCCCTCAAGCTTCCATCTAAATATTATCTCCCCAACAAAGGCAAGCCAGCAGCACCCTATGCATGGCCTTCATCCCATTAAGCACAAGGATAACCAATGATGTCTAAAACATTCACCAACTATGTACCCCTGGCCATGGCAAAGGATGTGAAGCAGTAAGCACTGTCCATCAGCCTGGCACACAGAATGCGACCCTGGTACAAGCAGGTAAAAGGATGCAGGAAGAAAGGCATCTATGCCAGCCCATCTGAGGGAGGCAGGAAGAAAAGAACTCAGCCACTGTGGCTACTGTGGTCACCGCAGCCTCGCCGCCCCCGCACTCCCACTGAGCCGCCGGCTTCCTACTCCACTGTCTGCCCATCAAAGCCAGGTTGCCCATCCCTCTGGCATGCATGAGGGTTGGCAAAACCAACATGAACACGAGCCAGGAAAGCGAGCGCCAGAGACTTCACCCCCTTGGAGTGACCAAGTGTGCCCCCTTGTGTCCACTGTCTCCTTTTCCCCGCCCCTTCTCGCTCACCAGCGCTGACGCTCCTGCACACGACAGGCAGTGGGTCGGTCTCCTGCTCGGGTCGGATGAGGATGGACACGGCGGAGGAGGCCGTGATCTCCCTGAGAAGGCTGCTCACCCCCTGCGTGGACTCCTTCAGCAAAGAGGTCATGTTCTGCGTGGACTCCTTCAAGAGGTCTGACACGGTGGGAGCAAACTTACTCTGCCCGTTCAGATCCTTGTTGTCGATGTTAATGGCGAAGAGGATGGAGTTCAGACCTGCCCAGAGAAAGGGGAAAACCTGGAGCACTCCTCTCAAACACTTCTAAGACCCTTCCACAAAACGGAGGTCAGCAGACACCAGTATCAGGGGAATCGAGTCTTTTAGATTCTCTCCCTAACGGCCAGGAAAACAATTACTACCAGGAGAAGTGGAGGAAGGCACCAGCCCTGAGGTCAGGCTGCCGGGCCTGGAGTCCAGCTCCTCCATGTAACAGCTCTGAGACCTTCAAGTAACTTGTAATCTCTCTCAGTTTCAACTCCCTTATCTATAAAATGGAGACAATCCACCTTCCTCAATGGATTTTAAATATTAAAGACAGTCACCCACCAAAATCACTCAGCTCCATAAACTATCAGAAACGTGCACTGATGGGGCTGGCGTTGCGATGTAGCAGGTTAAGCCACCCACTGTGACACCGGAATCCCATGTGAGCATCCGTTTGAGTCCAAGTCACTCCACTTCCAATCCAGCTCCTTGCTAATGTGTCTGGGAAAGCAGCAGAGGATGGCCCAAGTGCTTGAGGCCCTGTACCCATGTGGGAGATCTGGAAGAAGCTCCTGGCTCCTGGCTTTAGCTTGGCCCAGCCTCAGGCCATTGCGGTCATCTGGGGAGTGAACCAGTGAATGGAAGAATTCTCTCTCTGTGTCTCTTCCTCTCTAACTCCACCTGTCAATTAAATAACTCAAGTTAAATAGAAAATGTGCACTGCTTAGGGTCCTGGTGTTGTGGCACAGCAGGTTAAGTAAGCCACTGCTTGAGCTGCCAGCATCCCATATCAGAGAGACAATTTGAATCCCAGCTGCTCCACTTCCAATCCAGCTTCCTGTTAATGAGCATGAGAAAGTAGCAGAAAATGGCCAAAGTGCTTGGGCCTCTGCATCTCACATGGGAGACCAGATGGAGTTACTGGCTCCTGGCTTCAGCCTGAATGGCCCTGGCCATTTGGGGGAGTGAACCAGTATACGGAAGGGCTCACTCACTCTCGTTTTCTCTCTCACCCTTTCCCTCTCTCCCTCTGACTCTCCTCTCTGTCACTCTACCATTCAAATATATAAATAAATATTTTTAAAAGATGTACAGTGATTACACCATTAAGCTCATTTTGGGCAAAAGCTTACACTGGTATCCTACAGTCTACAAAAGCAATCATGGTTCAACGCTTTCTCTCATCTGTGGACAAGAATGACGTAACCCTGAGGATGTGGGATTTAGTATAAACTTTCAGGGGGAGACTGGAAGGAGGCAACAAAGCAAAGAAACAGACAAGGTGCCCGCTCCCAGCCGGCTGACTTGGAGTGACAGTCAAATGGCAAACAGCTTAACATCCACCAAGCAACACCACACGGGGGTCTTTCTGTTGAGAAATATTCGTGTGGTCCTTTCTCTCCCATGACTGTCTCACTGCCCTACAAAGATAACTGCTGAGCGAGCCAGAGTCCCACCTCACAGGAACCACCCCTCGTCACCAGTTGACAAGGGGAAGGGTTGAGATTCAAGGGTAGGCCTCCTGTCTCCAATTCAGCAGCTTCTTATATTCCACCTGCCAAGTTACAACCAAAATCCGTAAACCCCACGCTTTCTTGCCAGATGATCAAATTCTAAATACTTAGTTCCAGTGCTCAATACCGCCACAGGAAGCGAGGTAAATGCCCCAGTAAGTTGGTGAAAGACAGGGGAAATCCCAGCATCCCTTTGGGTTGCGAATGTACTCCCAGCAGCCCCCTCTGCTCGCCAAGCTTCCCAGGACTCAACGCCCAGCCTGGGCCAGTCTTACCAGCTGCCATGGTTGGAAGCATGCTAGATCTTTCTTCATCCATCACAAAAGACCAGTCTTCATAAAAAGTGCTGCAATTGAGAGAGAGACGGAAAAGTTCTTAACAGTGGGTCTCTAGGTCCTTGAGCCAACAAGTTCCTTAGATGGCTCTCTGGAAACCTGAGTCTGGTCACCCAGAGAGAACACGGTGTGTCTGAGGTCTCTGCTGGTCTTAAGCTTCTGGCTATAAACAAAACCTGAATACATACATACGTCCTATGACTTCCTCTCTGGTCCCCTGACACCCCAGCTTTAGAGTACTAAAATAGACCCATGTAAATGCAAAAAAGCAGCTAAGCAGAAGACAACAGACAAAGGGGTGACTTCCACCCCAGTCCTGTCCCCTGGAGACAGACAGAAAATCTAGGCTAGCCAACTCCTGATTTGGCTCATACAAGGGACAGTATCAGGAAGAAATTACGAAGAGCCATGTCTCTATCAGAGTATTTACTTACAACACCTGCTTGGGTTGCAGATTCAGCAGCCCAAGCAATCCCTAGAAAGGACTGAGAAGCTAAAAAGGCCCCATGATTCCATGTTGGGGTTGGTCGGTCTCAGAAGCCCAAAGAGCCGGAACAAAATCACCTGGCCAATACATGGAACAGGGCTTAAAACAGGTCTCTCTGGTCCACTGTCCAAGCTCTGCGTAAGACTGTAAACACAGAACAACCTAACATGCTCAGTGCCACGATTTCTCCACCACCCAGGTCGCAGAACTCTAAACTGATGGAGTTGAAACTCAGCTTCCCCGCAGTCCAGCGAGCGACGCATCATCTGCGGTTCAGTGGGCGACTGGAAACATCAGCTGAAGCGACTGAAGCCGGCTCCTTTCTAGGGCACTTCCACGGCAGTGCTGGGGGAAGCACAAGCCCTACATTCAAGCTGGCATTGCAACTGCTCCTCTGATCCCTACACTGTGACCCCTGCAAAGTCACGGCCAGTTTTCACGTGTGTAAATGCTTGTGGCTTTCCCAGAGAGTAACGAAGTGACCAGCTAAGTCCAACTGTGACTCTTACGAACTGGATCCATATCAACTTCCCACTGTTAAATGCAACTTGGGTGCCAAGCATGCAACTCTGAACTAACTGCACAAAATCTGCCAGGTGGAGTTTTACCCCCCAAAAATGCATTTTAAAAAACATGAATATGTTTGTTTTGCTAACTACAGCTAGTTAGTGCTTGGACATTCCCAGCCTCTCATCTGATCACAAGCAGCACACAGGCAAGTCAGAGGCAGGTGTCCTGGGCCTGGCCTTCCCATTTCAGACCCACATGGTCTCATCGCACAACTGGTAACACAGAACTTCAAAGGTATTTGTGAGAGCCCTGACGCACAGTCCTGGAACACCTGCTACTGGATTGAGGGGACCAATCATAGCAGCAAAGGCAAGCAGGGAACACGTGGCCAAGTAGGAAATCCAGAGGCTGCACCGAGTGCCGATGGAAAGCTGGCTTGCGGAATGAAGCGGAATTTCACTGCTGAGGACCTGGGCACCGCTGATGTGGAAGGTATTCAGGGGACCCGGGCAGGAGAGGCCACTGTCCCTTTGTATCATCTGGCAACACACAACAGCATGCCTAGTCCACCATTCTCAGAAGCCAGAGTCCACACAGACTAGATCATCGACATCCTCAGGACAGGGAAAATGACAGTGGAAACGCCAGCATGCCAGCAGGCATCTCAGCATAAATGAGGAGTGATTCAATTTCCTCCCCCTGGGTTCCAGCACTTACAACTCCTTTTCAGGGAAAGAGGTTGACACTTGGGGCCGTCTCCCCATAGCTATGGTCAACCACATACCTACCCCGCTAAGCACGGCTGTGCCTGTGTGACCTGCACCAGCCACGGAGACATTAAGTGCAAGAGCCACTGAAGGCGAAGTTCCGACAGCCGGCCCTTAGTTCAACTCTGTCTCTTTTCCCAAGTTGGCAATCATGACAGCACAGATGGAGACGCAGCCTCGGGGCAGCCTGGCTCCTGGAGATGAGAGTCCCTGCCTATCCACGGTAGACATGAACTTGGCTCTTCCAAGCCTCTGAGGTTTTTGTGGTGTTTGCCATTGCAGCATCACCTGACCTATGGTAACAGAAGCAGTGGCCCTCTTGTAGATCACCAACAGAAAAACAGAGTTTCTGATAAATACTGACAACTTCTTTCCCTAACCTCAACCTTGATTTTTTTTTTTTTTACTTGATTTTTCCATCAGAGTGAGATAGAATGAATGCAAAAGTTCCAAATAAATTCCACAAAGTGTAGAGCAGACGGTATCTAGGACAACAGCGCCAGGCCTGAATAATGATACGTGCAGGTGCCAGGCTGAGCCCTGCACTCGTTTGTCCACCCCCTAGCCCAACTGGTGCCACAGCACAGCAGGACAGACAAGGGCTGCAGGAGGAGAACCCACTGGCCCCGGAAGGAGGGAAGAGAAGGCAAACCCCAGCTCCTGGACTCCACGCTGTGTGAGGCTGACCCTGCGGCGCCACCCGCTCCAGGTACCTGAGCCTGCCGCGGTCAGCCAGGAGCGTGTGCAGGTAGCGCTCCAGCGAGTGTTCATTGAGGGCGCAGCGCAGCCAGGCCCGGCCGCGGCCCACGTCCGAGGCGATGTGGCGCAGGCCGTAGAAGCGCTGCAGCTCGTGTCTGCTGAGGGCCTCCCTCACGTAGGACCAGAACACGGGCTCTGTGGAGAGAGGGCGTGCGCGTCACTCGGCCTGCCAGGCTCACGCTGGCGGGAGCAACCCGAGGGACACACAGAGAGCCTGCCACCAACACAAATGACACCAAAACCCACCGTCAGGAGACCATTGTTAACATTTTCAAGAATCACCTTCCAGTCGTTTTTCCTGCACTTAAAAAAGTCGACATTTTGACACTCGACCCCCCCACCCCACCCCCCTGCAGAAGACACACAGGTCCCACACTCCACCGTGCTGCTTTTTCTTTACAGTCGTGATAAAGAGAAAGATCTGGAAGTGGGCAGGTCACGCTGGAAAATCCCCACGGCCCAATGTCATCCCAGTGGGAGGTCGAGAGAGGCCTGACCCAGGAGAGAAGGTGACGTGAGCAGGGCAGCAAAGCCTAGAGGGGTGTGGCCACGGCCAAGGAACGCTGGCAGCCACCAGGAGCTGCAGGGGTGGCACGGAGTATAAGCCTACAGTACACAACACCCTGTCATCGTTGTGACCTTCGCCAGTGAAAACGATTTTAAACTTCTGCCTTCCACAGCAGTGAAAGAATAAATCTCTGGGGGCCGGCACTGTGGCACAGCAGGTAAAGTTGCCACCTGCAGGGCCAGCATCCCATATGGGCGCCGGTTCAAGTCCTGGCTGCTCCACTTCCAATCTAGCTCTCTGCTATGGCCTGGGAAAGCAGTAAAAATGGCCCAAATGCTTGGGTCCCTGCACCTGTGAGGGAGACCTGGAAGAAGCTCCTGGCTCCTGGCTTCAGATCATTGCATCTCTGGCCGTTGTGACCATCTGGGGAGTGAACCAGCGGATGGAAGTGGAAGACCCGCCCCCCCCCCCGCCTCTCTCTCTAACTCTGCCTTTCATATAAAATAAATAAATCTTTGGCAAAAAAAAAAAAAAAAAAAAAAAGAATAGCTGTTTAAAAGCCAACGACTTTGCAGTGCTTTGTTACCGCAGCCAGAAGAAAATGATAGGTGATACAGTGAGACAGAGAGGGGGGGGGGGGGCCGAAGGGAGGGGGCAGAGAGGGAGAGAGGAAAGGAGAGAGAGAAAATTTAAGGCCTTGGTTCACTTATTTTCTTGGCCAGATCATGAATATTTTCCTATTGTAATTAAGTCTCTGAACTAAGATTATCAACGGCTTCTCAGTGAAGCACAATTTAACGACTTCTCTGTTACTGGGAATAGAATACAGTGCCAACTCCCCCCACCCATAGAGCAGCAAGCATCCTTGCACATAGATAACTGTCTCATTTCTGGTTCCTTAGGAGAGATTCCTATACAGTGAATTACTAGGTCTGAGGGTAAACAGATTCAAGGCTTTAAGGGAAAGCTAACAAAGTTTGCTTTTACCCATAAAACAGATATTCCTGAAACTTTGAATCCCCTCAAGGCCACCTTTTTTATCTACATCTTTCACAGTTACAGCCTAGTGTGTTCCCACTGTGTGACTGGAGTTTGTTCACTTAACATTGGCTCATCAACACTTCATGCTGCTAAAAACAGCAGCACCAACAGAAGCTACCATTTATTGAGCATCAACTGTGTACCCACCATGGTGCCAGACACTTTACCTCTGACCCCACAACCACCAAGGCCATGTCCATGTCAAGGATGAGGGCCAAAGCCTGGACAAGTGAGATGAGCAGCCCAAGGGCACAGATAACAGCAGTACATCAGCACCAGCGCTTGGCGCTACCTGTAAACCACTATCACCTGCCTGGAGAACCAAGGGATCTCTACTTTCTTTAAAGTGATCGGGTTATGGGGCCGGCGCTGTGCCATGACAGATAAAGCCACTGCCTGCGACAACAGCATTCCATACAGGTGTCGGTTTATGTCCTGGCTGCTCCACTTTTGATCCAGCTCCCTGCAGATGGCCTGGGAGGGCAGCAGAAGATGGCCCAAGTGTGTGTGCCCCTGCTAACCATGTGGAGAGTCAGATGAAGCTCCTGGCTTCAGACGGCACAACCCTGGCCATTGGGGCTGTCTGGGGAGTGAACCAGTGAATGGAGGATCTGTGTGTGTGTGTCTTTCCCTCTCTATATAACTCTGACCTTCAAATGAACAAATAAATATTTTTTTTAAAAAAGTTCATGAGACATGGAGTTAAAAGATAAGCTTATTTTTTTAAAATAATGAAATAAAATGACCAAGTTCACAGCTGTTCAGTATTCAAAGGAAGATAAGCGCAGACTCTCTACTGTTGGCCGTGGCTGTGATTCACAGGTCCCTTTGAGGAACAAACCAAGTCCTTGAGCTGCCCTTCCAGAAGGAGATGAAGACACTCATCTCCAGCAACTGCCCTCACTGCATTCTTCCGTGAGGCTAGAGATAACAAAACCCATCTCTAAGCAGCTTCCAGGCCACAGGGCGGGACACACAGATGGAGAGACCATTCAACTGAACTGCCCTGGGCAAGTCACTCAGCCCCCCCCCCCCATTGCTCCCCCACAAGATAAGCACACAAGTCCACAATCCTCTGGGGCTCTTAGGGTAAGGGGTGTTGGGGGGGGGGGTGTTTAAGTTCCGAGCAAAGTGCCCAGCCCCTGATACCCAACCACCCCCCTTAGGACATGGCATTTGTGCAGCTTCCTCATTTCTCCTTCTGTTCACAGCACCTGAATGTGTGTGCATGTACATTTGTGGGTCAAGCCCACATGGCAATCACTTTGGATAAACTTCCCAGGAATGACTGAAGAATGGCGCAACTCAGGCAGCACTGGCTTCCACGTGAACCCCTCCGTGTCAATGCACTCCCCTTCCTAAAATCAGCATGTGAGTGCAAACCACAAGCCACATTACTGCATGCACAGCCTTCTTTCCACCCTCTGCTTCCTCAGAAACCAGGGCGCCCGGCAGCTAATGCGTTATGAAACACCCCAGACAGCCACCTGTGTGGCCAGCAGGATTCCAATCAAGTGGCTCTCATCTGCACCCGGCCTCTCCTGGAAAAACCAATCACCTCCCTCTGACCTTGAGTGCACACCAACACTTGACAGTGTGTTTTCACCTTTCAATTTTGCAAATTGCTTACACCACAGAATCCCATAAAGCCTGTCAGAGCAATGCTGCCGACGGTAAGAATTATCCCAGTAGGGTTCCGCTTCCACTGCCAGAATTAATGTGCTCTATTTAGAGTGCAGCTCACCTGCCATCTAACACATGCAGTGTCCATAACTTCATCTGGGAATATACACCAATCCACATTAAAATATCCGGTTAATTCCAAAAGTGGACAAGGGCTCTGCTTCTCTGAACACCTGAAAGCTAACTGCCAGAATGAATAGGCGCCAACAAAGGGGTGTGGAGGAGCTGCCTGAGGGTGCTTGTTAACAGACGGTGAGTAATGGCACTGGGCTGTTGGCACAGTTACTAACAGGCTTCAGCTTCTGTCCCTGCCAAGAATGCATACTTCGGGGACCACAAAGAAGACAAAAATTTTGGCTCAAATTCTAGTTCAGGCATTACGTGGCTTTGGGCAACGTTCTTTACCCTCTGTTTTCCTCATCTGTGCAAATGGGACAAGAATGACAACCTCTAAGGGTCACTATGCGGAGAAAATGAGACTACATGCAGAGTGCATGCAGTCAATGCAGTCTACAAACGTTTGCTGTAATTATTCACGTAATTGGCATCAAACTGATGTTCAATGCAACACGCCCATTAAAACCACAACTCCAGGGGCTTGCACTGTGGCAGAGTGTTAAACTGACAACTTGTGAGACTAGCACTGTTAGGCAGGAAGTTAGAAATTAGCCTATGTGGGGCCAGCGCTGTGCTACATTAGGTTAATCCTCTGCCTGCAGCGTCGGCATCCCCTGTGGGCGCCCGCTCTAGTCCCAGCTGCACCTCTTCCAATCCAGCTGCCTGCTACGGCCTGAGAAAGCAGTAGAGGATGGTCCAAGTGCTTGGGCCCCTGCACCCACGTGGGGGACCCAGAAGAAGCTCCTGGCTTCGGGTCAGCGCAGCTCCGGCCATTGTGGCCATTGGGGAGTGAGCCAACAGAAGGAAGATCCTTCTCTCTGTCTCCCCTTCCTCTCACTGTCTGTAACTCTACCTCTCAAATAAATAAAATCTTAAAAAAGAAAAAGAAAAAGAAAAAGAAAAAGAAAGAAAGAAAAAGAAAAGAAACAAAACGAGTCTACATGTGTAAGAAGGGCCTAAGGAAACTGACACCCACAGCAGTCCAGCTTATGCATTTTGAAGTCCTGCCCAGACCCTGAGAACCTTCCGGGGGTCCAGCCCCTTCTGTCTGGCCTGATGAACATCTTTCCTCTAAGACGGGCCCCCTAGAGAGAAGCCCGTTGGCTGACGCCAGCAAGGCTTCCCCTGACAACCTCAGTGGTAAACTTGGAAAAGAATTTTTCGTATTTTCACCCAACAAACCCTTCCGCCAGGGCTCCCCATCCTTTGTCCTGGAGGAGAAAAAGAGACTCCCTTAAAAACCGGGAGTCTAAACAAAGACTTTGCACTCCGCCCTCTGCTCTGCTCAGCCCTCAGCGCTCTGCTGAGCGGCCCGCCTGGCCTGCCCTGCCCTGCCCAGGTGTATTCTCTCCATTCAACCACGTAACCTTGCTCTCCCCAGTCCGAGTGACTGGGCACTCTCTGTCCCTTCCATTCTGACGGATGCCCTATCGTAATAAAATCTTATTACTTCACTCTCTGTCTCACGCCTGAATTATTTCTTGTGTGAAGACAAGAACCCCACGGCTTCCACGGCTCTTTTCTCCGGTGACATCATCACATATCTGAATGCTGGTCTGGGTCCCAGCTGCTCTGCTTCTGATCCAGCTTCCTGCTAATGCGCCTAGGAAGCCAGCAAAGGGTGGCCCAAGTTCTCCCATGTGGGAGACCACAATGGAATTCTGGGATCCCGGCTTCAGCCTGGCCCAGACCTCCTAGCTATCGCCACCATTTGGGGAGTGAACCAGCAGATAGAAGGTATCTCTCTCTGCTGCTCAGTCTCCCTTACCCTACTGTCTTTCCCTCTCTGTTGCTGTGTCTTTCAAATACACAAATGGAAGAGAAAAAAAAAACAAAACAAAACAAAACAAAACAAAAAAAAACCTTGACTCCATTTGAGCCAAATCCCAAGCACCAAGAGAGCAAACAATATCACAATATCCTCTCCCTTTTACCTCTCTTTTACAGGAAATGGGACCCTCTGGGTTCCTTAACAAGTTGCCCTCACACTCCTCTGGCGTCTCCCCACATGGGGCTGGGCAGCTAACCTGGACACCACAGGGCATTGGAAATGTTGATTGTGTTTATTAACATTGCATAAAATACTGCTTATCTTGATTGCTGAGGTTGTTGGCACTGCCTTACACTTTGTGGCTGAGGTCAGTGTCTCACTAGCCCCACATTAGTCCCAGCCCTGGACCCCGTGGTCCTCACCCACTAGAAGAGCAGCTTTGTCTCCTTCTGGAACTGAGTGGTCAGCAATGGCCTGAGGGCCACATTCAGCCTGCCGCCACCTCTGGTTCTCGCGAGAGAAGTTTTACTGGCCTCAGCCTTGCCTACCTGTCCTCCCAGGCGGCTGCTGTTCTGACAGTGGCAGAGCCGAGCAGCTGTCACAGACAACTTGAGGTCTATGAAGTCGACAGTGTGCACTACCCTATGCCTTCAGGAACAGGGCTGCTGGACCCTGTGCTACAACTGAGAACTCCAGTAACCACGTAAACGTGGAGCTGCCTGGGACTGTTTCTCCCCCTGTCATGTAGAGACACCCCACCTGGAAAAACACCAACCCACAGAGAAGCTGTGCTGACAGACAGATCCAGGGGAACTCTGGGCCCCGGATCCAACTCAACCCTAGAATTCTGTGACTAGAGTCAGTGCCCCCACCGCCTCCCTGCCTTTTTTCAGCAGGGATCAGTCTAAAGGACTTTCTGTCACTTGCAACTGGACGAAGTGCCATGCATGAGGTGGAGCATGCCCTTCCACCATCGGACAGTCATTTCCCAAGGAAAGAACACTCACCAGGCACTGAGCATGTCCGTGCTGCACAGCCCTGAGCAGACGAAGTGTCTCACTGTGGGAGCACCGCTCAGAAACAAGCCAGCAAAGCACAGCCCAGCCCAAAGCAGAAAGGCCAACGACAAAGAGCTGCTCCCTGCAGACAAAGAAGGGCATCTCGTTCTCATGGAGTGAGTCTGCACTTCTCCAAGGCATTTGAGTCGGAGGCTCTACGGGGCCAGAACCTCCCATGTCCTGACCTTCACCTCCGCAGTGAACTCCGAACTGTCCCAACTCCGGGCATCACATTCACAACTGCAGCAGGAAGAGAGGGGATGAGAAAAAGCCAGCTCTATCCCCGCTTCTCTCAGGCAAGGATAAGCAAGCCCAGGAAGCCCCAAGGGAGCAGACAAAGTACAGAATAACAATGCAAAGACTGGTTGGAAGGGACACAGCCTAGTCCCACGCAAGACCAGGAGCCCATTAGCCAAAGACTACAGCTAAACAGAAGGAGGGAGGGAAGTAACAAAATCAGTAGTGCATGGTGCCAACCACACCAGGGACAAAAGGCAAACCAAGTTCTCGCGTGTTCCGGCCTTAGAAGTGGGGGAACACAGCTGCTCCCACATCCCTGTCCCATCCCCGTCCGGATGAGCCCCCCAGCGAGGCGATGGACTGGCACAGCTGAGCCCCCATTCACAGGCCGCAGGACCACCTCCCAGAACCAGGGCACAGGAACCACGGCTTAAATGAGAACCATTCATAATAAAACTATCAAGTACATAAATGTATACACTTTTGGCTTCTTAGGAACATAATAACATTTGCCATTTTACAACTCACTGACATTCAGTCCACTGACAGCATTATGTAACAGTTAACACCCCCCATTTCCTGAACTTCCATTCCAAACAGAAAATCCACACCCATTCAGCAGTAATTCCACTGTCCCCACCCCAGCCACTGGCAACTTCTTTTCCTCTTTCTGATTCTGAATGTTCTGGGCCCCTCCTGTGAGTGGAATTATACAGCGTTTGTCCTTTGACGTCTGGTTTGCACTTGGCATGCTTCTGAGGCTGACTGACTCCACAGCACGTCTTGTTACCGCTTCCTTTGATGGCCTTATTAAAAAGCAGAAAACTGATCGAGCACCCAAGAACCCAGGACTTGAACTTTTATCTGGTTCCCACTTAGGGGCGTGCCCCATCCTGCACTCACAGCCATGTCCGCTCGCACAGGAGATGTACAAGATGCACGGGAGTGGTCTTGTAACTGACAACACTGAGGCCAAATCGGGGGTCTTAGCTTATGAGACATCAGGACTGAACACCTTATCAACAGCCAGAGATCACATAGGCCCAACAGGCATCACTCCAGCTACCCCAGATCTTAATGTTGCTGGGGCATTTCCACACCCCTTAGTCAACAGCTTCAGGCCCAAGAGCTCTGTCACTCCCAATGCCAGGGACCCCCCCCCCAGGAGCCTGCAGACACCCCCACAATCCCCAGGTTAACACGTGGCCCACGAGGAAAGGAAGAGAACCGTGACTCTGGCTCTATCCATGAGACCAGCCGTTCTCTACCAGGCGTCAACCTTTTTATTCTTTCTTAATTGGTTTATTTTATCTTTATTTGGAAGGAAGAGAGACAAAGACAGCTCTTCCATCTGCTGGTTCATGCCCCAAACACCCACAATAGCCAGGGTTAGACCAAGGCAAAGCCAGGAGCCAGGAACTCAATCCAGGTTTCTCACACAGATGGCAAAGACTCAAGTACTTAAGCCATCACCAGCTGCCTCCCAGGATGTTGCAAGCAGGAATGAGGTCAGGACTCAACCCCCGTCACCCCAGTATTGTATACAATCATCTGCAGCAGCATTTTTTTAAAGATTTATTTATTTATTCATTTGAAAGGCAGTTACAGAAAGATCAGGAGAGATAGCGACAGAGGCAAAGAGAGACAGACAGAGATCTCCCATCCAATTGTTCACTCCCCAGATGGTCACAATGGCTGGGGCTGCGCCGGACAGAAGCCAGGAGCTTTATCAAGGTCTCCAATGTGGGTCAGGGGCCCAAGCACTTGGGCCATCCTCTGCTGCTTCCTCAGGCACATTAGCAGGGAGCTGGATGGGAAGTGGAACATCCGGGATTCAAACCTGCATCCATATGGGATGGCGGCATTGCAGGAGGTGGCTAAACCTGTTAAGCTTTGAGTGTCTAAAACACACCCCCAGCTGTTAGACTTTTTTTTTAAACCACAGAGCTCAGTATTTCCCCACACATTTAGCACACCTCCTTCCAAGGTCTCTTTCACCAGAAGTAGCTAAGTGGCAAGTTCATGAATGTAACAGAAGCATCAAAGAGGGAACTGAAAGCATTGCAGGATGGGGTTGAGCTGAGTGGACTTCCCCTCACCATCAAAACGATGGGCCCAGGATTCTTCTAACACATGCCACTTCCTCCAAGATCAGTTTTCTACAGAAATACATTTGTTAAAACAACATGACCCAGTGAAGCAAAATAGAAATCCTGGTTCGAATTAAGTGCTATCAACTCTTTGCAGAAATCCCCACAAAGCATCAAGGAGGTCCACTTCTCAAATTTTACAGTGGGTGTATGTTAACAGCACCTGCTTCCACCTGTCTGTGCAATTGTATACAATCGCAAAGGGTAGGGACTCAGCTTCCCGGGTAAAGTGACAGCACATCCTCACTGGGTCACTATTCTGAATGCAGTCATTTTGTGGCCTCTCCTATGCAGGTGGCCAGGGATCCTCCAATACCCTGGATATCCTTACAATACACTGGAGCTGCAAGGATGAGCAAGGCTGGACCTAGGCCCTGACCTTCAGAGAACCAGAAGTCAGATGGTGTTACTCCTAGGTCTAAGGAGAGAAGGACTCAGGACTACAGGACAGGGCAGAGTCCAGGCGCACTGGGCAGGGGCTGGGGAATGGCTTTTTGAAATAAAATATGCAACTTCAAGACAGAAAGGATCAAAACCACAACAAGACACAACTTAATACCCACTGCGGGGCTGGTGTTGGTGTTGTGGCCACATTAGCAGGAAGCTACAGCTAGGACTTAAACCCAGGAATTCTTTTTTTTTTTTTTTTTTTTTTTTTTTTTTTTTTTACAGAGTTAGATAGTGAGAGACAAACAGAGAGAAAGATCTTCCTTCCGTTGGTTCACCCCCCACAAACGGCCACTACGGCCGGAACTACGCCAATCCAAAGCCAGGTGCTTCCTCCTGGTCTCCCATGTGGGTACAGGGCCCCAAGCACTTGGTCCATCCTCCTCTGCCTTCCCAGGCCACAGCAGAGAGCTGGAGTGGAAGAGAAACAACTGGGACTAGAACCCACAAGTGGAGGATTAACCAAGTGAGCCAAACGGGGCCGGCCCCAACCCAGAAATTCTGATATGGAATGCAGGCAGGCATCTTAATTGCTAGGTCAAAGAGTTGCACTCCCATTAAAAAAAAAAGAAAAAAGAAAAAAGAAAAAAGAAAAAAGAAAAAAGAAAAAAGAAAGAAAGAAAGAAAGAAAGAAAGAAAGAAAGAGAGAGAGAGAGAGAAAAAAGAAAAGATTTTATTGGGGCCAGCACTGTGGCTTAGCGGGTAAAGCCACCACCCACAGTGCCAGTATCCCATATGGGCATCTGTTCGAGTCCCAGTTGCTCCACTTCTGATCCAGCTCTCTGCTATGGCCTGGGAAAGCAGCGGAAGATGGCCCAAATCCTGGGGCCCCTGCACCTGTGTGGGAGACCCAGAAGAGGCTCCTGGCTCCTGATCGGTGCAGCTCAGGACGTTGTGGCCATATGGAGAGTGCACCAGTGGATGAAAGACCCCAGTCTCTCTCTCTGCCTCTCTGTAACCCTGCCTTTCAAATAAATAATTTTTTTTTTTAAAAAAAGACTTTAAAAATATATCCATTAGGATGGCTACTACTTTATTTCTTTAAGGATTTGTTTTATTTATTTGAAAGAGTTACAGAGAGAGAGAGAGAGAGAGAGAGAGAGAGATGTCTTCCATGCACTGGTTCACTCCCCAGATGGCCGCAATGGCCAGAGCTGTGCCAATCCGAAGCCAGGAGCCAGGAACTTCATCCAGGTCTCCCATGTGGGTGCAGGGGCCCAAGGGCCTGGACCATCTTCTACTGCTTTCCCAGGCCACAGCAGAGAGCTGGATCAGAAGTAGAGCAGCCGGGACTAGAACCAGCACCCATATGGGATGCTGGCACTTCAAGGCAGGGCCTTAACCCACTGTGCCACAGTACCAGCCCCAGGATGGCTACTGCTTTAAAAACAAAAACAAAAACAAAAACAGGGTGACAGTTGTGACACAGGTTAAGTCACCCCTTGGGGTACCCCCATCCCATTCTGGAAGCCCCAGCTTTTCCACTTCCAATCCAGCTCTGCTAACATGCCTGAGAGGCAGCGAATGATGGCTCAAGTGCTGGAGTCCCTGCCACACAGGAGACCCAGGTGGAGTTCTTGGCTCCTGACTTCCACCTTCAGCCCCAGCTATTGCGAACATGTGCAGGGTAAACCAGTGCATGGAAGACCTCTCCCTCCCCCTCTCCCCCCCACCACCATCCCTATCACTCTGCCTTTGAAATCAATCAATAAATCTTTTTTAAGAAAACAGCCCTGGATGGTGGGGACATAAAATGGTACAGACACTGTGGGAGGATTGGGTCATCCTTCAATAAACTCAGCAGAGGCACCGTGTGGTCTAGCAATTCCCAAAGAGCCGAGAACAGAGAACAAGTATATAGCCATGGTCACAGCAGCACCAGTCCCGACGGCCAGCAGAAGCAACCCAGTGTCCCCTGGGATAAACAAATGGCTGCCAGGGCCCAGGAGGGCAGGGTCAGCTCTGGTGCCCCATGGGCACACAGTTTGGAAAGATGACCAGGGCCCAGGAGGGCAGGGTCAGCTCTGGTGCTCCATGGGCACACAGTTTGGAAAGATGACCAGGGCCCAGCAGGGCAGGGTCAGCACTGGTGCCCCATGGGCACACAGTTTGGAAAGATGACCAGGGCCCAGGAGGGCAGGGTCAGCACTGGTGCCCCATGGGCACACAGTTTGGAAAGATGACCAGGGCCCAGGAGGGCAGGGTCAGCACTGGTGCTCCTTGGGCACACAGTTTGGAAAGATGAAAAGGCTCTCAAGATGAGTGGTGGTGGCCATTATACAGCCATGTCATTTACTTAATGCCACTAAACTGTGCACTCAAAACGGTTAAGGTGGGGTGGGTGTTGTGGCTTGGCGTGTTAAGCCACCACCTGGAACACCCACAGCCCATATCAGGGTTCTAGCTCCTCTGCTTCTGATCCAACTTCCAGTCCACGTACCTTGGAGGCAGAAGATGAAGGCACAAGTACTTGGATCCCTGCCATCTACACGGGAAACTGGGATGGAGTTCTAAGCTCCTGGCTTCTAGCAGCCCTGGCTGTTGTGAGCATTTGGGGAGTAAACCAACAAATGGAAGATCTCTTTCTCTTTCCTTCCTTCTCTGTCAGTTTGCCTTTTGGATAAATAATTCTTTTCCAAAAAAATGGTTAAGATTATAAATTTTATTATGTTTATTTTCCCATAATTTCTTTTTAAAAAGAGAGAAAGCATAAAGTAAAAGTTAGAAGTGACCTAGAGCTCTATAAAGGCTTGGCTTGGAACTGGTGCACTTTGTACCCACTAGAAGCTCAGTTAATAAGCCAATACAGAATGCAGCATGGAGAAGTGAATTATCTCCCACTGTACTAGAGAAGGAAGACCCATTGCAGTTATTGGCATCTGATGGCATAACCTTGGGATTTGATGATTTAATGTTTAAGATTCATTTCCTTTATTTGAAAGGCAGTCACAGAGAGAGACAGAGAGACACAGAAAGATCTTCCATCTGCTGGTTCACTCCATAAATAGCCACAATGGCCAGATCTGGCCCAGACAGAAGCCAGGAACCCACGGAGGTGTCCTATGTAGGTGGGAGAGGCCCACCATCTTCTGCTGCTTTCCCAGGCACATTAGCAGGAAGCTGGATTGGGATGCCGGCATCACAGGCCTGGAACAAGCACTCTCATATGGGATGCCAGCATTACAGGCACCAGCTTAAGCCAGGGCACCACAAGACAGCCCCCCATTTCTCCTTTTGAACGCTAACACGCCGTCATCGGGCTGTGTGTCAGCAGTCAGTCACAGGTGACAGGCATGGTTCAGAATGCACCAGACACACAACTGCTGTTACTGAGCCACCTGTAAAATTCAAGTTTAGTCTTCATGGGTTCAACAGCCTTGGGCACCAGGACCCTTCGTCTGCAGCCCTGGGCACACTGATTAACCTCCTTCCTTCTGATCACGAGGGATTCATGCATAGAACACATTTTCACTGGAGAAGCTGTGTATTACCAGATACCATGCAAGAAGCTGCTGAGTCAAGAGAAAGCCCAACAGACAAGGTACCCTGCCGTAGCATCAAGAGGGAGCACGGACAACCAACAACTGGGAGTGACGTGACGAAGGGTAATGTGAACTTCCTATCTTCTGTTCTCTAAGATACAGCCTGGCAAACTTTTCCTGTAAAGGCCCAAAAAAAACAGATACTTTAGGAGCCAGGACTCTCAGTCCTTACCCAACCTAAGAGCAGCCACAGACAATGATGAAAGGTTGTGGCTGCATTCCAATAAAACTTTATTTACAAAAGCACGTGGCGGGCCATAGTTTGCCGACTTCTGTCCTATGTGATCACAACTTTCTCAGTACTCATGAAATCAAAGTGGGAGAACCACAGTCTCTCAGAGACCACCCTGTCTAAAAATAACAGGCCACTATGGACAACAGCAGAGTTTCAGAATCACAGCCACACAGACCTCAGTAAAAATCCCAGCACTGCCACTTACTGGCCCTAGAAGAGGCGGCAAATTATCTTACTTCTTTGAGCTATGTTACCTTCAGATGTAAAATACGTTTTAGGAGAAAGATGGGATAAAGAACACGAGGGTTCTAACAAATCCCTGAATCACAGGTCAGCATGAGTCACCAGCCTACAGTCAGCCAATTCATCTTAAAAAGCAGAAAACACCCCGGTGTCATTTCCAAAGCCATCATGCTAACAGCACTAAACAGATAGGCAGCTAGTCAGGCCTAAGCGAGCAGGCATCCTGGCAGCCTGCAATGTAACTTTATCTACTTACCTGCCCGTCAGAAACACCCACCAGTGCAGGCTGCACCTGTGTCTCGTCTGGGACCAAGATGGGGGAGGGGGGCATCATGATTAGCATATAGTTACAATATAAACCCCCCACCTCCGTGGAGGTACCATAAAATTCCCAGATGGCTTCACCCTGCTATGGCACCACGCCCTACTTCATAAAAGAGGCTGAGAACAGAGGAGAGGTGTTGTTGTTGTTGTTTGCCCCAGACCATGACTGGGAGTGCTACTGAGGTTCTCTCTCTCGGTAACACTTTGTCCCACTCATGATAGGCATTTCATCAAGTAGGGCAGCCCACACTCACGCATGAATGTGTATTCTCAAATAAATCCTGTTCTCATTTATGTAATATATATGCTGATTCCACTTTGAATTTTTATCCCTGTTTGGAACAAGAACCTGGAATGAGAACCTAAGATACTCAGGCCCACATCATCGTCACCCCTGATGTTCGTGGTGCACAAGTCTTTGTGTATTGGGTAGTCTTGCTTTCCCTTACTGTGTCAGTGAGGATGTGTCGGGAATAAACTAAAAGGAGACTCAGCTAACAACAGCTTAAAGCACTGGGGAATTTAATGCCTAACCTAACATGCAGCCCAGAGGCAGGCAGCTGCAGAGTTGGTTAACTCAGTAGCTCAGTTACCTTATAAGGCTCTAAGAACTTCCGATGTCCATCCCAAGTGAACAATGGCGCCAGCCCCTAGATTAATCATCTGTGGAAGCGACTGTTTTGGTGCTGAGAAGTCTGTGTTCTGACTCTGGTCTTGCAACCTAAGTGCTCAGAGTTGCCTGAATCCGCAGAAAGCATTGGCTGTTTCTTACCCAGCAGCCCTGGCCCTTCCTCCCTGCTAAGAGAACTAAGATGTTGGTAACCAAGAGCTTCCGGGGTAGCTGAAGGGCCTCTCCTTGGCCAGAGGAGGGGAGGACTGAGTCTGGATTGAATTAAACCAGCTGTAATAATGATCAGCTTGTCAGTAGCTGGTCTCGAATAGACGTGAGACACAACTGGGGCCAAAGAGAACAAAGCAGAAGTTCAATGAGGGACTTTCAAGAAAGTCGCTCACTTAAAAGGACACAGAGAAAGCTTATTTTATGGTCTTGGGTTGTGGTGCGACACGTGATGCTTTGAACTGTGGCAGTGATCTTGTGACCATGAAGAGTGGACAGGAGCTGTATACCAAGAATGACAGCTCAGGAATGTGGGAAGTTAGGGCCAGCGAGTTAAGCCACCACCTGCATGCCAGCATCCCATATGAGCACGGTTCAGGTCCCACATGCTCCACTTTTGATCCAGCTCCCTGTTAATTTGCCTCTGGGAAAGCAGTGGGAGACGGCCCAAGCAGTTGGGCCCCTGCCACCCCCAGATGGAATTCCTGGCTCCTGGCTTCAGCCTGGCCCAGCCCTGGCCTATTGCAGCCATCTGGGGGAGTATACCAGCAGATGAAGGTCTCTCCCTCTCTCTCTTAACTCTGCATTTCAAATAAATAAATCTTTAAAGAGCAAAGAAAAAGTATGGGAAGTGCATGAAGACCCAGAGCTCTGCAAAGGCAAGGGAGACTTGAGAGACAGGACGTCCAGGGACACAAGTCCTACACTGGAGCCTCGTTTGCCTCGAGGACCTCTTTTTCCAACTACAAAGCTTCTCTGAGCTTTCAGGACCCCCACGGACTCAGAACAAACATTCAGTGACTGCCAAGGAGGAAAGACCTTGGCAAGCACCCCGGGGGTTCCACTGTGCTCTGAGCCGAACAGTGTTCCCCTAGAACTCACATCCACTGAAAACTCAGAACGTGACCTTACAGAAATAGGGTCTCTGCAGATGCCATCAGCCACAGTAGGTCACCCCGGATGAGGGCGGGCCCCAATGACTGACGTCCTTATAAAATGAGGAAAGGACACACAGAGACAGACACAGGGGAGGAGCCACACGAAGAGGGATGCAGCCACAGACAAGGAGTGCCAAGACTGGTGCCAGAGAGTGACCACATCTACCGGGAGCTAGGGACTGATCCTGTCTCAAAGGGTCAACCCTGGCGACACCTTGCTTAGGGACATACAGCCTCCAGGAACGTAAGAGAAGATGTCCCTGTTGTTTCGGACCACCCAGTGTGTGGTCATTTGTCACAGCAGTCATGGGAATGGAATGCAAGCCGGAAAGCCCAGAGAACCATACCCTAGAAAGCAGAAGCAGCAAAGCAGCCCCACAGACGCTGGGGGCCGGAGGAGAAGTAGCTCAGACCTCGGCTGGCTAAAACTCCTCTTCCTGTGCCCTGACAGCCACCAGGAGCACCAGCAAACCCTCTGAAGACAGGTAACCTCAGCCCAGGCCACAGTGCGGTCCTACAGCTCCGCCCACAGAGCACCTGATGGGCAGCTGAAAACACCAGGCCTGCGCAAGAGAAGGAGGGACTGAAAACCAGGACAGAACAGAAACGGCGATAGCCGCACAAGAAGGGGAGCAAACCTCTCCCCAAAACCCAGCTACAAAGCTGGGCCAAATGAACGGCCATTTCAGTATTCCAGAAATGCACCCGGAGCTTAAAATAATCTGAAAGAAGTTTATGCCTGGAAACTGATTTTTTTTGGGGGGGGGGGGTGTCTTTTGTTTTAACTGCTGAATTTCAGATAAGCACAGTTGGAATCTGGGGTGTCCTTGCCTGGAGCTTCTCCTAACGCATCCTCTTTCCCACCCCACCCTGACCCGCACCCCCAAGTAGTTTAGGTCGAGGCCCAGGTTGGAGGACAAGCTGAGAACCACAGCGTCACTGCTGTGGCAGAGGGTGTGACCCAGAATTAGAGTGGCAGCTGACATGTCTACGCAGTGTCACAGACTTCCCCTGGCAGCAGGAGAGCAAGCAGAGACAGCAGCTTTGCTACCCAAAAACTACAGTCATGGCCAGGTCAAAGATACCCCTGGTAAAGGCCAGGAGACCACACTGGCCAGGACCCAAAACTACCACAGGAAAATACCTCAAAGTGGTAACAGGAAGTATTTTCTTCTTGATTCTAACAACAACAGCAAAAAAAGGCAGGGAGGGCAGGCATTGCGGCATACTGGGTTAAGTCACCACTTAGGATGCCCGCTTCCCATACTGGAGCACCTGGTTCCAATCCTGGCTCTTCTGCCCCGCCCCCCCCCCTTTTTTTTTTTTTTTGACAGGCAGAGTGGAGAGTGAGAGAGAGAGAGAAAGGTCTTCCTTTGCCGTTGGTTCACCCTCCAATGGCTGCCACGGTCGGCACGCTGCGGCCAGCGTACCATGCTGATCTGAAGCCAGGAGCCAGGTGCTTCTCCTGGTCTCCCATGTGGGTGCAGGGCCCAAGCACTTGGGCCATCCTCCACTGCACTCCCGGGCCATAGCAGAGAGCTGGCCTGGAAGAGGGGCAACCGGGACAGAATCCGATGCCCCGACCGGGACTAGAACCCGGTATGCCGGCGCCGCTAGGCGGTGGATTAGCCTATTGAGCCACGGCGCCGGCCTCCTCTGCTTTCAATCCAGCTCCCCGCTCATGTGCCCAGGAGGCAGGTTGATGACGCGATTACTGGTGCCCTTACCACCCATGTGGAAGATCAGGGTGGAGTTTCGGGCTCCTGACTTCAGCCTGGCCTACCACTGGCTGACATGTGCATTTGGGGAGTAAATCAGTAGATGGAAAATATCTCTGTCACTCTCTTTCGAATAAATTGATCTTGAAAAAGAAAAACAGTAGCACAGTGAGAGTTCGAGTTTGCCCATCTACAGAGGGTGATGTGTTCCCCGCTGCCAAAGTCCACGTGGGCCCAGAGTCAGGGTTTCCAGTTTAAGGCAGGAGCTCATATCCCAACATGAAACCTCCCAGTTTTTGTTTTTTTTTTTTAATTCAATCTGGAAGAGTTTTATTTATTTGTTCCTTTTTTATTATTTGAAAGGCAAAGCTACAGAGACAGAAACTGAGAAAAAGAGGGAGATTGTCCATCTCACAACAGCCAAGTCTGGGCCAGGCCAAACCCAAGAGGCAAGAATTCCAATCAGGTCTCCCATGTGGGAGGTGGGGACTCAAGTTCTTGAGCCATCACTTACTGCCTCCCAGGTACGTTAGCAAGAGGCTGGATCAGAAGGCAGAGGCAAGACTCAATCCCAGGCATTGACAGGCATGTCAATGTCCCAAATGTGCCACAATTCTCACTCTGAAATGCTACAATTTCCAAATATTGGCAACTTGAAATATTTTCCATAAGCACCAGTTTCCAAATTCAGTCCTCCATGCCCCCGATCCCTCGAGAACCAACCACAGTAACAAGCTGGCCAGCACTCAGGTTATCTGCTGTACTGCGATTTCCAACAACATTGTATTCCGTCAGTACCCTAGAGCTCAGCTCTTCTCTCCTCCAAAGCTAGTGTTCCTCATCCCTGAGCAGAGCTAATAAGACAGCCCAGGGGTTAATCCATGATTTAGTCTCCCCTGTCACTTTCAATTTAGTTAGCTGGGCTGGAGTGGCCTGAGGAGGAGCAGTAATGGGCTCGGGGAGGGGGAGCTGGGAGGGGCAGGAGCCTGAGGTCACCTGACTTGGGTTGGAAGCCTTGGCACCGCCAGGACCAGCTGTGGAACACTGGGCGACTTAGGCACTTAGTCCAGCCTACGTTTCATCACCTGAAAAACAAGGACACCACCACCCACCCTGGAAAACTGCTGGAAAGACTGTCCTCCAAAGCCAGGGCCAGCAGCTCTGGGCAGGCCCGGCACCCACCACTGCTGTGCCACTTAGTCTTGGGTTTTTGGGGTTTTTTTTTAAGATTTATTTATTGATTTGAAAGGCAAAGCTGCAGAGAGGCAGAGGTAGAGAGACAGAGACAAAGAGAGTTCTTTCATCTGCTAGTTCACTCCCCAGGTGGCCGCAACAGCCAGAGGTGGGCCCGTCTGAAACTCTGAAACTAGGAGCTTTCTCCAGGTCTCCCACACCGTTGCAGGGGCCCACGTGCCTGGGCCATCTTCTCTGGCTTTCCCAGGTCATAGCAGAGAGCAGGATCAGAAGTGAGGACACAGAACTTCCAAACAAAGCTCAGGTTTCAAAACAAGAGGTAAATTAACCCTGAAAAAGTGTGCTCTTTCAGTCAAAGAAGAAAAGCTATTCTACATTTTAAAGGCATCTAAGGATATTTCTGAGAATGGCAAGGTTCTGTGGAATCTGGATTCCAAGATTTGCATTCCAAGCTTTTACATATGTGCTTTAAAAGGGCCCTGATGCTGGTGCTGAGGCGTAGCGGGTAAAAACCGCGGCATCCCGTAAGAGCGTCAATTCGAGTACCAGCTGCTCCACTTCCGATCCAGCTCTCTGTTATAGCCAGGGAAAGCACTAGTAGCTGGCCCAAGTCCTTGGGCCCCTGCGCCCACACAAGGGACCCTCAAGAAACTCCTGGCTCCTGGCTTCGGATTGGAGCAGCTCCGCCGTTGCAGCCAACTGGGGTGTGAACCAGCAGAGTGAAGACTTTTCTCTCTGCCTCTCCTTCTCTGTGTAACTCTGACTTTCAAATAAATAAAAAATCTTTAAAAAAAAAAAAAAAAAAAAAAAGGCCCTGGTCGGCGCTGTGGCTCACTAGGCCAATCCTCCGTCTGCGGCGCTGGCGCCCCAGGTTCTAGTCCCGGTTGCACAGTCCAGCTCTGCTGTGGCCCAGGAAGGCAGTGGAGGATGGCCCAGGTCCTTGAGTCCGTGCACCCATGTGGGAGACCAGGAGGAAGCACCTGGCTCCTGACTTCGGATCAGCGCAGCTCCGGCAGAGGGGCCATTTGGGGGGTGAACCAACAGAAGGAAAACCTTTCTCTCTGTCTCTCTTCCTCACTGTCTAACTCTATCTGTCAAATAAAAAAAAATAATTTTCAAGAAAAAAAAAAGGCCCTGATGCAGACACTGTGCTGGACAGGTTAGCTACAAGAATTATTCCAAAGAATTAAGGAGCTCCTAATAGAGGCTCCAACACTGGGAATTGCTGATGACAGGATTCCATGGAAAACAGACTCCAGGGTTTGGATTCTAAGCTTTAAAAGGCCCCTGACACAGACGCACTGTGCTGGACAGGGGAGCTCCAGCACTTGGGCCATTTTCTGCTCGGGAATTAAGGAGCTTTTAACAAAAGCTCCAACGCTAGGAATTCCTGAGCAAGCCATTCACAGCAAGATCCTCTTCAGATCAGCTGCAGCCTAAATGGAAGGGGTCTCTTAGCAGGTGCTACCTCAGTGAAATTGGGATTCACCTTCACAGGTGAATTCCAAAGACACGCCTGATTCTTCCTGTCAGCCAATCAGAGATCTGCAGTCAAAGATGAGTAAATCCTTTGCCTTCCCGACATCAAGACTGCTGTACCTCAAGGCAGCCATGCTGTGCCTGCCTCCTCTTTTGATTCTGAGAACTGTTACTGACAATAAAACCCCTAATGGCTCTTCTATTATAATTCTCTATGCTCAAGCTAAATAAATGGGCTTATAATCTACATAAGGGTAGCCGATCCCCGCCCACCATCTGGGAGTCAGTAAGATAAGTTCTTTCCATCCGATGGGGCATTCTACTTGCAATTAGTCTTGTTCCAGTTTTGCTTATGCTAATTAATACACACATGTTTCAGAACTCGACATCTGAGAATAACTGACCATACAGGGGACACAGCCATTGGTGGTGACCAAGACTGCTCCAGCTCACAAAGCAAATTTGTTAGAGGAGATAGGCAGAGACCTCCAGACCCAGGACAGGCAGGGCCTGCACTGTACACCTCCCACCCCCAAGCAGGAAGCAGCTACAGACGATGTGATGATTCTACACCTTTCAACATCCCTTAGGATTAAGGAAACGGAGTCTCTGAGGGGGGAATGTTGTAGGCCAGCATATAGGACAAAATGAATCAGGTCTGTGAGCTGGAAGACCATGCCCCTTTGTGACCTCATGCCCCTACCTGACCACACCTGTGTGCCTACCTGCCAATCAGACTAGTTAACCACTCCCCTTTGGAAGTGGATTAAAGGCCTGGAACACGGTGGGCCCGGCCCCTTTTTTCCTTTTGCCCATTTTGCCCTGAATCCCCTTGCTGCCCCCCACCCCCGACCTCAGGCCACCCACCCCATGCTTTCTGGCACACATGCTCCTCCACGTGGCTGGCTCCTGGTGCTCAGTATGAATCCAGATTTCCCCTTTCTTGGATAGTGCCCTCACTCAGCTATGCATTTCTCTCACTGCATGAAAAGCTTAAAAACTTAAAAAAAAAAAAAAAAAAAAAAAAGTGATGCAGCCGGGACTCAAACCAGCACCTTTACAGGATGCCAGCCAGCACTGCAGGCTGCGGCCTCACCGCTACGCCACAGTGTGGACCCCAGGTCCTGTTTTCACCCTTATTTTACAGAAGCTCAGAGAGGCCCTGGAGAGCTCCTGGGTGCCGCGTCCCTGAGCTGCGATTTCCACTCCGTCACCTGACTCTGGAGCCGAGTCCCAACCTCTGCAGGCAGGTCCTGATGCAGCAGGCAGGAGGACAGGAGCAAGGGCCTCTTCCATGCAATCCTTCACCTCCCCCTCCTGAGGATTTTTGAAAACGCTCACTAGGGGGCTGGCGTTGTGGCGTAGGGGTAAAGCCGCTGCCTGCAGTGCCAGCATCCTGTACGTCTCCACTTACATGCAGCCTTCTACTATGGCCTGGGAAAGCAGTGGAAGATGGACCAAGTGCTTGGGCCCCTGCACCCGCATGGGAGACCCAGAAGCTCCTGGCTTCAGATTGGCACAGCTCCAGCCATTGCAGCCATCTGGGGAGTGAACCAGCGGATGGAAGACCTCTCTGCCTCTACTTCTCTAATTCTGTCTTTCAAATAGACAAATCTTTAAAAACAAAAAGAAAAAACTCACTAGAAGGCAAGGTTTGAATCAGCCAAGGACTATGTGGACTACATGGCAGGCAGTGAATGGTTAACTGACACCGCTCACAATGAGGACAATGAGGCCTGTGGCGGCCACCCAGGGGCTAAGCTAGTCTGGTCTGTCCTCTGCTTCTAACTGGCAGGAGGCCACCAAGCACATTCTGGTCAGCAGAAAACAGCCAGACTGCCCATCCCTTCATCCGTCTTTCCCACAGGCAGGTGCAGACCTCATGCTCAGACAGCAGGGAACGTCAGTGATGCCTTGCATCTCTCATTATCAGAGCCAAGTAACAAAGACAAGAATTCCAGTCGGGATGGGAACACAAAGAGCCATCCCTCTAAGGCCAGCAGGTCAGAGCCCTAAGGGAGGATGAGAGGGAAGAGGCTAAACAGCAGGAGCATCCTGGGGCAAGGAAGGCAAAGGGTTAAACTCATTAGGAGTCAGGAGCTGAAGCACCTGCTACAAACCAAGTCTCCACGTCTGGTCTCTCTGACTGCTGTTAACAATGCCCTGGAGAGATGAGATCCCCCACCACCCCCTCTTACAGATGGCAAACAGGCTCCACGGGAACGCTCCCAAGGTCACTCGAGACTTGCCGTGGCAGCTGACTCCAGAGCCAGGGTTACCTGTGCCTGAACCAAGGGTTTGCGGAGGGGAGGGGAGGGGAAGGGGAGAGAAGAGAGGGGAGAAGGGAGGAGAAGGGAGGGGAGGGAAGAAGGAAGGGAAGAGGAGAAGGGGGGGGAGAGGAGAAGGGGGGAGGGCAGGGCAGGGCAGGGGAGGCACCTGGGGCCTGGCAGAGACGCCTGCTCCAGACACAGGGAGGGCTGACCTGCTGGAGAAGACGCAGCACACCACAGCCCCACCCCCCACCTTTCTCCACACTAACACTGACATCACCGTGACAGCGCGGCTTCAGGAACTCGGGGTGGCAAAGACCCTGCCCCAGAAGGGGTTGGGGAATAACACACTTCCAAGCTTCAGATTGACAGCCCATCACAGGAAATGGTTTCCAGGCCTGTAGAACGGGGGCCAGAGGGGCGCCTACTGCCCGTGGGGCTGTCGAGAGACAAGTGTGCGGTAACTCACATTACTATCAACAACACTTCTAAGCTCGGAGACCTGTGGGCTTTCTTTCGCTGTTTTACGCATGAGACGTTCAATTGTGAAATGCCATGTGCTTCCCATGCATAGACTTAAAGCAAAATGTTAATTTCCCAGCAACTGCCACGCCACACTGGTGACACAAGCACCTGGGCCGCAGGCCGCCGAACCCAGAGGAGACTGTAACACGTGCCTCTGAGAACTCCGCACAAAGGATGCTTCATGTACACGAAGGTGCCAGACAAGAGCAGTATTTGTTTTTCTCACTACAAATAAGACACGGACTTCTGCACACACACACACACATCAGTGCCACACGATGCCTGCCTTACCCACTAATTAAAACAGCAAGCGAGAGACGAGCAGGAGGAGCAGTACCTGTTTCGGTTTTGCTGGCGAAGCCCGCGGCCTGTTTGATGGCTGCCGCTGTGAGCGCCAGTCCTCGGCTCCTCTTCAAGCCATGTTGCAGGACAGCTTCAAACTGGGCACACAGACAGGTCACCCTGCAAGAGACGCCACGACTTAGTGACCCACCCTGCTGAGGGAGCAGACACCACCCAGGCGGGCCCAGTGTTTCCGGGAAGTCAAGGGAGTGGCCAGGTGCAAGCCTCAGCAGCCAGGTAGACAGGAGACACCTGCACGGCCCCTCACCCGGGCCGCTCACAGCCCCCACCCCACCCCCCATCCCTGTCACAGCTCTCAGGCATGGCTAGTAGACGGGGCGTGCTCATCGGGCTGTGACAGCGCAGGACAATGCAGAAGCAACAGGGTAGGGGAAGTGGTGCCAGCCAGCAGGGGGGGAAAAGTCAATTTAAAAACAAATCAGTTTGATATGCGGAGAGGCTGGGTGTTAACTGAACCCAAATCACCGACTTCAACTCTAATTCATATCACATGTAGTCTGCGGAACACGATTATCTTTCAGAAATTCAATTCCCCAGCCTGCTGGCGCTGTGTAATTTCATGGCCTGTTACATACACTAAGAAAAAGGATGAATTGTGATTCCCGTGCTTTATTTAGTTATGAGATAACATTGTCAACTCAGATCCACAGTTGATGGGATTTTCAATTAAGTTACAATTACTGTGCACTTAATTGAATTTATTTCCCAATAACCAAAGAAATGAGCGGTTTGGGAACACATCTGCTCAGAGATGAGGTCCCAGCCACTACACTCGCATCTTAATGACGGGCAGTGCTTCCGGGCCTCTGCTGGTCTGGGTATGTGCCCTCAGGGCCCCTTCCATTCATTCACACACGTTAAGAAATCCTCGGGGCTGGTACTGTGCCACAGTGGGTTAAGCCGCCATCTGCAGGGCCAGCATCCCATACAGGCTCCAGGTAGAGCCCCGGCTGCTCCATTTCCAATCCAGCTCCCTGCCAATGTGCCGGGGACAGCAGTGGAAGATGGCCCAAGTGCCTGGGCCCCTGCACCCACATGGGAGACCCAGATGAAGCTTCTGGCTTCAGCCTGGCCCAGCCCTGGCTACCACAGCCATTGGGAAGTAAACCAGTAGATGGAAGATTCTCTCTCTCTCTCATCCTGACTTTCAAATAAATGAAGGGAGGGAGGGAGGGAGGGAGGAATCCTCAGGATCCCCTGTGTGCCAAACACTGTTCTAGGCTCTGAGCGTACAACGGTGGGGCTGAGGCAGCCAAGTCCCCCCCTCGCAGGAGCTGGACAGTTTTCAGTGAGGGAGATACACAAACATGCTGACCAGGCTATTTGTTTGTTGATGTTGTTATTTTAAGATTTGTTTATTTGTTTATTTGAAAGTCATAGTTACTCAGAGAAAGGAGGAGACAGAGAGGGAGAGAGAGGTCTTCCATCTGCTGGTTCACTCCCCAAATGATTACAACAGCCGGGGCTGGGCCAGGCCAAAGCCAGGAGTCAGGAGCTTCTGGATCTCCCTTGTGGGTTCAGGGGACCAAGCATTTGGACCATCTTTTGCTGCTTTCCCAGGTGCATTAGCAGGGTGCTGGATTGGAGGCAGAGTGGCCAGATTTCAAACCAGCACCCATATGAGATGCCAGTGTCACAGGTGGTGGCTTTACCTACTATACCACAGTGCCAGCCCCTAACCAGGCCACTTCAAACTATGAAGAAAATAAAACAGGATAAGGTGGTGGGTGAGATGAGGCAGGGCCAGGATTACATTCTGTGGCCGAACGTTGGTAACCTTGGAGTTGTGACCTGAATATGACAAGATGCAGCAAGCTGTGTGGAATGGGCCAGTGCCAAGGCCCTGAGGCCACCACCATCTGACTCAACCTTGCTTAAGTGCAGGCATTTCCTGCTCCACCCACTCCCACACTTGAAGTACTAACACTGCAGGTGTTTATCACTCTGTGGGTGGCAAAACATTTTCATACCTAGCTCCTCCCATCAACATGATGATACAGACATGGAAGATAGTATCTGCATTTCAAACTTGGACGACACTAAGGCTTAAGGACATTAAAGAGACCTCCTGAAGATAGTACATCGTAAGCAGCAATAACAGGCTGGGCTTTGGGCCTGGCAGTCAGGATGCTGGTTCAGACCCTGCCCGTGCCCCATGTCAGAGTGCATGGGTTCCATTCCCAGCTGAGCTCCTCATTCCAGACTCGTGCCAATGCAGACCCTGCGAGGGAGCTGTGATGGCTCAAATGACTGCGTCCATGACACCCGTATGAGAGACGTAGACTGAATTCTCCAATCCCAGCTTCTGCCAGGCCCAGCTCGATTCCAGCCATTGTAGGCATCTGGGGAGTGAATGAGCAGAGAGGCTCTCGCTCTCTCGCTCGCTCGCTCTCTCTCTCTCTCTGCCTCTCAAATGAATATATAAAATGAATTTAAAAAAAAGCTCCAGAGGAGAGAGAGGAAAAGATAAGCAGCAATGTCTACACTCCAGTCTCTGCCTCCCCCGGGCTGAGCCAGGGTATTTCTAGCACACCCCATACCACACGCACAAACATTGAGATCCTAAGATAAAGTCCTCTGATTCCCACGCCCACTCTTCACTCAAGCCACTGGGCCCGTAGCAGACAACACTAACACCACACCAGCAAGCACACAGCACTCAGGCCTGGTCGCTGTCTTCCAGGCCCGGGACATCCTTGCCTTCTAAGCCACTGCTGCCGTGAAGTTTGTGGGAGGTCATGGACTTGAATGGGGCACCTAAAACTGACCCCACAGACCACATCAACAGAGTTTAATCACAGTAACTCAGCTTTGGCTGCTTGCTGCAGGCCCTGTAGCTGGTTAACTAATTTGGCTATAAACAGTCAACTAGTTAAGCTGTAATCAGTTTCCTGGTTCATTGACTAGGCTGTTGCCAATTAAGTTGTTTTCTGTGTTTAACTCCTATTCCCCTCTAAATGCTGTCAGATCAGCTTGTTGGTTGGAGTTCTTAAAACCTACTCCAGGGGCTGGCACCGCGGCTCACTAGGCTAATCCTCCGCCTTGCGGCGCCGGCACACCGGGTTCTAGTCCTGGTCGAGGCGCCGGATTCTGTCCCGGTTGCCCCTCTTCCAGGCCAGCTCTCTGCTATGGCCCAAGTGCTTGGGCCCTGCACCCGCATGGGAGACCAGGAGAAGCACCTGGCTCCTGCCTTCCGATCAGCGCGGTGCGCCAGTTGCGGCGGCCATTGGAGGATGAACCAACGGCAAAGGAAGACCTTTCTGTCTCTCTCTCTCACTGTCCACTCTGCCTGTCAAAAAAAAAAAAACAAAAACCACCTACTCCAGGGACTGGCATTGTCGCACAGGTTAAGCCCTAGCCTACAACACTGGCATCCCTTAGTAGCACAAGTTTGAATCCTGGCTGTTCCATTTTGGATCAAACTCCTTGATAACGAGCCTGGGAAAGCAGCAGAAGGTGGCCCAAGTGCTTGGACCCCTGCCACCCATGTGGGAGACCCAGATGGAGTTCCAGGCTCCTGGCTTTGGCCTGGCCCAACCTCAACCACTGAAACCATTTGGGGAGTGAACAAGCAAATAGAACATTCTCTCTCTCTCTCTCTCTCTCTCTTCTCCCCTCTCAAAAAAAAAAAAAAAAGTGCTCTGAGTGTGGGAACTGCCCAATTCACAAATCATTTTAGCTTTGCTTTACTTTGCTCAAATAAACTACTAACTTTAACTGGTCTAAGGATGCTTCAACGCTGCCAAGTGATCAAAGCTGGCCCTCCACAGAAGGAAGTCTACCTGGCATCCCTAACCTAACACTGCTCTTCAGTTTCCAACTCCTCTCTCATCCTTCCCCTGCTCCAGCACTGGGCCATACCTGGTAGATAGTATGTGCACAAGTCCTCTTCCAGAAGAGATTAACCTTGAATCATATGTCTCAGGACACTACACACACAAGGGAATAATCCTCATTGCTGGGCAGATGTCACTTTAAAAAATATTTATTTATTTATTTTTATAAATTATATTTATTTATATTTATATATTATTATATTTTTGAAAGGCAGAGTTACAGAGGCAGAGAGAGAGAGACAGAAGTCTTCCATTCACTGGTTCACTCCCCAAATGGCTGCAATAGCCAGAGCTGGGCCAATCCAAAGCCAGGAGCCTGGAACTTCTTCTGGGTCTCCCACATGGGTGCAGGGGCCCCAGGACTCGAGCCATCTTCTACTGCTTTCCCAGACCATATCAGAGAGCTGGATCGGAAGTGGAGCAGCCGAGACTCAAGCCAGCGCCTTATGGGATCCTGGCACTGCAGGCAGTGGCTTTACCTGCTGCGCCACAGCGCCGGCCCCCAGTTGTCACTCTTAAATATCAGACGTGCATCTGCTTGTGACTCTACACCTCCACCCAGGCATCTACTTGACAGCTTTCTGAAAGCTGGAACACCCTCCAAAACTACCTAAATTCCACAGTCGCTAATGGAGCCAGAACAGGGACCTGTCTTGTGTTTAGAGTTCCCATAATTAACCAAAGCCTCTACTTTTAAACAAATCAACTGCAAATACAATAAACTCTGTTGTATCTATCTAATAAACTCTGTCAGGTTGTTTGACTCCAAAACACACACCAGTAACTGCTCTGCCAGCTCTAGATTAAAGCCCAGCCCCCAAGGGGAACAGAATGCAGGGGAACAGCACGACCCAGTCCCCCGAGGTGTTGGATTACATCGTCAGTACTACTTCCCAGAAGCACAGTCACAACACTGCAAAAAAAAAAAAAAAAAAAAAAAGACCCAGATCACTAGGACACCTGCCTTGCAGACAGCCACGGTACTTAGCACCCTCCCTGTGTCACCTTTCCGCCTCCCAGTCTGACCTGAGCTTGCATCAACTGGTTATTCCAGATTCATCTTGTGTCCCCTCCTCCAGGAAGCTTTCCCGAGTGCTTCCTACTTCCTGCTGCAGCACGTGTCCCCCTGTAAGTGATTTCACATCGGGCTCTCTCGTCCTAGCTGTGAGCTGCCCCTGCCCTGACCTCGACGCCTGGCTTTCATGGGGAATGGTACCAAAAATGGTCCCTCCCGTGAGGGAACTCATGAGGACGGACTTGCTACACCTCAGGAGAGCTTGTATAATGTGGAATTTAAATGCAGGTCAGTTAAGAGCAGTAAATCACAGAGAACACACTGATCCGAACACACGCGTCCGCGCTCCAGCTTGTGCTGGGCACACGGTGGCAGCCCTGACTTGCAGCCACGGCGCCCCAAGGTTTGCCGTTGCTCCCCACCTCTGTTCAGGTCTATAATTCCTGCTCTTCGTTTGCTCAGCACAGCCCCTTACTACTTCCCAGAATGCTCTCTGCTCCAGGCTGTCATGGCCACTGTGGTGGGCTGGCTGCCTCCGGGGCGTCTGAGCATGTCACACTTCCACTCCAGGTTCACGAATGAGAAATGTTCCTCGTTAAGTGAGGTACTTCAGGGACACTGTATGTTTCAGTTTGTTTTTGAATGCACCGTCAACAAAATCATTCCAAATGTATATGCATATGGCTCTTCACTACAAGAATGGATAAACAAAACATACATCCGTAACATGGGACACCCACTAATCAACCATGAAAAGGAATGAAGTATTAACACACACCACAACATGGAATAACCCAGAAGGCACTATTAAAAGAAAGAAGCCACACCCAAGACCTGTACACTGGAATGACGCCATGAAATGTCCAGGAAAGACCAATAAACAGGCACAGAGGGCGCCGGTTCTAGTCCCGGCTGCCCCTCTTCCCATCTGGCTCTCTGCTGTGGCCTGAGAAAGTGGTGGAGGACGGCCCAGGTGCTTGGGCCCCAGTACCCACGTGGGAGACCGGGAAGAAGCTCCTGGCCCCTGGCTTCGGGTTGGCGCAGCTCCAGCCATTGCAGCCATCTGGGGAGTGAACCAACAGGGGGAAGACCTTTCTCTCTGTCTCTTCCTCTCACTGTCTGTAACTCTACCTCTTAAATAAATAAATAAAATCTTAAAAAAAAAATAAAAACAGGCAAAGAAAAGAAATCAGAGGTTGTCTGGGCCTCAGGGACCAACTGTAAACTGGCACAAGGAAACCTGGGAGGCGGGTGTGAGGCGAGGCCCAAAAACCCAACTGTGGTGACAGCTGCACAACACTATAAATTTATAGAGAAAAAAAGCAGATTTTATACCTACAAGGAACAGGCTTTCATGCTATGCAAATCAGATACCAGTGAAGCTGTTTTTTAAGAAAAACACTTCCCTCATGGTGCTTAGTAAAAGTCTGATAAAGGAATTATGAATGGAGAATGAATTCACACCCGCCCACCAACACCGGCCTGAGCCGGACGCCGCATGGGCTCAACTTGGCCACTGCTGAGGTTCTGAGAGCACGCATGTCCACGGCTTTGTTCTGTATTTCAAGACCGCTTAACCTGCCATACTTACTTATAATCAGATCCCAGAGAATCCTGCACACTTTTTATGAGGGGAAAAAAAAAAAGATCAGTAACAAATGCTGAATGTGTATGACAAAATGTTTGTGACAAAAGAGTGTATTTCTTTTTTAAATTATTTATTTATGTGAGGGGCAAAGAAAGAGAAAGAGAGAAACAGAGAGAGAACTCACATCCACTGGTTCCCTTCACAAATGCCCCTAATGGCCAGGCCAGGCCAGACTGGGCTAAAGCCCAGAGCCAGGAGCTCAATCTAGGTCTCGTGGGAGTGGCAGGGGCTCGAGCCCTGAAGCCATCCCGGCGGGGGCGCATTTCAAATTGATTCTTCTACTCTGTTACAGTTTTACTGGTATATTTTTAATAAAACTGAGCACAATCACAAAAATAAACTGGATTATCCTTAATTTGTAAAGCTCCAATCATACCTGAAATGGAGTAGACTGTGCCAGAAAAATCAGCCAGTTAACAGTGAACTGTATCCCAGAGTGTAGACCGGATAATAATCAACCAGCCTTGCTACAGCAAGCTTGTGACATGGCAATCATTTGGCGAGATGGGCCACGCTCTCCATTTATGCTTTATAAATGAAGTTTTTCTCATGAACTTCACTGGCAGAAATTAATCCAGAATGCTGTTCTATAAATTTTACCAAGATATAAGAATACAAGTGCTCAAAAATACTATTTACAATGAAGGAAAGTTAGACACTGCCCAAATATTTAATGCTTGGAAAACTGGTTAAACAAATGAGAGCACAGCTGTACACAAAGGCTATTTACCCTTCAAGATACTTACCAGGAGATAAAGATAAGCCAACATGTTTAACACATAATGAAAACAGAAAAATAAGCAAGATGTGAAACTGCATAGAAGAATGCCTTTGTGGCTAGCATTGTAGGCAAAGCAGGTTAAGCTACTGCCTGCAATGCCAGCATCCCATATGGGCACCACTGATTTAAGCCCTAGCGATTCCAATACAACCCAGATCTCTGCTAATGTGCCTGTAAAGCAACAGAAGATAGTCCAAGTACCTGAGCCCCTGCCACCCACTTGGGAGACCCAGATGCAGTTCTGGGCTCCTGGCTTCAGCCTGGCCCAGCGCCAGCTATTGAGGCCATTTGAGGAGTGAATCAGCAGATGAAAGATCTCTCTCTCTCTCCTGTTGTCCCTCCCTCTCTCTCTAATTCTGCCTTTCAAATAAATACATAAATAATATTAATTTAATATTCAATAATATCAGTAAAATATTAAAAACAAAAGAAATGCAGGAGATTCCAAGATGGTGGAATAGGGAGGGAGCTTACTGCTCTAGTCTAGAGGAAGAGAGCTTAAAAACAAAAGTAGAGAAAGTGCAATCTCAGGGAGAAAACTGCAGAGGAAACTCTATACAAATTAGAGGGATACTGTGGATCTACATGGAGGGCATATACGCGCACAACTCAGGACCCCAGCAGCCAAGAGCCACAGTACAAGCTTTGGAGAGTAAGGTGACACCAGACTGTAGCAGTCCAAGCCACCAACGATAAAGCTACAGAAAGAGCCCGGTTTGAGTCCAACTTGCAGCACTGTGGCGGACAGTGTACCTGCTAACCTAGAGGAAAAAGAGGGGGGCATGTTTCTCTTTCCCCAACCACCTGGCACTGGCATCCTGTAACTGGCCAAGGAGGGCAGGCACCATTTCGGACATACGTAACAGCTGTGCCAGCTTGCGTCCACAAGCCCACCCACCAGCCAAGAGGAGACACCTGAGTCTGGCTGGGAGAATTAAGAGGGGGCTGAGTGCCCATGACTGTGAGAGCCTGTGTGCTGAGACTGGGAAAACACTGTGGCTACATGGGAAGGGTGCAGGGTGTGGCTGGGTCTCTGGGCAGTCACTGTGGGCATTGAGATATGCTCAGGGCTCCCTGATTCCCTGGTGAGAGTCACTGCTGCAGGATCCGTGCTCACATGGAGGACTGCACAAATCCTCTGTATGGTTCTTGTGGCAGCATGAATGAATACTGGTCGGATCGGTGCAGCGCTGGATGTAGCGGCCATTTGGGGAGTGAACGAATGGAAGAAAGACTTTTCTCTTTGTCTCTCTCTCTCATTGTCTAAATCTACCTGTCAAATAAGTTAAAAAAAAAAAAAAAAGAAAAAAAATTATCAACCCAGAATACCATACCCTGCAAAGCTCTCATTTATGAATGAAGTTGAAATAAAGACCTTCCAAAACAAATACAAATTGAAAGAATTAAACAAAAAGAAATTTAAAGAATTTGTCACCACTCATCCAGCCTTACAAAAGATGAGTAAGGATATGCTACACACAGAAATAAAGAAACATGGGCATCACTATGAAAGAAGGTGAAGGCAGAAAATATTCTAGTAAAAATACAAAGGAAATCCAAAGTAAAAAATAGGAATATTTATGGAAAAAATGCGAATGTAAATGGCCTCAACTCTCCAGTTAAAAGATACAGACTGGATTAAAAAAAACAAAACCTATTTGTTGCCTACAAGAAACACATCTCACCAACAAAGATACATACAGACTGAAGGTAAAAGGATGAAAAAAGATATTCCATGCCAACAAAAAAAAAAAAAAAAAAAAAAAGAGTTTGTGTAGCCATCCTAATAGAATTTAATACAAAAACTATTAAAGAGACAAAGAATGGCACTATGTAATAATTAAGGGATCAATTCCACAAGAAGATGTGACTATTATAAATGTATATACTACATAGACTACAATACAATTGTAATAGGGTAATTCAGTACCCCATTTTCAGCAATGGACAGATCAACCAGACAGAAAATCAGCAAGGAAACAAGACTCAATCGACACTGTAGACCAATTGGACCTTACAGATATCCACAGAACTTTCCATCCCACAGGCACAGAATACACATTCTTGTCACCAGTGCATGAAACTTTCTCTAGCATAGACCACATGCTGGGTCATAAAGCAGTCTCAGCAAATTCAAAAAAAAAAAAAAAAAAATAGAAATCATACCATGCCTCTTCTCTGATCACAATGGTATGAAGCTGGAAATCAGAACTCAAGAATCTCTAGAATATATGCAAACACAGAGACTAAACAATATGCTCTTGAATAAACAGTGGGTCATAGAAGAAATCAAAAGAGAAATCAAAAAAATTCTAGAAATAAATGAAGATGACAATACAATACAACATATCAACACTTATGGGATACAGCAAAAGCAGTGTTAAGAAGAAAGTTTAGGGGCCGGTTCTGTGGCATAGTGGGTAAAGCCGCCACCTGCAGTGCCAGCATCCATATGGGCACCAATTCATGTCCCAGCTGCCCCTCTTCTGATCCTGCTCTTTGCTATGGCCTGGGAAAGCAGTACAAGATGGCCTAAATCCTTAGTACCCTGCACCCTCATGGGAGACCCGGAAGAAGCTCTCTCTCTCTGCCTCTACTTCTCTCTCTGTATAACTCTAACTTTCAAATAAAGAAATAAATGTTTTTTTAAAAAGAGGAAAGTTTATAGAAATTGGTGCCTACATCAAGAAATTAAAAGGCACCAATAAATGAGCTATCAGTGCATCTCAAGGATTTAGAAAAACAACAGCAAACCAAACCTAAAATTAGTAGGATAAAATAAATAATTAAAATTAGATAAGAAATCAACAAAATTGTAACAAAAGAAAAAAACACAAAAGATCAGCAAAACAAAGAGCTGGTTTTTTGAAAAAAAAAAATAAACAAAATTAACATACCATTGGTCCAACTAACAAAAGAAAAAAAAAAAAAAAAAGAAAGAAAGAAACAGGGAGAAGACCGAAATCAATAAAATTAGAGATGAATAAGGAAAGGTAACATCAGATACCACGGAAATAAAAAGGATCATCAAAGATACATACAAAGAGCTGTATGCCAACAAATCAGGAAACCTAGAAGAAATAGATTCCTGGCCACACACGACCTACCTAAATTGAGCCATGAAAACACAGAAAACCTAAACAGATCAATAACCAAGACAGAAATTGAATCAGTAATAAAGATCCTTCCAACAAAGAAATGCCCAGGACAGGATGGCTTCATTGCTGAATTCTACCAGACACTTAAAGAACTAACTCCAATTCTTCTCAAGCTATTCAAAACAACCGAAAGGGAGGGAATCCTTCCAAACTCCTTCTATAAAGCCAGCATCACCTTAATCCCTAAATAAGAAAAGATACAACACAGAGAAAGAGAGCTACAGACCAATTTCCCTGATGAACACAGACACAAAAATCCTGAACAAAATTATTAGCCAAATGAATCCAAAAACTCAGCAGACAGATCATGCACCCAAATCAAGTGGGATCTATCCCTGGTCTGCAGGGATGGTTCAACATTCACAAATCAATCAATGTGATACATCACATAACAAACTGAAGAACAAAAACCATATGAGTATTTCAATAGATACAGAGAAAGCATTTGATAAACTACAATACCCTTTCATGATGAAAACCTTAAGCAAATTGGGTACAGAAGGAACAGTCCTCAACACAATCAAGGCAATCTATGACAAACACATGACCAGAATCCTATTGAATAGGGAGAAATGAGAAGCATTCCTACCAAGATCTAGAACCAGATAAGGATGCCCGCTCTCACCACTGCTATTCAATATAGATCTGGAAGTTACACCCAGAGCCATTAGGCAAGAAAAAGAAATCGAAGGGATACAAGTTGGGAAGGAGGAAGTCAAACTATCCCTATTTGCAGATGACATGATTCTATATTTAGGGGATCCAAAAGACTCCAAAGAGACTGTTGGAACTCATACAAGAGTTTGGTAAAGTGGCAAGATATAAATCAACACACAAAAATCAATAGCCTTTGTATACACAGACAATGCCACCACTGAGAAAGAAATTCAAAGATCAATTGCATTCACAATAGTGGCAAGAAAAATAAATACCTTGGAAAAAATTTAACCAAGGACATCAAAGATCTCTACAATGAGAATTACAAAACATTAAGGAATGAAATAGAAGAAGGCACAAAAAATGGAAAAATCTTCCACGTTCATGGATTAGAAGAATCAATAAAATCAAAATGTCCACACTACCGAAAGCAAAATAGAGATCCAAGGTAACACCAATCAAAATACCAACAATACCAACGAAAAAACAACACTGAAATTCATATGGAAACACAGGAGACCCAAATAGCTAAAAGAATCTTATACAACAAAAAAAAAAGCCAGAGGCATTACAGTACCAGATTTCTTTTTTTTTAAGATTTATTTATTTACTTGAGAAGAGAGTTACAGAGAGGCAGAAGCAGAGAGAGAGAGAGAGAGAGAGAGGTCTTCCATTTGCTGGTTTCACTCCCTAGATGGCTGCAATGGCCAAACCTGTACCAATCCAAAGCCAGGAACCAGGACCTTCTTCCAAGTCTCCTATGCGGGTTCAGGAGCCAGGAACTTCTTCCAAGTCTCTCATGTGGGTGCAGTGGCCCAAGGACTCGGGCCATGTTCTACTGCTTTACCAGTTTTACTGCTTTCCCAGGCCACAGCAGAAAGCTGGATTGGAAGCGGAGCAGCCAGGACTCAGACTGGTGTCCATATGGGATGCCGGAGCTGCAGGCCAGGACTTTAACCCCCATGCCACAGTGCTAGTCCACCAGATTTCAAGACATACTAGAGGGAAGTTTTAATCAAATCAACTGGTAGTGGTACAAAAACAGATGGATTATCCAATGAAACAGAATAAACGCCAGAAATCAACACATGTATCTACTAACAACATATCTTTGACAAAGGAGCTAAAATCAATCCCTGGAGCCAGGACAGTCTCTTCCACAAATAGTACTGAGAAAACAGCCTCTCCTATAAGCAAGACTCCTACCACATGTTACACAAAAATCCACTCAAAATGGATCAAAGACCTAAATCTATGGCCTGATACCATCAAATTATTAGAGAATATTGGGGAAACCCTGCAAGACATTGGCATGGGCAAAAACTTCTTGGAAAAGACCCCAGAGGCACAGGCAATTGAAGCCAAAACTGGGATTACATCAAAATGAGAAGCTTCTACACTGCAAAAGAAACACTCAGCAAAGCTAAGAGGCAACCAACAGAATGAGAGAAATTATTTGCAAATTATGCAACTAATAAAGGATTAACAACCAGAATCTATAAAGAGATCAAGAAACTCAACAACAACAAGACAAATAACCCAGTTAAGAAACGGGCAAAGGACTAAAACAGGCATTTTTCAAAATAGGAAATCCAAACGGCTAACAGACACATGAAAAAATGCTCAGGATCACTAGCCACCAGGGAAATGCAAATCAAAACCACAATGAGGTTTCACTTCACTTAGAATGGCTTTCATACAGAAATCAGCAAACATCAAATGCTGGCGAGCTTATGGGGAAAAGGAACCCTAATCCATTGAAGGTGGAAATGTAAACCGGTAGAGCCACTGTGGAAGACGGTATGGAGATCCCTCAGAGGTCTGAATATAGACCTACCATGTGACCCGGCCATCCCACTCCTGGGAATTTACCCAAGGGAAATGAAATCAGCATATGAAAGAGTTATCTGTACTCCCATGTTTACTATACCTCAATTCACAATAACTAAGATATGGAATCACCCCAAATGTCCATCACCTGAAGACAGGATAAAGAAATTATGGGAGCTGTACACCATGGAATACTACACAGCAGTTAAAAATGAAATCCTGTTTGCAACTAAATGGATGAAACTTGAAAACATCTTAGTGAAATAAGCCAGTCCCAAAAAGACAAATACCATATGTTCTCGCTGATCTATGGTAACTAACAGAACATCTAAAAGATAATCTATAGAAGTGAAATTGACACTTTGAGATGCAATGACTTTGAATAGCTCATCTTGACTGTTGAGGAACACTGGTTTTTTTATACTATTTGTTCAACTCTTAGCATAGAGTTAATCTTACGTGTATAAGGTTAATTGAAAATAGATTTTAGTAAAAAATAAGAATGGGGGCCGGCACCATGGCTCACTTGGTTAATCCTCCGCCTGTGGCGCCGGCATCCCATATGGGCGCTGGGTTCTGATCCCAGTTGCTCCTCTTCCAGTCCAGCACTCTGCTGTGGCCCAGGAAGGCAGTGAGGGATGGCCAAGTGCTTGGGCCCCTGCACCCGCATGGGAGACCGGGAGGAAGCACCTGGCTCCTGGCTTCAGATGGGCGCAGTTCCAGCCATAGTGGCCATTTGGGGGGTGAACCAACAGAAGGAAGACCTTTCTCTCTGTCTCTCTCTCTCACTGTCTAACTTTATCTGTCAAATAAAAAAAAATTAAAAAAAAAAAGAATGGGAATAGCAGAGAGTGGAGGAAGAAAGGTAGGAGTTGGGTAAGAGAGCAGGTTTGGTGTGAAGAATCACCATGTTCCTAAAGTTGTATGTATGAAATGCATGCAGTTTATACACTTAAATAAAAGGGTTCGGAGGGGGGAGAAATAGCAACATAATTTTCCTATAGGAAAAAACTGATTACAATAAAATGTCAATTCTTCCCTATTTAATGCAAGCATTTGATAAAATTCTTACTGTGAGGCTAGGGATAAACATACCAATTGATGGAAAAGTATAGAAATCCCCTACAAAAACTCCAAATATACATGGAAAACTCCATATAAAATAACAAGAAAGAGGGGTTTGGCACAGCAGTTAAGATAGTGCTTGGGGTCTACGGCCACACCACCCTGAACGCGCCCGATCTCGTCTGATCTCGGAAGACAGTGCTTGGGTTGCTGGTATCCAGTAGCAGAGTTCCTGGGTTCCAGTCCAGGCTCTGTTCCCAGTTCCAGGTTCCTGCTAACGTACCCCTGGCACACTGAGGGGGTGGCTCAAGTGGTTGTGTTTCTGCCACCCACATGGGAGACTTGGATTGAGTTCCTGGCTCCCCAGCATCTATTTGGAGAGTGAATCAGCAGATGAGATCTCTTTCTCTCTCTCCCTCTTTCCCTCTCCTTTTCCCTCTACCTCTCCCTCTCCCCTCTCTGACTCTCAAATAACAATAAGTAAAATTTTAAAAATAAAATAATGGTAGCACTTCAATTCAGATGGACAAGAATGGCTTACTTAAAGAAATGGTCTACAGGGAAAAAGATATCACAAATATAGTGAAACATTAAGTGACAAACTGGATAAAATATTTATAGCACATAAGACAAAAAGGATGAATATTTAAAGTACATAAAGAGTTCTACAAATGGAGAAGCAAAAAAAAAGCAACTCAACAACTGGAAAACAAAGATGGGGAACAAACCAACCACAAAAGAAGGAAATGCAGCTGGCCGACAAAATACAGAAAGATTTAACGCCTCACCAGTATCTAGAAAGTGTAGCAACACTAAGATACAAATTTAGAACTAAAGATTTAAAAATCACCTCTCTCTGTCTTTCCTTCTCTCTCTCTGTCATTCTGCCTTTCAAATACATAAAAATAAAATCTTTAAAAATAAATAAATAAAAACAATCCCAAGGCAAACAAGAGCATAGGCAAATGGATACAAAAGGATACTGCTATTGGAAATATCAATTGCTACTCTGTCTGCAAAAAGATCAGGCATTACCCATTTGTTTAATGCTTATTCATTCATTTTTCTGTATTTGAAAAACAGAGTGGGGAGGGGGGAGGGAGAGAGAGTTCTTCCATCTACTAGTTCACTACCCAAATCTCCACAACTGCCAGGGCTGGCTCTGGCCAAAGCCACAAGCCATGAATCCCACCCCGGTCTCTCATACGGGTGGCACCTCAACCACCACCTCCTGCCTCCCGGGGTGCACTTTAGCAGGAAGCTGGATCAGAAGTGGAATGGGGACTCGACCCCAGGCACTCCAATATGCACACAGGCATCCCCAGCCATGGCTTAACCTGTTGCACACCTCTTTTTATTAAAATGGTCATCCCCTTTGACTAAGTAATCCCAATTCAAAGAATTTACCTTACAAAAATAAAAACACGGGCACACGTTTAGCCCAGAGATGATAACACCGGTTAGGATGCCCACATTCCCACCAGAGTATCTGAATTCGATTCCAGCTCCAGCTTTTGCTTCCAGCTTCCTGCCAGTGCTGACCCTGGCAGGCAGCAGTGACAGCTCGGGTACATTCAGGTTAATTAAAAACAAAACAGCAAGTTATTGAGTTATTGGGCATTTGAAGGAAGAGGAGAAAAGGGAAGAAAAACAGCTTTGCTGGCAATGTCCTCTCTGTTACGTCTAGCACCGTCTGGATGGACTTCCCCAGAGCAAGGATAACAAAGGTGTGGAGCTGGGCCTCGCCCTCTCTCCACACGACAGCACTAGCAGGTGCCAGCCTCCCACACTGCTTGCCGTACCAGGACCAGAGAAGCAAATCGGGGCTCTCAATGAGTCTCGCATGCTTTGGTCCAGACCATCCCATCTCTGTGCTAAATAAGTGGAATGAAATTACACCACAGAAGAGATAAAGAGCCAAAAAAGATCTGCAAGAAACATAGCAACTATCAGGAAGAAATTCAAATTGGATCTTTGTCTCGCTCCATATAGACCATATGAGCAAATTCCAGATGGATCGAAGTCTGGAATGTAAACAACAAAAATCTTCCAAAAAAATCAAAAGACCACATGCACACTCTAGTGCTGTCGGAAATCTTAAATACAGATAAACTGGAAACTGACAGGTAGATACGGACATGGATGGGTAAAAAGACATTTGACCATGCAAAAAATTTTCAGCATGGTGTTAGAATAAATACCGTGATTCATGCTTACAAAGATAATGGACAAACAGATTTGAAAACAATATTTGTAGTGCAGAGCACAGATGAGAGGCTATTTACTATTATAAACAATGGGCTCTCACAAAGTGACACTGGGACAAATAACCCAATAAGAAAGCAGACAAACAGCATGCAGAAACACTGCACAAAAGAGCAAAACCAAACAGTCAACTAACATATGCTGCATATTTTTAACAGTGCTGAAATTCTCTAGCAATTAAGGAAATACAAATTAGAGTGACAGCAAGCTACCGCTTCTCAGGCTGAAGAAACTTCACAACACTTAAAACTAGAGTTCGTAAGAAGACAATAAGGCAGTCTGTGCACTGCTGGCAGAAATTTTTAGAAAACTTGAAGTTGTGGAGCCAGCACTGTGGCATAGTGGGCTAAGCCTACACCTGCAGTGCGGGCATCTCATATAGGCACCGGTTCAACTCCTGGCTGGTCCTCTTCTGATCTAGCTCTCTGCTATGGCCTGGGAAAGCAGCAAAAGATGACCCAAGTGCTTGAATCCTTGCAACCATGTGGGAGACCCGGAAGAAGCGCCAGGCTCCTGGCTTCAGATCTGGCCGAAGCAACCATTTGGGGGTGAACCAGTAATTGGAAGCCCTACCCACTCTGTAACTCTACTATTCAAATAAATAAATCTTAAAAAAAAAAGAAAACTAGAAGTTGTTCCTTTGACCCAGCAACCCATCTCCTGGAAATCTATAGCAAAGAAATAAAATCCTCAGGAAGTGGGCATTTGGCCTGGCAGGGACGAGACCCATATCCCACACCAGAGTACCTGGGTTCAATTCTATGTTCTGAGTCCTGACTCCAGCTTCCGGCCAATAGGGACCTTGGGAGGAAGCAGTAGTGATGGCTCAAGTAGGTGGGCTCTTGCCAGACACATGGGACACTTGGATTGAGTTTCTTGCTCCCAGCTTTGACCCCCAGCCAGGTCAATGCAGGCATCTGGAAAACTCTCTCTGCCTCTCTCCCTCCCTCCCTCTCTCTCTCTCTCTGTTCTCTCCTCTCTTCCTTCTCTCTCTGACTATCCTCTCTCTCTCTCTCTGACTCTCCTCTCTCTCTCTCTCTCTCTCTCTCTCTCAAGTAAAAATTTAAAAAGGAAATAGAGGGGCTGGTGCTGTGGCATAGTGGGCAAAGCCATTGCCTGTAGTGCCGGCATCCCATATGGGCGTCAGTTCGAGTCCCGGCTGCTCCATTTCCAATCCAGCTCTCTACTATGGCCTGGGAAAGCAGTAAAAGATGGCCCAAGTCCTTGGGCCCCTGCACCTACGTTGGAGACCCGGAAGAAGCTCCTGGCTCCTGGCTCCTGACTTCTGGCTTCGAAAAGGCACCGCTCCGGCCGTTGTGGCCAACAGGGAGTGAATCAGCAAATGGAAGATTCATTCTCTCTCTCTCTCTCTCTCTCTCTCTCTCTGCCTCTCCTCTCTCTGAGTAACTCTGACTTTCAAATAAATAAATCAATTAAAAAAAAAAAGGAAATCGGGGGGCCAGCATTGAGGCACAGTGGGTTAAACCACCACCTACAACACAGGAATCCCATATGAGCGCCAGTCACATACCAGCTGCTCCATTTCTGATCCAGCTCCCTACTACTGTGCCTGAGAAAGCAGCAGAAGATGGCCCAAGTCCTTGAGCTGCTGCTACCCACGTGGGGGACCTGGATGGATTTCCAGGATCCTGGCTTCCTCCTAGCCCAGCCCTGGCCATTAAAGCCATTTGAGAAGCAAAGGAGTGGGTAGAAGATTCTCTCTCCTGCAACCCACCCCACCCCCCGCTGCCCATAACTCTGCCTTTCAAATAAATAAATAAATAAATCTTTTTAACATGGAAATAAACCCCTCAGTACCTAAGGAAAGATGCGCAAGGATGTCTACTGCTTCACTGTCCAGTGCGGTACAAACTGAAAACAAGCTCTTCATTCCTCTACAGACAGCAGTGCTTTCCCAGACAACACAATGCAGTCTTTACAAAAGAATTAGAGTGACAGCCTGGGAGGGTTTTGATAGTGCAGCATCAAGAACAAAAAGAAAAATGCAGAACATTATGTGTAATTGTAGTTATTGTAAGACAATGGCAATAAAAGTTATTTGTGACTATATACACATGCATCGTCTATTTGTAAATGATTGTATGAGACAAACCATTCTCGGTCGTTAACATAAGTTACCCACGGGGAGGGAAAGGATAAGAGATAGGAAAAGTGGATTTTTCCCTTCCCCCCAAAATAAAACAAAGAACCAGAGAAAATGCAAGCTTGCCAACAGTAAAAATTCACAAGGCAGTAGTTTTTGAGCTACCGTAGCATGAAGGCTTGGGGACAGCACACAGGCTCTCTGCTAGGCCCCCTCAGGCTCCATCTAACCACACACACACACACACACACACACACACACACACACCATGCACCCTGAGCAGAAGCTAGCCTCCTCCCAAGATGTTTTACTGTCTGTCTTTCTCACGTGCTTACCCACACCACACCATGTGTGTGCACATCATCTATGACGTGATTTGAGGGGGAACACAGATGAACCTTCCTATGGCAATCATCTTAATGTGCCAAGGAGAACATATAACCAACCCAGCCATCTCTGATTTCACTGACAGTGCTAATTATGAGAATAGAATACACAGCACATCAATATTCCACCTGAAGGCAACCTCTGGTCCATCTGGGTACACAGACATGGCCAAAATTGTGAAAATGGTTACACTCGGGGCCGGCGCCATGGCTCACTTGGCTAATCCTCCGCCTGCAGCGCCGGTATCCCATATGGGAGCCGGGTTCTAGTCCCGGCTGCTCCTCTTCTAGTCCAGCTCTCTGCTGTGGCCCGGGGGGGCAGTGAAGGATGGCCCAAGTCCTTGGGCCCTGCACCCGCGTGGGAGACCAGGAGGAAGCACCTGGCTCCTGGCTTCGGATTGGCGCAGTTCCCACCTTGGCAGTCATTTGCGGGGTGAACCAACAGAAGGAAGACCTTTTTCTCTGTCTCTCTCTCACTGTCTATAACTCTACCTGTCAAATAAAAAAAAAATTATAAAAAGAAAGAAAAAAAGAAAATGCTTTGCACTGGCCAAACTCAAAGGGAAAACAGCCTCAAATAGAGTTCAAGTACTTCCCCCATGACAGCAAGGAAGAATCTAGTCACTCTCCAGCCTCATAACACGTGGCACCACCATGTGCACAACACGCACAGAGCTCACAGTACACGCAGCACACACAACACACGGTGCAAACTGCACACACAGCACACTCTCCCACGCACCCCGCCATTCTTGCCCATGTCCCTGTGCCTTCACATATGCTTCTCTCTCTGCCTGTAATTCCCACAACACCCATGGGACTGCTAACGACCCTGCAGCCACCTCTGCCTGCTACTGCGGATCACCAGGATGGTTCACCTGGCCCTCTCCCAGACTCACACCATCTCTTCCCAGCTGCATCCTGAATGACAACGCAGTGTTCTACAAATAAATACCTGTTGAATGGAGGCATTAATGAGTCATCATTCTAACCTTTAATGTCCAGTAACTACACAAAAACGCAGGTATGGCTAGTCATAAACAGAAAATGTTTAGAGCTTATTAAGCTCATACTAAGTGTGCCAAACAAGCTTTATTACAGCCAGTCCTCATGACAGCCTGCAAAGCAGGTACCATTATGATCTTCTGATTTTCCGTAGTGCAAGAGAAGCTTTAGAGAAGCTAAGTGAATGCAAACCCTCATGGCTGGTACTTGGCGATACATGGCCAGGGTGGCCATGAAGGTAAGCATGTCTGACACCAAAGCTCACACTTCAGGCTCACTGATGAGGATGAGGATGATGGTGGTGCTTCTATTAGGTTTATTATGGGCCGCTACACACAACACTGCCTCTCAGCATCTATCAGGAAACTCAAGACAAGAACAGACATTTGGCCTAGAGTTGAGATGCCTATGTCCCCATCAGAGTATCTGGGTTTGATCCTTGACTCCAGCTTCTGACTCTAGTTTCCTGCTAACGCACACCGTGGCAGGCAGTGGTGACGGCTCAGTGACTGAGCTCCTGCCACCCATATGGGAGACCTGGATTGAATTCTTTGCTCCCGGCTTCAGCCTCGGCCCAGCCCTGGACACTGCAGGCATCTGCAGAGTGAACCAACAGGTGGGAGCTCTCATGCTCATGCTCACTCCCCTCACACGCACTTCTCCAATAAATACAAATACAGGGGCCGGCACGGCGGCAAAGCAGGTTAAGCCACCGCCAGTAGCACCCGCATCACATATGGGCATCAGTTCAAGTCCCAGCTGATCCACTTCGATCCAGCTCCCTGCGAAAGTGCCTCAGAAAGCAGCAAAGGAGTTCCCAAATGCTTGGGTCCTGGCTGTTGAGGCCATTTCAGGAGTGGACCAGCAGATGGAAGATCTGTGTCCATCCCTCTCTCTCTGTAACTCTGCATTTTGAATAATCTTATAAAAACAAATAAATATAAATATAAAATTAAATAATTTTCATATATTTTTATAATTTTAAATATAAAATAATTGTAAACATTTATTTCAGTAATTTTACATATATGATTTTTTTTTTATTTCACAGGTAGAGTTAGACAGTGAGAGAGGAGACAGAGAGAAAGGTCTTCCTTCTGTTGGTTCACTCCCCAAATGGCCACTACGGCCGGAGCTATGCTGATCCGAAGCCAGGATCCAGGTGCTTCCTCCTGGACTCCCACAAGGGTGCAGGCATCCAAGCACTTGGGCCATCTTCTACTGCCTTCCCAGGCCACAGCAGAGAGCTGGACTGGAAGAGAAGCAACCAGGACTAGAACCCAGTGCCCATATGGGATGCTGGCGCCGCAGGTGGAGGATTAACCAAGTGAGCCACGGCACTGGCCCCCATATATGATTTTTAAATCAAGATTAACAGTTATTGAAACTCAGACATGAGAATGTGTTAAGATTTTTTTAAATACTCTAGAGTTCACCATTTGCTAAAAAGTCCTTTTCCAAAAACAAATCAATTCCTCTGTTCAATACAATAACATAAAAGAGAATGCAAAGTGGAATGATGTACTATGGAAACTCAAAAAGGAAAAGACATCTCAGGGTAGAGGAAACGGCAAATCAAATTAATGAACTCCAGGAGTTTCTCCCAAGATGTCAAGAATTGCAGGGCCGGCGCCATGGCACAGTAAGGTAATCCTCCACCCACGGTGCCAGCATCCCATACGGATGCTAGTTCAAGACCCGGCTACTCCACTTTCAATTCAGCGCTCTACTGTGGCCTGGGAAGGCAGAAGATGGCCCAAGTCCTTGGGCTCCTGCATCCCTATGGGAGACTGGGAAAAAGCCCCTGGCTCCTGGCTTCGGATCGGCGCAGCTCCACCCATTGCAGCCATTTGTGGAGTGAACCTTTCTCTCTGTCTCTCCCTCTGTCTGTAACTCTGCCTTTAAATAAATAATAAAAATTTAAAAAAAAAAAAAAAAGAATTGTTCAGGGGTAGGCATTAGGCCTAGTAGCTGAGCCACACTTAAGATACTCTAATCCCACATCTGAGTCCCTGGGTTCTACACTCAGCTCTGGCTCCCAACTACAGCTCCTAATGCACACCTCAGGAGGCAATGGTGATATGGAGTCCCGCCTCCAACATGGAAGACCAGGACTTAGTTCCCACATGGAAGTCCTGGCTTTTGTCTGTCCCAGTCCAGCCACTGAAGGCATCTGAGGGGTAAACTAGTGGTTAAGAGCTCTCCCTCTCTGCCTCCTCCTTCTCCCTCTTTTCTCTGTCTCACCACCTCTCAAAATTAAAAAAAATTAAGCTAAAAATTATAATATCCAGTCAACACCTCAAACTAATAAGAGGCTGGTCAAAAATCTGTGATACACTGAAGATATAAATCACATGATAAACACTGAGACATTTCAAAGGGAAAATGCCCCCCCAGAAAAGCCACGAGGTTTCTTATGTGTGCAGGGGAATACATGTGACGGTTTTCCACTGAGTTATGAAATAACAGTGGGAAAGATCAAAAGGCAGCTGGTTTTGTTTCTGAGCTTCCTGTAGAGTTCAAAAAAAAAATTTTTTTTTTTTTGACAGGCAGAGTGGACAGTGAGAGAGAGAGACAGAGAGAAAGGTCTTCCTTTGCCGTTGGTTCACCCTCCAATGGCCGCCGCGGCCGGCGCGCTGCGGCCGGCGCACCGCGCTGATCCGATGGCAGGAGCCAGGAGCCAGCTGCTTTTTCCTGGTCTCCCATGGGGTGGAGGGCCCAAGCACTTGGGCCATCCTCCACTGCACTCCCTGGCCACAGCAGAGAGCTGGCCTGGAAGAGGGGTAACCAGGACAGAATCCGGCACCCCGACCGGGACTAGAACCCGGTGTGCCGGCGCCGCTAGGCGGAGGATTAGCCTAGTGAGCCGCGGCGCTGGCCGTGGTTCAAAATTATTTCTAATTCTTCAAGAGGTAAAGGGGGAAAAAAATTACTCTCTTGACATACTTTGAAAGGAGAAGAAAATCTCCCTTCTAATTTGTTCTGAGGTAGCCAGCTAACAGGTTCACAAAAACTGACAATTTCTCCACATTCTGAGACAAATAGCTGCAGCCAACCGACTGCTCCCCATCACAGCGAAGAGCCCCAGTGTGCACTGAATGGCTCACCAGAGTCCAGACCCTTTATGACAACGTAGACCCTTGAACAACACGGTGGTTAGCAGCGCCAGACCCCTGTGGACTCCCCACAACACAACAAGATGTCGGCCATGAAATTATGATGGTAGCATCGCTGCACTCTGTGTACTACAGTCGATCTTATGGAGTTGTAAGTTAATGCTGCACGTCCACATCAGTTTTTATTTCTCTCAACAGCAAATGACACCACTTTCTCTCAGTTTTTATTTCTCTCAACGGCAAATGCCTGTAAAGATGTGTAAGTTTTGATGTTTTAACTTTATTATGGATGAATCTGTATTTGATGGTAGGAAATGAGACTATTATCTACACACTTTTTATGCATTCATGACATAGCTTTTTCTTAATCTTTTCAATATTTCTTGGCTACAGGTTCATCTGCAAGATTTTTCAAATTATTGCAAAACTCAAAAATAAATCTGCATATAAGTAGACCTGACAAATTCAAACTAGTGCAGCTCAAGAGCATTAAAACTGCATTTAATGACAATGGCAATTGCTAGCAATTACTGGAAATTTACTCTCTGCCAGGCACTGTTCTAAGGCTTACACATGAGCTAATTCATAAGTCCAGGAATACTGCTAGAACCATTCCCATTTCATAGCTGAGGACATCGAGCTATCAGAGAGCTAGAAACGGGCAGGCATCTGGCAAAGTGGTCACGATGCTGCCTGGGGCATCTGCATCCACAGTGAAGTGCCCGGGTTCGAGGTCCAGCTCCTCTGCCAATTCCAGCTTTCTGCTGTGCAGACCCCTGGAGGCCATAGTAGATTCAAATAATGGGGTCCTTGCCACCCACATGGGAGAACTGGAATGAATTCCTGGGTCTTGGCTTTGGCCTGGCCCAGTCCCAACTGTTGCAGGTATTTGGGGAGCTAACCAGCAGATGGAATCTCTCTGTCTCGCTCTCAAATAAATAAAATAATTTTTTAAATAAGGTCGGGGTTGGAGAGAGGGTCATAACAGCAGGTTAAGCTACCTCATGGGACACCCACATCCTATATTGTAGTGCCTGGTTCAAATCCCAGCTACTCTAGGCTTCAGATCCAGCTTCCAGCTAATACACCTGGGAGGCAGATGATGGCCCAAGGACCTGAGTTCCTGCCAACCACACAGGACCCCTGGATGGATTCCCAGCTCCTGGATTTAGCCTGGCCTAGTCGGCTGTTGCCAGCAGGTGGAAGATCTCTCCTTCTCTCTCTCATTCTGCCTGTCAAATAAATGTTGCTACCTTTTTAAAAAATAATAATAATAATGTTTAAGGGAAAGTCATAAACTTGCCCCCATCACAAGACATTTTGGAATTGGTAAAAACCAGGATTCACACTGAGGTTCAAACCCTACGCTCACTCTCCTGCCCCTCGTCTTCATCACCATTTAGAATTCCGAGACCTCTGAGTGATGACTGCTGCTTCCACGTGGGAAGAGGACGCTTCTGTGGGGCAGGAAGTGCCTGCTCTCAGGGTAACTCCCACACCTGCTGAGACACCGGGCCACGGTTTCCGGGAGGCGCAAGATTCAAACTCCGCCAGCCTCTCAGCGGGCCAGGCTGACAGGCAGAACACCGAATGGTTTTAATGAGGCAGAGAATGAGTCTTTGTTCTCCAGGGAGGGCGGAGCTGGGGCACAGCAGTAACAAAACATGATGGAGGACTCCCATTCCGAAGCCCCGCGACTGCCTTGACCTCCTGGGAGGGCCCTGAGGCGCCAACCAGAAGGGACCACACAGGTCTAGGTACCTTCCCCAGCGCGAATGCTGTATACTTCTTTTAAGGGCTGACTGCACAGCGCCGTGTCAATCTCATCCCCTTAAAGCACCTCTCTCCCTGTGTCTCTCTCTCTCTCTCTCTCTCGCTCTCACACACACACACACACACACACACGCTTTACTGTTCTGGTTTTGGCAGAATACTACTGTGTGTCACAGAGGCCCAAACCCAACAGCAACGTGTCCTGCTGGCACTTTCTCCCTCTTCAACGCCTCAACAACTTTTGTCACATCTAAGGGATGTGCACCATGACTTTTTTCATTTGTCTTGAATTCCACTCACTTCCTTCCCTTAAGTATGCAGGTCTGAAAAGGAAACATTGTGACTACTGCAAAAGAGAAAGCAGCTTCACATGACAGAAAAGACCCCTGCAAGTCAAAGCAATTAAAGGATTCCACGCTGAGAAGGTTGTCCAAGGCTGCAACCTGTGTGGTCTCTGTCTAAAAAGAGGAGAGACGTTGGAGACGTGTCATTCTGAACTATCTTAAACAAGCTGCCATTTTTTAATAGGTCCAAAGAGATCAAATATTTGTCATTTCATTTAGTTCAACTTAATACCAAACCAAGCCTCTCCCCTTGGTATTTATTACTGAGCCCAGGAACGAACTGTAAGGAGAATGACTTATCCTGAAGGCAAGTGAAACAAATTTGATAAAATGACACCGAACACCTAAAATGGTGTCAGCTACTTGCAGCAACACAGATCTCTCATTTTAGGAAAGTGTGTGCTAGAAAAACAAGAGGGGACGTGGTACTACAGAACAAGGACCACACTGGGAACTGGAAGTCTGGGCTCAATCTCTACCGCACCACCTACAAACCCTGGGGTCCCCGACCCTACGCCTGTACTCCCAGCACCAACACTTGGGCTACATCCACCAACAAACACTACACAAGTGATCAACCCCAAGCTTTTATGCCTCCTGCATGCCTATACCTCAGGGTGGTTGCAAGGATCAAATGAGACTGATAATGTATAACAAGACTACCTACAAGCTGCCTGGCAAACAGCCATGACCGAAGGAGATTACCATCGCAACACAGCGGCAACAGCCATCACTGGGTGTTGTGGCCATCCTGCTTCTTTCAGTTTTTGAAAGAGCACTTGAAGGGCCCGGCATTGTGGCATTGCACAATGCCACACTTGCATCTCATATGGAGTCCCGGCTGCTCCATTTCCAATCCAGTTCCCTGCTAAGGCACCTGGGAATGAAGTAGAGGATGGCCCAAGTGCTTGGGCACCTACACTCAAGTGGGAGACCAGGAAGAAGCCTTCAGTTCCTGGCTTTAGATCGGCCCAGCTCCAGCCACTGCAGCCAGTTGGGGAGTAAACCAATGGATGGAAGACCTCGGTCCGCCCTCCCCCCGCCCAACTCTACCTTTCAAATAAATCTTTAAAAAAGAAAGAAAGGGCCGGTGCCGTGGCTCAGTAGGTTAATCCTTCTTCTGCGGTGCCAGCACACCGGGTTCTAGTCCCGGTCGGGGCGCCGGATTCTGTCCCGGTTGCCCCTCTTCCAGTCCAACTCTCTGCTATGGCCCTGGAGTGCAGTGGAGGATGGCCCAGGTCCTTGGGCCCTGCACCCACATGGGAGACCAGGAGAAGTACCTGGCTCCTGCCTTCGGATCAGCACGACGCACCGGCCGCAGTGCGCCAGCCATGGCGGCCATTAGAGGGTGAACCAATGGCAAAGGAAGACCTTTCTCTCTGTCTCTCTCTCTCTCTCTCACTGTCCACTCTGCCTGTCAAAAAATAAATAAATAAATAAAATTTAAAAAAAAAAAAAAAAAGAAAGAAAGAAGGAAGGAAGGGAAGAGCACTCAGATGTTGTCCTGAAGGTTTATTCTTCCTCACTGGCTACGGTCTTGTTGGAATAGTAAACCTAAACAGACATGTTTTCACTGTAGAGGCCAATGGGGTTCCAGAAAGTTCCTCCAACCAAATCCTTCAGCTGGTCGCCAAGAGGTGGGTGGTGAGCTGAAACTGGCCAGATGCTTCTTCCCTAACATGTCAATCCTGAGCAAATGAGAGTCAGAAAACAGCTGGTGGGGCCGGCGCTGTGGTACAGTAGGTTAATCCTCATGTGGGCATCCCATGTGGGTGCCTTTTCTAGTCCTGGCTGCTCCTCTTCCAATCCAGCTCTCTGCTGGGGCCTGGGAAGGCAGTAGAAGATGGCCCAAGTCCTTGAGCCCCTGCACCCGCATGGGAGATGAGAAGAAGCAACTGGCTCCTGGCTTCAAATCAGCGCAACTTTGGCTGTTGTGGCCATTTGGGGAGTGAACCAACAGTTGGAAGACCTTTCTCTCTGTCTCTCCCTCTCACTGTCTGTAACGCTACCTCTCAAATAAATAAATAAAATCTTTAAAAAAAAGAAAACAGCTGGTGTTTTATTCCAGCAGTGGTGACATGGGACCAATGAGGGAGACAGGATCAGGCCCATGAGCTGCAGGCCACACCCCCTGCCCACTGTGTGATCTCACCTGTATCCATCCCCCTGTCAATCAGACCATGTAACCACTCCCCTCTTGGAAGTGGATACAGGCTGGAGCATGCTAAGCTGCCCCCGTTTTGCTGTTTCTCACGCCTGCTCTCCCTCGCCTGCGTGCCCTCTCTGGCTTGCAGTCTCTGGGCTGCTCCTTGGAAAAGCCTGGTGTGGATCTCCCCACTTACTTGTTCTGACCCACTTTCCCTTCATAGCCCTCACGTTCCTGTGTATTTCTCTCACTTTCCAAATAAATCCTGAACTTTACCACGTCATCCGTCTCGTATGGGCCGAGCTTAGAATTCTCATCTAAGTAAATGGCAAGAACCCGAAGCATTAAATTTTGGTTTATGTTCTCCCATAACCACGGGACCTTAAATGGACACTATTCCAGCGAGGAGACCACTTCTGGAGCTCCTGCTTCTGGCTTAGGAGCCTTACAAAGCTGCCCTGGCCCTCCACTCTTTCCAGACATGGCCTTGTTTCCCAACCTCTGAGCTCACAATAATCTCAGCTGCAGATTTCTGTTCCTTGATACCAAAGAGCCCTGCCCGACACACCAGTGTAGACCTCTGTCTCAAAGCTTCCTACTGATGCTAGTTCCAACCAGCTGGACTCCAGCAGCAACCACAAGTCAACATCTCACAGTCCTGTCTAGAACTTACTAAGACAGTAAGTGTGGGAACAGGCTTTGGTCCAGAGGTTAAAGCACCCACATCCCATATCAGATATACCTGGTTTCAACACCAGCTCCTGACTCCAACTTCCTGCTGATGCCAGCCATGGGAAGCAGTGATGATAGCCCAAGTTAGGTTCCTGCCAGCCACAGGGGAGACCTGGATTGAGTTGCCAGCCCCTGGGTACTGTCTCTCAAAGAAAAACTAACAAATAATAAATAAATAAATAAAACCAAACTCTTCTAATAATACATTATTTCTTAGTAGACACTGGGTCTTAGATTCCTGGATAAGATCGATACAGGAAGAGACACACACAAGGAACCCTCTGTTCCAAATAGGATCAAAAACTGTGCCCAGAGCTACACAGGAAGGGAATCTCCAACTTCAACCACTCCTCGGAGAGCAGAAGCAAACATCTGCAAGGCTCCAGATTCACAACCGCACTTCCATTCTACTTGCAGCCTACTGCCTGCATCAACAGGCCGTGACCAAGGGCAAGAGTCACCAGCCAAGTGAAAAGTGCGCCCAGCCAGACTTTACCCCGTGAAGGGCAGGGATGAACCTCACATTCCTACATGTCTGGCACTTTAACACATGGTATCTCACTTCACCTACACAACTAGCAAGGATGCCCGGATTCTGGGACTCAAGGACATTAGGCAAATGCACAAGAGGAGGAGGAACAGCCAGGATCCCAAGGCAGGCCTTGAGGGCCCACACACTCTCACACCAGCCTCCAGGGCATATGGGGAGCCCGCATTATGGTCCTCAGCACCCCATTCTATAGTCTCTGCCTTAGGGACTGTTTTCCCCATAGCCAGAAAGCTACTGGAGGGGTAGCAGTGCTTGAAATGCGTGGGAAGCCCTAGGGCCAGCACAGAGCAAGTAGGCATTCAGGTCTCAAGTGCTGAACAACTATTCACTGAGCACTGACTACATGTCAGACACGGGGACAAAGTAGGCTTATTTCCTGCTTGGCAGCCAGCTAAGCAGACAGGTAATTGACCACACACACGTGTAACCTGAAGCAGACCTACAGACTAGAGCAGCACAGAGCAGGAAAATGGGGCAGCAGACAGGCATGGGGAGTAGGCAGTGCCGGCAGGAATCTACCAGATTTTCCAGAAGCAGTAGTGAAAAGCAGAGGAAGGAAGGAAGGAAGGAAGGAAGGAAGGAAGGAAGGAAGGAAGGAAGGAGGGAGGGAGGGAGGGAGGGAGGGAGGGAGGGAGGGAGGGAGGGAGGGAGGGAAGGAAGGAAGGAAGGAAGGAAGGAAGGAAGGAAGGAAGGAAGGAAGAAAGAAAGAAAGGAAGGAAGAAAGAAAGGAAGAAAGGAAGAAAGAAAGGAAGGAAGGAAGGAAGGAAGGAAGGAAGGAAGGAAGAAAGGAAGGAAGGAAGGAAGGAAGGAAGGAAGGAAGGAAGAAAGAAAGGAAGGAAGGAAGGAAGGAAGGAAGGAAGGAAGGAAGAAAGAAAGAAAGAAAGGAAGAAAGAAAGGAAGAAAGAAAGAAAGGAAGGAAGGAAGGAAGGAAGGAAGGAAGGAAGGAAGGAAGGAAGGAAGGAAGGAAGAAAGGAAGAAAGAAAGAAAGAAAGAAGGAAGGAAGGAAGAAAGGAAGGAAGAAAGGAAGGAAGGAAGGAAGGAAGGAAGGAAGGAAGGAAGGAAGGAAAGAAAGAAAGAAAGAAAGAAAGGAAGGAAGGAAGGAAGGAAGGAAGGAAGAAAGAAAGAAAGGAAGAAAGGAAGAAAGAAAGAAAGAAAGGAAGAAAGAAAGAAAGAAAGAAAGAAGGAAGGAAGGAAGGAAGGAAAGAAAGAAAGAAGGAAGGAAGGAAGGAAGGAAGGAAGGAAAGAAAGAAAGAAAGAAAGAAGGAAAGAAAGAAAGAAGGAAAGAAGGAAAGAAGGAAAGAAAGAAAGAAGGAAAGAAGGAAAGAAGGAAGGAAAGAAGGAAAGAAGGAAAGAAGGAAAGAAGGAAAGAAGGAAAGAAGGAAAGAAGGAAAGAAGGAAAGAAGGAAAGAAGGAAAGAAAGAAAGAAAGAAAGAAAGAAAGAAAGAAAGAAAGAAAGAAAGAAAGAAAGAAAGAAAGAAAGAGCCAAGGAGACTGTGGCAGAGGCAGGGGAATGGGCCTGCACCTTCCAGGCTGTGTTTATGATGTGGGTCCTTCTCCCAAGAGCAGAGATGCCAATGTGGGGAAGGGTCTAACGTGGGAGTGACTTGCAGAATTCTCTCAATGCATTGGAAGCAGGAGAAGGGTGAAAGTGGGAGCCTGTCGGGGAGCTCCCGCAGCCATCCTGTGAACCACACTGGTGACCGCGATGGGGGCCAGCATGGAAGCTGAGCAAACTGGACTCTGGGCTGGACACTTGGGGATGAGGAATAGAGGTGGCTCATCTATCTCGTCACCCTCACAACAGTTACTTATTTTCTATAAATTTTTTAAAATATTATATGGGGGAGGGGAGAAAGAGATCTTCCATTCGCTGATTCACTCCCCCAAATGATTGCAACAACCAGGGGTGGGCAAGGCTGAAGTCAGGAGCCAGGAAGTCCATCAGGGTCTTCTATATGGGTGGCAAGGGCCCAAGTACTTGGGCCATCTTCCACTGTATTCCTAGTGCATTAGCAAGGATCTGTGTTGAAAACAGAGCAGCCAGATTGAACCGGCACTCCAATACGGGATGCCAGTGTCACAACTAACAGCTTCACCCACTGTGGCACAAAACTGGCTTCACACAACAGCTATTTTAAAATGTTCCCTGATAGTCCCTCTTGAGGCTAAACCTTCTCAGAATGGGCACAATGATGTGACCTTTCCTACACAATGATGGCACCACTGTTAAGATAAACTTAAGCCAAACATAAGATCAAGACTCCGTCTGACATAGAGAAGCAATCCCATAGAGGGTGAAAGCCATTTTTTAAAAAGATTTATTTTATTTATTTGAAAGATAGAGTTACAGAGAGAGGTAGAGACAGAGAGAGGTCTTCCAGCCACTGGTTCACTCCCCAAATGGTTGGAATGGCTGGAACTGTGCCAAACAGAAGCCAGCAGCCAGGAGTTTCTTCTGAATCTCCCATGCAGGTGCAGGGGCCTAAGAACTTGGGCCATCCTCTGCTGCTTTCCCAGGTGCATTAGCAGGCAGCTGGATCGAGGCAGAGCAGCCAGGACTCGAACCAGCACCCATATGGGATGTCAGCACTACAAGCTGGGACTTTGTCACAGAGCCAGCCCCAAAGCCACCTATTTTTAAAACCTAGCTTCGGCCGGCACTGCGACTCACTATGCTAATCTTCCGCCTTGCAGCGCCGGCACACCGGGTTCTAGTCCCGGTTTGGGGCACCAGATTCCGTCCCGGTTGCCCCTCTTCCAGGCCAGCTCTCTGCTGTGGCCAGGGAGTGCAGTGGAGGATGGCCCAGGTGCCTGGGTCCTGCACCCCATGGGAGACCAGGAGAAGCACCTGGCTCTTGGCTTTGGATCAGTGCGGTGTGCCAGCCGCAGCACGCCAGTCGCGGTGGCCATTGGAGGGTGAACCAACGGCAAAGGAAGACCTTTCTCTCTGTCTCTCTCTCTCACTGTCCACTCTGCCTGTCAAAAAATTAAAAAAAAAAAAAAAAACCTAGCTTCACAAACAATTTAATTACTCAACATGATGTAATAGAGAAGAACAGACCTAGAAAACTAAGGTCCATCTCCTAACCCCAACACTCTCTCAACACATTTAACTGGGCTGCATCATTTTCCTTATCAGCACCACCACTCCTTCTGAGGCTGTACCAAAGACTAAGCCTCATCACAAAGAATGAGTAGCTGGGGCCAGCACTGTGGTGCCGTAGGTTAAGCTTGCTGCCAGCGACGCCAGCATCCCATATGAGCACGGGTTCCAGTCCCAGGTCTCAGCTGCTCCACTTCCAATCCAGCTCCCTGCTAATGAGCCTGGGAAGGCAGTGGAAGATGACCCAAGTGCTTAGGCCACTGCCACCCACATGGGAGACCCAGATGGATTTTCTGGCTCCTGGCTTTGGCCTGGTCCAGCCACAGTCATTGCAGCCATTTGGGGAGGGAACCAGCAAATGGAAAATCTTTCTTTCCCTCTCTCTCTCTCTTCCTCTATAACTCTGCCTTTCAAATAATAAATAAATAAATCTCTTTTCTTAAGATTTATTTTATTTATTTGAAAGGCAGAGTTACAGAGAGAGAGGCAGAGATAGAGAGATCTTCCATCTGCTGGCTCACTCCCCAAATGGCCATAACAGCCAGGGATGGGCCTTGCCTAAGTCAAGAGCCAGGAGCTTCATCTGTGTCTCCCATGTGGGTAGCAGGGGCCAAAGCACTTGGACTGCTGCTTTCCCAGAAGCATTATCAGGGAGCTGGATCAGAAGTGGAGCAGCCAGGACTTGAACCAGTACCCATACGGGATACCAGCACTGCAGGTGGTAGTTTTATCATTATGCTACAATACAGGCTCCATACATAAATCTTTTAAATAAATACATTATAAGTCACAAAAGCAGTAGCTATTACCACTAATATTAAGCAGGATGATCCTTTAATCCATAAACAACAGCTGTCACAGAAGGAATGAACATTTTATACACTCCCATAGAATATAACGTCTGCATGTAAGTCATATTAGTAAATTCCATCATGTAAGCACACATTATAACATTAAGAGCAGGATCGCCTCTCTAAGGAAATGAATAGCACAATTACAAGACAAGCAACAAAGTAAAGAGCCCAAGAACTGGGGCCGGCATTGTGGCACAGGGGTTACGTCACCACCTGGGATGCTGGCATCTCATATGGGCAATGGTTCTAATCCTGCTGCCCCACTTCCAATCCAGCTTCCTGCTAATGTACCTGGGAAACCAATAGAAGACTGGCCGAGTACTTAACTCCTGCCACCCATGTAGGAAACCCAGATGAAGCTCCAGGCTCCTGGTTTTGGCTTGGATCACCCCTGACCACTGCGGCCATTTTGGGAGCAAATTAGTAGACAGAAGATATTTCTCCCTCTCTATCACTCTTCCTATCAAACAAATAAATACATCTTCATAAATAAATAAAAACAAAGCCAAAAATACATGTACACATAACTAAACACCATACACATGCACACATCGCATACAGAGACACAAACCAAACTGGCCAGAGAAGACAAATCCCTTTTTAAGGAACAATGATTGCATTGGAAGTTTCAGTATCCACTAGCATCATGGGGAAACCTCATGGAAATGTAAGTCCTGGAGCAAGTTTTCCACCAAAGCACACACAATCATACCACACACACTCACGTGGACACACCCCAATTCAGCAGACCTCAGATGGGATATGCTATCTGCATCATTAATTAATAATCCCCAGGGCTGGCGTTGTGGCATAGCAGATGGAGCCACTACCTGCGACACTGGCATCCCATGTGGACACCAGTTCATGTCCCAGCTGCTCCTCTTCTGATCCAGCTCCCCGCTAATGTGCCTGGGAAGGCAGCAGAAGATGGGCCAAGTGCTTGGGCCCCTGAATTCATGTGGGAGACCCAGAGAAAGCTCCAGGATCCTAGCTTTAGCCTGGCCCAGCCCCAGTCCTTGCAGCCATTTGGGAAGTGAACCAGCAGATTGAAGATCTCTCTCTCTGTCTCTCTCTCTCTCTCTGTCTTTTCCTCTGTAACTCTGCCTTTGGGTAAATGAATACATCTCAAAAAAAAAAAAAAAATTCAGTAAGGTTTTCAAGTGATTCTGATGCAGGTGGAACTTGAATCCCAAAATGAGAAACCCCATGCTGAACAAGGCCAGGCCCTGTAGAACTGAACCAATAAATCAGTCTAAAGGCCTAATGCATAAACATATACAGAGTCTGAGTAAAACACTGAAAAGTAAAGAAATGGAGAAGCCGTCCTGCCTCAGCGTTCACATGCCTCATGGTGGTGACAACAGTGCGAGGCAGTAACAGAGCTCTACAGAGCACCTTCTAGATGCTTCTAGGCACAGTAAACAGGAGAGCAAAGCATCCCTGCCCCCACAGAGCCAAAGCCGCAGTGAGGGAACACAGGCAGAAAGGGACAGTTTGTTAGGTAACAACTCTAATGCAGAAAAACTAAGCAAACACAGAGGGCGGGGAGTGTCATTTTCAATCTGTGCCTGTTTGAAATAACCCCTCAAAACTCTATAAATGCACCTCTAAAGGAATTATTCAGGGTTGATCAAGTCTCATAGAACAAGAGGATGAAAGAACAGCAAGGGAATGGCTGACTCTATTGGCTGGGCAGGGGCAAGAGAGGGACTTGGACAGTTTCCGGGGGCGGGGGGGGGGGGGGTGAATCTGTGCAAGCGAGCTCCCCTCCCTCCTTCCCTTGCAGGAATGCTCCTCTGGCCACGCCAGGGACCGCGGAGCATGAGTCAGCTCTGACGGGCTTGACAAAGCATTTCCAGCAAGCACTGGATGCCTCTTTGTCTCCCACCTTTGCCAAAAACGCACGCCTCTTCTTCCACCCAGTGTAAAAAACCTATGTCTTTCTTGGGTCACGAATGTCAATGGCAGTTTTTTGGACTTTTTTTAAAACCATAAAAGGAACACATAAGCAGAGTAGCAAAATACAAGAAATGCCAGGGGCCGGCACCGTGGCTCAATAGGCTAATCCTCCACCTAGCAGCGCCGGCACACCGGGTTCTAGTCCCGGTCGGGGCGCCAGATTCTGTCCCGGTTGCCCCTCTTCCAGGCCAGCTCTCTGCTGTGGCCCGGGAGTGCAGTGGAGGATGGCCCAAGTGCTTGGGCCCTGCACCCGCATGGGAGACCAGGATAAGCACCTGGCTCCTGCCTTCAGATCAGCGCAGTGCACCGGCCGCGGCAGCCATTGGAGGGTGAACCAACAGCAAAAGGAAGACCTTTCTCTCTGTCTCTCTCTCTCACTGTCCACTCTGCCTGTCAAAAAAAAAAAAAAAAAAAGAAAGAAAAAGAAAAAGAAAGAAATGCCAGAAAGTGCAAATATTCCCAGCATTCCACCCCCAGCACTACCTCTGCTCACATTTAACACAGCTGGGGCCAAGCTGCACCCACATAATTTCACATCCTGCTGTTTATGTTTTATCATATGCATTTTCACTACCTGGCTAATTTTAAAATTTCTACAGATGCACTTTTTTGCTTAGAACAAATTCTATTCGGACATCATTTTTCATGGTCACATAACATTCCATCCCATTGATGCGGGATCATCAATCAACCACTTCCCACTATTTGGCTACTCAGGTTTCTGAGTTTTCACAATTAAAAACTACCCTGAAATTGGGCATTCTCTTAATCCTGCAAAAAAAAAAAAAAAAAAAAAAAACACTAAATTGTTTTAGTTACCCTGAAAATAACATTACACAGAAAGGTCTTTCAGCGTAGATTCCTAGACGCAGCATTACGGGAAGGTGTGTGGTCTCTGCATACATGGTCCACAGCTGACCGGAAACGGACCCCCACACCTGCCGGCTGCACAGGCAGAGTGCAGAGCCGGACCTCTCGCCACTGCTCCGTCTGGACGGCGGCCGGTTTAGAAGCGATGCGCTTACCTGCTGTCGGAATCCGAGGCGATCTCCTTTCTCCCCCCAAAGCGGATCTGGCACTGCACAGAAAAAAAAACTGCTGAGACCAGCCGTTGGGAAGAGACATTCAAAATATCACACAGCGACGCCCCCAGGCCCTCGGGGTCAGGAGGAGGACACGGGAGCCCTGTGCCTTGGTGTCAGCACAGGACTTAGGAATGAGGAGAAGGGAGCATTTGGCAAAACAGGTGACAGTGGGACACCTATGGCTAATATCACAGATCTGGCTTCTGATTGCAGCTTAGAGGTAAGGCAGACCCAAGGAGGCAGCAGGTGATGGCTCAAGTGATTCGATCCCTGCCACCCACATGGGAGACCTGGACTGGGTTCCTGGTTCCCAGATCCTGGTTCCTGGTTCGACCTGGGCCAGCCCTGGCCCTTGCAGGCATCTGAAGAATGAATCAGGAGATGGGAACTCACTCTTCTTTCTCTGTCTCTTTGCCTCTCAAATAAATAAATAAAGCATTAAAAAGGGCAGACACCCAGACGTCAAAGTACCACTTAAAGGAAGCCCTTATCTCCCACTTGTACAGAAGAGAGCCTTGTGGGAAAACAATTACAACAGGAAAACAAACGTACATAGCCATCTGCGAATTCTCTAGGAGGTTGCTCCTATCTGTCAGCGGCTGAGCGTCTACAATGCAGGGCTCTTAACAGGTGAAAATTAAAACTTCCACAAATCTAGGATGACAGCTCCCTTCCGACAGAGCCCCAAGTCGCTACGACTCGCTGTAAGGCGACATCAATCAGGCTTCAAACAAGCCACTCCGCTGTGCTGGACAAGCACTCACCCAGGGTGAGTGAAATGGAAGCAAACTACATTGTTTTAAATTCTGATAAAACACAGAGAACATAAAACTTACCATTTTAACCATTTTTAGGTGCAACAAGCAATTCACTATATTGTGCAATACTCACCATTATCCAGCACGTTCTTTTAAAGGTATAGAATCTGTGCTATGGGTCACAGGCTTGTAGGATTCCAACGTCTGAGCAAGGACGCAAGGACACACACACACACACGCACGCACACACGGCTACTTGAAAAAGTTCAGGGACAGGAAATGGAATGCTCACAGAGGGTAGGGGAGATGAAACTGTCACTCAACCCTAGCAACATCCGAGCCCAAACCTGTGTCCCTTCCACCACACCAGGATGCCTGAAGGCTCGAGCAGGCGCTAAATTCTCTAGGCTTACTTCAACACTCAATACACACCCTGGTTAAAGTATTTCCCTCCCTATATTATAATCACTCATAAGGACACTTCAAAGAGTCTGCAGAAAATGGAATTAAAGGTTAAGTTTATTTTGGGCACTGGCATTGCAGCACAGAAAGTTAAGTCATCGCCTGCAATGCCAGAATCCCACACCAGAACACCAGTTCGAGTCTCAGCTGCTCCACTTCCAATCCAGCTCCCTGTTAATGTGACTGGGAAAACAGTGGAAGATGGCCCACGTACATGTCTGCTACCCACATGGGAGACCCAGATAGAGTTCCAGGCTCCAGGCTTTGGCCTGGACCAGTCTCAGCCACTGGAGCCATTTAGAACCAGCATACAGAACATCTCTCTTTCTCTGTCTCTCCTTCTCTCTCTTTGTAACTCTGCCTTTCAAATAAATAAATTGTTCATTTTTTTAAAGGTAGGGGCAGGTGGGCATTGTGGCATAGTGGGTAAGGCCTCCACCTGTGATGCCAGCATGCAAATGAATGTTGGTTCAAGTCCCGGCTACCCCACTTCCGATCCTGCTCCTTGCTAATGGCCTAGGAAAAGCAGCAGAAGATGGCCCAAGTCTTTGGGCCCCTGTCACCCATGTGAAAGATCTGGATGAAACTCCTTGTTTCTGGCTTCAGCTGGCCCAGCCTGGCCACTGTAGCCATTTAGGAAGTGAACCAGTAGATGGAAAATCTCTCTCTATCTCTCTATCTCTCCCTCCCTCTCTCTCTCTCTCTCTCTCTCTCTCTCTCTCTCTCTCTATATATATATATATATATATATATATCTCCCTCTTTCTCTGAAACTCTTACTTTCAAAATAAATAAATAAATAAATAAATAAATTTCTTTTTTTAAAAAAAAGTCCTCTTAGTACAAACTTTGAAATTCATCAACAGTTTTTACATAACAAATTTTCCATGAACTTTTTGAAGGGCCCTCCATAAAATGAGCTCCCCCAGGTTCGGATCTGAGCTCTGTCACTTCCTAACCATGACACCTTGAGCCAGTCAGTGGATCTCCGTGAGTTTCACTTTTCATCTGTTAAATGAAAATAAGTGCAGGGGGGCTGGCACTGTGGCACAGCAGGTTAAAGCCCTGGCCTGAAGCGCCGGCATCCCATATGGGTGCTGGTTTGCGACCCGGCTGCTCCTCTTTCGGATCCAGCTCTCTGTTATGGCCTGGGAAAGCAGTAGAAGATGGCCCAAGTCCTTGGGCCCCTGCACACGCGTGGGAGACCTGGAGGAAGCTCCTGGCTCCTGGCTCCGGATTGGTGCAGCTCCAGCCATTGCAGCCAATTGGGGAGTGAACCAGTGGATGGAAGACCTCTCTCTCTGTCTCGACCTCTCTCTCTGTCTCGACCTCTCTCTGTAACTCTGTCTTTCACATAAATAAATAAAAATCTTTAAAAAAAAATAGAAAAAAAAGAAAAGAAGTGTAGGAATGCTCTCACAGGGTGGCGGGAAGCATGCAATGGAAAGCAGTGGGTGAAAATGACAGCTGACAGAGCACGCGGAGGGCACACACAGACAAGCAACACGACTCCAGCCTCGTGCCCAAGCTCAGCTTCAAGCGCCACCAGAAGCCAGGCATCAGAAACAGCGTGAGCCGCCACTGCTGCTGGTAGCGGCAGAGGCCCTGGGGCAGCACCACTCCTCTGGTCTTGCAGTCCTCACAGGGTCCTAACCCCCAGCTGCCACTCTGCAGCTTTAAGATCTGCCCTAAAATACACTGGCTGGGAAATGAGAATGAAACCTGCATCAAGGCCCTCCTTAGGGGCCATCCTTCAGGATGGAGCCCTCAGGGGGCCTTGGAAATGGGAGACGGAAGAACTACACCCACACACACTCTCCCCCTCTTCCCTGCCTCCCGGGGAGAACCATTAGCTTCAGTATTCCCAGACACAAAGCAGGAGTCTGTGCTTGGAAAGGGGGGAAAAATGACTGCTCCCTTTACAGCCACGTGAGTGCCCTCTTCTTACCTGCTTCACCGCATCCAGCAGCCGCTCCAGGAGAAACTGTCTTTTGTCATTGTTCTGTGATGCTAAAATGCAATGAGACTGAATTAGTTCCGTCTGATGTTAGCTTTCTGGTAAGACTATTTTCCAGACGTTATAGTGCGTGGCTGGTCCCAGTCAGGATCACTTCTTTGATACTGATCCCCAGAAAGTCAACAGCAAGAGTAGGTATTAGTAATGCACATCACAACAAAGGGTGACCATCTGCCGGTTGCTGCATCACAGGGAAACAGCTAAAGAAACTCTGAAGAATGTGTCCAGACAGCCCAGGGGTTTCTCAGCCTTAACACTGTAGGATGGTTAGCAGATTCCTGGTCCCAATCCACCAGATGCCACTAGCACACACATAGCCAAGATGTAACAAAAATGTCTCCAGGGGCCGGCGCTGTGGCGAAGTAGGTTAATCCTCTGCCTGGGGCGCCGGCATCCCATATGGGTGCCAGTTCTAGTCCTAGCTGCTCCTCTTCCAATCCAGCTTTCTGCTGTGGCCTGGGAAAGCAGTAGAAAATGGCCCAAGAGCCTGAGCCCCTGCACCCACGTGGGAGGCTGGAAAAAAACACCTGGCTCCTGGCTTTGGATCAGCGCAGCTCTGGCCATTGCAGCCATTTGGGGAGTGAGCCAACGGAAGGAAGACCTTTCTCTCTGTCTCTCCCTCTCGCTGTCACTCTACCTCTCAAATAAATAAATAAAATCTTAAAAAAAAAAATGTCTCCAGATACCACCAAATATCCCCTAGGGAGAAAAATGGTCCAGAGGTGCCCACCAAGTTTTCTAGTCTGGCACACACCACTTGCTACATGAGCTCACCAACAACTCCAATATACCTTTCCCTGGCCACCTTCATCACCACACACTGAAAAACCTACTCACCCCGTTCTCTGCCTTAGCTGACCTTTAGAAGTCTTAAGGGGCCGGCGCCGCGGCTCACTAGGCTAATCCTCCACCTTGTGGTGCCGGACACCGGGTTCTAGTCCTGGTCGGGGCGCCGGATTCTGTCCCGGTTGCCTCTCTTCCAGGCCAGCTCTCTGCTGTGGCCCGGGAGTGCAGTGGAGGATGGCCCAAGTGCTTGGGCCCTGCACCCCATGGGAGACCAGGAGAAGTACCTGGCTCCTGCCATCAGATCAGCGCGGTGTGCCGGCCGCAGCACACCGGCCGCAGCGGCCATTGGAGGGTGAACCAACGGCAAAGGAAGACCTTTCTCTCTGTCTCTCTTTCTCACTGTCCGCTCTGCCTGTCCAAAATAAATAAATTAATTAATTAATTAAAAAAAAAAAAAAAAGAAGTCTTAAGAAGACCAAGGAGGGGACCAGGGCTGTGGCGCAGCAGGTTAAAGCCCCTGCCTGCAGCAATGGCATCCCAAACAGGCGCCAGTTCAAGTCTCGGCTGCTCCACTTCCTATCCAGCTCTCAGCTAAAGCACCTGGGAAAGCAGCAGAGGATGCCTCAAAGTCCTTGGGCCCCTGCACCCATGAGGGAAGACTCAGAAGGAGCTCCTGGCTTTGGATCAGCTCTGCTCCAGCCATTGTGGCTATTTGGGGAGTAAACCACTGGATGGAAGACCTCTCTCTCTCTCTCTCTCTCTCTCTCTCCCTCTCCCTCTCTCTGTAACTCTGTCTTTCAAATAAATCTTTTAAAAAAGAAGAAGAAGAAGGCCAAGGAGAAGTAAGCAGAAGTACACTGGGAGGCATCTGGGAAAGTTTTGCCTCTTTGATAAAAACAGAAGACATGAAGGGGGACCATCCCTTCCTCCATCCTTTGTACCATAGTCATAGTGCGGTGGGTTCGGCCAGAGCAGCATCCTGCCACGGTGAAGCTGTGTGCCTGAGGAAAAGGCCAAGACAGGCACAGGGAGGGCAGTCCTGAAATCACAGTCACTAAACCAATACTAGAAACAGACTAACTGCCACAAAACAAACCACCCATTGCACAAACCACTGTGGGCTGTCACCTGCAGCCAGAAGCATTCCTAACTGACACAGGACATGCAATGAACTGCGGCAAAGGCAAGTCGCAGCGCCAGGCGCACACTCGGCAGAGCTATGACTGGGGCTCCAAAAGAGGCCCAGAGACTCCAGCAAACAGACGTGGCTGTGGATGGTGACACACCAGGCACGGGGCACAGTCATTTCAAAGACACTCACATTCAAAAGGTACAAGAGTAGAAGCTCAGGGTGGACAAAGTGGCGCAACAGGTTAAGCTACCACTTGGAACATCTGCATCCCAAATCACAGTGCCAGTTTAAGTCCTACCTCTGCTTCTTTAAAAAAAAGAAAAAAGATGGCTGGTGCCACAGCTTACTTGGCTAATCATCCGCCTGCGGCGCCGGCACACCAGGTTCTAATCCCAGTTGGGGCGCCGGATTCTGTCCCAGTTGCCCCTCTTCCAGGCCAGCTCTCTGCTGTGGCCCGGAGTGCAGTGGAGGATGGCCCAAGTGCTTGGGCCCTGCACCTGCATGGGAGACCAGGAGGAAGCACCTGGCTCCTGGCTTCGGATCAGCGCAGCACACCGGCCATAGCGGCCATTTGAGGGTAAACCAACGGAAGGAAGACCTTTCTCTCTCTCTCTCTCACTGTCTAACTCTTCCTGTCAAAAAAAAAAAAAGATTTATTAGTTATTATTTATTTGAAAAGCAGAGTTAGAGAGAGAGAGAGACAGAGAGACAGAGATCTTCCGTCTGCTGGTTCACTCCCCAAATGACAGCAATGGGCAGTGCTGGGCCAGGCAGAAGCCAGGAGTCAGAAACTCCATTCAGTCTCTCCTGTGGGTATAGGGGCCCAAGTATTCAGGCTGTCCTCCGCAGCTTTCCCAGGTGCATTAGCAGGGAGCTGTATCAGAAGCAAAGCTCCTGGGACATGAACCAGCGCTTATATGGGATGCTGGCACTGTAGGTGGCAGTCCAACCCCCTGGGCCACAACACAGCCCCTACCACCTCCACTTCTGATCCAGCTTCCTACCAATGTGTCCTAGGGGGCAGCAGATAATGACTCAAGTGCTGGGCCCCTGTCATCCACGTAGGAGATCAACATAAAGTTCCAGGCTCCTAACGTCAGCCTGGCCCAGCCCTGGCTGTGGCAGACATTTGGGGAGCAAACAAGCAGCTGGGAGACCTGACCGCTCCCTCCCTCTTCCTCTGCCTCTTCCTCTCCCTTTCCCCTCAGCAGCTCCGTGCGAGCGGCACCAGGGAGGGGCCACAGGCATTCACTGTCGGGGAGATGAGTTCTGAGTCCTGCATGTCCTCCACAGCACGCCTGAGCCAGGGGACTGACAACCGCCCCTGCGTGTCGGGCATCACCTGCACGCCAGGTGCTAGGCTGAGCCTTAACCTCCTCACCCACTCCACAGGCCAACAACACCCCACGCCAGGTGTTGGGAAACTCAACTCGCAGTCATCGAGAATTCTGAGCTCTGATCCACACATTACTTAACTTGTACTGCGTGCCAGGCAGTGTTCTGAGTGCTGGGGACACGGGGGTTAAGTGGCATAAAAGAGCCGACTCCTCATGGAGCTAAAATTCTAACAGGAAGAAACAAGTAATTTGTAAGAAAGCTAACAAATGAGATGATGTTAGAGGGTCACACTAGGAAGAAAAACAAAATAGCGGATGCGGGCGGGCGGGGGGCAAGAGGTCTGCCCTAACCAGGCCAGCCACCAGGGCCTCTGCATGGGGGACATCTGAGCAGCGATGCAAGACAGGGAAGGCCAGCCTCCCAGCAGAGCAGGCAGCTGGAGACAGGCCCAGAGGCCTCAAGCTTGGCTTCTGGTTTTTAGTGACTGGAAAGAGGTCTGCTGTCACTTTTGTAGAAAGCAACAAGAGAGAAGGGCCAGCTCTGTGGTGCAGCAGGTTAACGCCCTGGCCTGAAGCACTAGCATCCCACATGGGCGCCGGTTCTAGTCCTGGCTGCTCCTCTTCTGATCCAGCTCTCTGTTATGGCCTGGGAAAGCAGGAGAAGATGGCCCAAGACCTTGGGCCCCTGCACTCATGTGGGAGACCTCGAAGAAGCTCCTGGCTCCTGGCTTCGGATCAGCACAGCTCTGGCCATTGCAGCCAATTGGAGAGTGAACCGTTGGATGGAAGACCTCTCTCTCTCTCTGCCTCTCCTCTCTCTGTATAACTCTGACTTTCAAATACATAAATAAATCTTAAAAAAAAAAAAAAAAGAAAGAAAGAAAGAAAGCATGCAAGCAACAAGAGGGGAAAGATAAGACAGGCAGATGTGGGCCAGTCACACAGGGTCTTGTGGGCCACGATAAAAGAGTTAGCTCTGTCCTAATCTGTGTTTGCTGTGTTTTCTAGTTTATTTATTTTGAAAGAGCTATAGACAGACAGACAGACAGAGATCTCTTCTTTCAGCTGGTTCACCCCCCAGGTGGTGGCAACAGCCAGCACTGGGCCAGGCCAGAGCCAGGAGCCCAGAGCTTTTATCTAGGTCTCCCAAATGGGTGTCAGGGGCCCAACTTCTTGGGCTACCTTCTTTTGCCTTCCTAGGTGCACTAGCAGGAAGCTGGATGGGAACCGGAGCAGCCAGGACATGAACCGGAGCCCATGTGCAATCGGCACATGGTGGTGGCTTGACCCATTAGGCCTAATTTGAACTTGTCCTGACATGAGACCATGTCCCTAGAGAGCCCATTAATGTTATGGCCACCATATCAAGCCTCCTGCCCTACTCCAGGCCTGGCAGTAACACCAGCGCACAGATACTTCAGGACACGCAGCAGAACAACTGGCTCCACAAACACTGCCCTTATTGGTGTTTTGTTTTGTTTTGTTTTGTTTTAGAGAGATTTTTTTACTTATTTGAAAGGCAGAGTTACAAAGAGGCAGACGCAGAGAGGGGGAGAGAGAGAGAGAGAGAGGTCTTCCATCCGCTGCTTCACTCCCCAGATGACTGCAACACCCAGAGCTGGGCCAATCTGAAGCCAGGAGCCAGGAGCTTCCTCCAGGTCTCCCACGTGGGTGCAGGGGCCCAAGGACTTGGGCCATCTTCTACTGCTTTCCCAGGTCACAGCAGAGAGCTGGATCGGAAGTAGATCAGCTGGGACTCGAACCGGCGCCCATATGGGATGCCAGCACTGCAGTATGGGGCTCTAACCCGCTGTGTCACCGTGCCAGCCCCACCGTTATTGCTTTTTTCTGGAAGTGGTCTCTATCACAGATAGGATACACACCGTTCCCACCAGACCTGAGGCCATCCTGAATTGTTCTCCAGGAAGGTTACAGACCCCACCTGCCCACGGCTGCCAGCACCTCTCCTGACACCTGTGTCCGTCCATGACCCCTGCTCTTTGCTTAGCAGCAGGTTTTGCCTCTGCTCTTCCCTCTCTGACATCAGAACGGAGAAGGCAGGCTTGCTGTCTTCCTTTATCCAAGTACGAAACCCACCGGCTCCACTTGTCCTTGGGCAGTGCCAGCCAGAAGCCTGACAAGGTTTCCCCTTCTGGAAATGCCTTTGCTATTTTTTTTTTTTTTTTGACATCATAAAGGGAATTCATATTAAAAAAAAAAAAAAGGCAACAACAAAATCAGGAGGAAATGTACAAAGAACATTAAAATCTCCACCGTCTCACCACTGATAATTTTTTAATGCAGTGCTTCTCAAACTCTCATGCGATGCAGATTTCCTGGGAATCTCCTAAAAGGTAGGTTCTGACTCAAAAGATCAAGGGTGGGGTCTGCGGGTCTGTACCCACAAGTTCCCAGATGCTGCTGGGGCTCCGGGCTCCTGACCACACTTGGACAGCAATGAGTTAGCACCCGCCCCGCCTGATGCATACAGCGTTCCTTCATATTTTCTGTAGGACTTTGCTCTACAGTTTGTTCTACAAGAAATGTCGGCAGCCTCCTCTCCTTTACTTCGTGATGGGGAAAGAGCCTGGGCTCGATATGAAAACAGCCCGAGGTTTGGCAGGTCTCAGCCCAGGAGCTCACCCTCCCTCGCTGCACTCTCCCGGCAGCTGACAAGCAACCTCGAGAGACGATCTTGACCACAGAAAGAGCACCCGTGGCCACCTGAGCCCTGAACAGCGCTTAAGAGATAGGACACAGGGAGCACAGGTGGCCTCAGGACCACTTGTCAAATGCAGGAGACACCCAGAGAGGCCCCCGGCACTGAGGAGTTGGGGGAGAAGCACCGAGTGGGAAGTCAAAAGGCCTGAGTTCTCACCCAAGCCCAGCCCCCTGCTGGCCACGTGACAGGAACAATTACTTCCCTTCTGGGGCATTGGTTTCTACAAGAGATCATGCCCTCTTCAGTCTGCAGTCCGCAAACGTGAGGACTCTGTGGCAAGCCAATCAGTGTTCTCTTCTCTCCCCAATGAGGCCGAGAGAAAGCAGCACCCACACCAGGAAGCAGAAGAGTCCTCCAGCTTCAAGCATGTGGCCACCCGACAGAAGCAAGGGGCAGCCGCCTGGTTACTAAGCCCCAACTGCAGGCTAAGTCATTAGGTGACTGATTTACTTCAATCCCTACAAAGAAGCAAAAGTTCCATCCAACAGAGAGGACTGAGGCTCAATAACGAAAAGGCCTTTCCTAAGGATAGATCCGTAGAAGTGGTCGATTCTGAGTCCACTGGCTCCTGGCTCGGCCAAAGTTAAACCCTGCCCACCCTCAACCTCTGCAGCAAATCTGCCCTCACAGCCCTCTGCATGTTCAGGAGCCACTTCTTGGGGACAATCAAGTAACCAAAGCCCAGCCTTCCAGCTTCCTCCTTTCTCCAGGAGAGGCCCAAGCCCACAGCAGAAACCAGGATTCTTTTTCATTTCTTGTGTTTCACCATCAGAATGAAACTAGAAAATGTAAAGGTGCCCACGGGATCCCTCCAGGGATCCCCAAACCTGTCTGAGAAACCCAGTCATCCCCTAACTGTAACTCAGGAATCACCAGTGCAGGTGGAAAAAAACAAAAATCCACCCTCTGGGTCAGGTGCATCCCCTTGATCGTTAATGTTTAGCAATCTCAAGATCTAATGTTTAATTTCATGTTTAAGATCCCTGAGACCTACGTTAACTTTTATCACAAAACTCTAGGTTTCTGCCAGGATGCCCCACTCGAGTTATATAGTAACATACTAGAGAGAAAAGAGAGAAGTTAGGGATCTGAGGGAGGTGGTTCAAATCCCCCACCAGCCGTAGGATCGGGAAGAAATTCCTTAACCTCTCTGCCTAGGCTCCTCATCAGACAGCCGCCTTCCGAGAGCCCTGGAATGACCGTGTGGTTGCACATGATGCACCTAGACCAGTGTCTAGTATACTCTAAGCACTCTAATACGTATTAGCTACCATCACTATTTTGTTGGCATCCTAGACATCTGGCCCCTAAAAGTCCCCTCAACTAGGTGCCTTCTCTCCAAAGCTCAGGTAAAGCCACCCAACCTGAGCCCTCAAGTCGCTGCCATGCGGGTGAAAAGGTGAGAGAGTCCCTGGCATGTGCGGAGGGGGCCAAGTGAGACGCAGACAGGCACTCCATATCTTCCTTCCGTTACCCGGGGTCCAGGAAAACACGGGTCCTGGACAGAGCTGTGACACATCAGGTTAAGCTAAGCTGCCGCTGGGGACCCTCACATCCCCACCCCCTATCAGAGGACCACTTAGAGTCCCGGATGCTCGTTTCCTGAGCCAGCTTCCTGCTGATGCATCCTGGGACGCAGCAGATGGTCCAAGTACTTCAGTCTCTGCTACCCACGTGAGAAACCTGGATGGATTTCTGGGCTCCTGGCTTTTGTCTGGCCCAGCCCTGGCTATTGTGGGCATTTAGAGAGTGAACCAGTAGACAGAAGATCTGTCTCTGTCTCTCTATGTCTATCTCTCTTTGTCACTCTGTCAAGTAGAAGAAAGTGGTAAAAATAAATAAATAAATAAATAAAATTTAAATTTTAAAAATATGGGGCTCATTCCACAGAGGGCCCCAGCCACATGTTTCAACAGTGCGATCTCACTGCTTCTCCATGCAGCGGCAGAGGCAAAGGCAAAGGCCAGCCAGGCATTTCTCTGATCTAAGGCTGACTGTGAAAGCCTTGCAATGCACTAAACAGGTATGAGAAAGAAAAAAAAAGAAAGCTCTGGTGCCTGGGTGCCTACTGTATGCCAGGAAGTCAGCGGACGGTCACAGTGCAGAGACTGAGCCCCCGGGCTCCCTGACTGTTAGGCACGTGTTCTTCCCCACCACAGCACCCTGCCATCCTGCAAAAACAAGAACTTGAGCTGTGCTTTCAAACATGGGAAGGACCATGGAGGTAAATTTTCAGAGACAGAACACACAGGAGTGACTGCCTGGGGTGTGCGTAGATAAGGTGCATCCGGGGCTTCCTCTGGGACAAGACAGAGGTGGTGACTACACAGCAGGGCCCGCGCACTGCCTGTCACTGAACTGCTCATTTTCAATCAATGGTTAATTCTAGGTCACGTGACGGTCCCCTCATTGCAAGAAAGATTACGACAGGTAGGCTCTGGCCAAGGGAACATTTCCAGACAAAGGAGCAGGTGCAGTAGGATTCCCCCAAGGGAAGGAAGAGACAGCTCCAGAAGGCACCCAGGCGCACATGGAATAACAGGAAAACCATCCCTAATCACCTCCAGATTTTTCATTAGACTGAGAGAAGCGTGCCTGTGTGATCCTAGGAGGTCCTAATAGAAGATGGCACACACACTCGGGTAAGGGGGGTCCAAAGAGGTTTACTCATAAGGAGCCCCTCCCTGGAGTGGGTGTAGACAAGCAATTCTCAGATCACACACACACACACACACACACACCCCGGGGACACTGAGCAATAGCCACGGAAGTTTCTGGTTATCATAAGTGGGAGGCTGGCTACCAGTATCTACAGGTAGAGAGGCTGGACACACTACTAGACCATCCCGCAGTACACAGGGTGCCACCTAAACAGAACCAAAAACTGCCTCAGTCAAAATGTCAGCCGTACTGCAGGCACGAAGTAGGTCTGACTGTCCCATTTCACAGATGATGAAACTGAGGCTCTGAGAAGCCAAACAGCTGAACCTCCACTTGCGCTCTGAATCCCAGCGCCTCTCAGATGCTCAAGAACTGGCTCCAGCAATTGTCCCTCTTTCTCCCACATCATCTTTTCCTTCTTGTCTCTACAATCCCAGCAGCTGTATGGACGTCATATGTGCCACAAATTTAATAAACACCATGCCTTGCTCCCACATGCCCCTCCAGTCAGACCCCGTAGCTCTGCAGTCCCGGCCAGCACGGCTCTTTCTTCACAAGACCTACCAGGCCCTGCGGGAGCCACCCCTACCCCACTGCTGTTCCGGCTCTGGGCCTTTTGCTCTGCTCTCCTTCACCCTGCACTGAATTATCCACACAGTGGCCAGCACATGTAGAAGCACAGATGAATATACGGTAAGGGACTTATTGCTGTTACAGGATACACAGTGCTATTATGCGGTTCATTCAACGTGCCTGCAAGACTTGTCTACCAAGCTGCAGGGGCCTGTCACAGACAGACGGCTTGTGCTTCTGATTTCCACTGTACACACCAGCACCTGTAGCATACCCTAGAAACAGCAAGGTTTGCAGACAGCCAGAGAGTCAGAATTGGAGGCGGGAACTCCACAACCTGGCCACTGCAGTGGGAAAGCAGCCACGGACAATGCATTAAACCACAGGCCTGGGGCTGGATTTAACGGACCATTGCCCTAGCAGCAGCGGAGGCAGAGGGGGGTTAAAAATTAAAACAGTACTGTCTGTGTTTCCAGACACTACAGCCACCCCGCAGTTAGAGAGCTGCAAGTCCAAGTTCCCAGCAGGCTGCAGACTAGGCCCACTTCCTAACCACGGTCCCATGTTCCCTCAGCCCCTAACCACAATCCCACACACAGCCTTGCAGAGGACAGGTGCGTCACTTGTCACTGGTACACGTGCAGCCACAGGGGCTGCCTGGCGTTACTGGCTCAGTGACGAGTCTCGTGTTGTTGCTGCTGCTCATTCATTTGTACCCCACTGATGAAAATTCACGACATCCCAAAATCAGAAACGGGAAGAAAGCAGACGTGAAGGAGGAGGGCTGCCCAACATTTGCCAGGGACACAAACAAGACTGGACCCTCCGGGGCCTACCGGGTCCGGGGAGAATGGAAATGAGATCGGTGGGCAGGGAAGCAGAAAACAAGGTCAGGTGGAGGTTGTGGGCTGGGCAGGTGCCCTGCAGGGAAGGCAGCTAATCGGCTCCTGCCGCGGGAACCTCACATAGCACTAGCAACTGCCCCATCGGCTAGTTTTACAAAAGAGGCTAAAAACCCACACTGGTGCCTACTTATACTCTGTCTAGGGCAGCTTTCCGGCCAGCTCTGCATGCAAGCACCACACATGTGGGGGCCAGGTCAGCCGCCAATTTGCTATCCTGAGGTACACATTTGACCTTCACATGTACCTTCAAGGTGGACGCTCCCAGCCCACTTATAGCAGATGAAGAAACTGGGGCGCAGAGACATTGATCTGTTTGCCCAAGGAACAGCTGACAAACCCAACACTCTGCTCCACAGCTTATCCTTCCAAACTCAACAGCACCAAGCTAACCCACCCCACCGGATGGCTCAACTTTTTTTTTTTTTTTAAGATTATTTTATTTAAAAGTCAAAGTTAGACACAGAGAGAAGGAGAGGCAGAGAGAGAGAGGTCTTCCATCCACCGGTTCACTCCCTGATTGGCTGCAACAGCCAGAGCTGCACTGATCAGAAGCCAGGAGCCAGGAGCTTCCTCCAGGTCTTCCCACGCGGGTGCAGGGGCCCAAGGACTTGGGCCATCTTCTACTGCTTTCCTAGGCCATATCAGAGAGCTGGATCGGAAGTGGAGCAGCAGGGACTTGAACAGGTGTTCATATGGGATGCTGGCTGGTTTTACCTGCTACACCACAGCACCGGTCCCAATGGCTCAACTTGCATACAGAGAGTGGGCTCCCTCTGCAAAGTGCCATCAAAGAAAACCAACCTGCAGATGAATGGCTCAACTATTACCTCCTTACTACCGAGAGTCCCGCAGGCGCACGCAGGGCTAGGATGTTGGGAAGCATAAGCCAGAAGGTGATGGGCTGCAGCCTGCCTTGCTGAGCTGGCATTCCTGAGCGCCACTCACAAGAGCAGGGCAACGATTCAATCAAGCCTCCTGTGGGACACACTTCTGTGGGCCTCCAAGTGGCGCTTTAAGCAGACTGAGCACAATGAGGCAGTGGGTTGACTGCTCATTCTTCCCCAAATCCAGGGCACTGCCTCCCCGCACTGCAGGGCCAAGTGATACAGCGGGGCCACGAGGAGGGGACAGAACGTCCAGCACTATACAGTGGGAAGCGGCGTGCTCTGCTGGAGGCAGACGGGCTCTGTGATGTCTAAGATCAGAGACCAAGGCAACAGCAGATGCACAAAGAAGCAAAGAATGGGGACGACAACTGGCTGCAGAGCAGGGGTCAGCAACATTTTCTGTAAAGAGCAAAACAGTTAAGTATCTTGGGCACTGCAGGCCATTCAGTTTCCCTCACAGTTACGCAGTTCTGCCACTGTGCTGTGAAAGCAGCCACAGACAATAGTAAATGAATGAGTGTGGCTTTGTTCCAATAAAACTTTATTTACAAAACAAGTGGCTAATTCCTGCTATAGAGAAAAAAAAAAAACTAAAATGGCAGTGTGCAAATATCTTGAAGAGAAAGGGTATCTTCCACCATGATTAGAGATGCAAATTATATACTAAAAAGCATCACCTGTCACCACTACTTCACTACTAAAGTAACCAAGAAACATTTAGCATTAAGTACTCCAGGGCTGATAAAGCTGTATCAGGTATTTTCACTGGTAGCAATTTACAGGTATGGTAAGTTTTGAAAAGCAAAAGCCAAGGACACATGGAGGAAATGACAAGATAAGGAAGCAATAGCTATTTCACCGATTCCTCTACCCTCCAGGCACTGAGTAAGGTACTACACACTCATTATCTGCTTAGATTTCTGTTCCATCCGATAAGCGGTCCAGCTACCCTCAGACGGAGTTTAAATCCAGGGATGTCTGCATCAGAAGCTTCCTCTACTGCAACCCACAGCCGCCTTGAACATGCCTTGAACACGCATGGTGAGCACCATGTGTGTCCTGGAATAGCAGTCAGGCATTAAGCCAGTCCCTAAGGCAAATCCAGCTGCTGCCTGTCTTTCTAAATAAAGTTTTATTGGAACTCATCCACCTCCCTTCATTTACCTATTGCCTGTGGCTGCTTTCCCACTACAACAACAAAGATGAGGCTCTGGAGCAGAGGCCAGATGGCCCACAAAGCAGAAAACAGTTACTATGTAGCCCTTCACACAAACCTTCATCAGGCTTGCCCTAGATCATCAGAACCGGAATTTACCCTTTTCCGCTACAATAGCAGGAAGGTTAAATAACTGCCTTACATCAGTTCGGCAGAATGTTAGGCTACTTTTTATCATCATTGTGAAGAGAAGGAATATGGATAAATACTATACCTTAAGTGGAAACAACCAAGTCAAAGGCAGGCTCATGCAACTGTGTAAAATGCAGACATATACTTTGAACAAAGACAGAAGTAGAATTCCTAAAAATCTAAATATTTAATGTGCTACAAGATGTATTTATAGGCATATTCCAAGTTTTCACAATAGTCTTTAATGTCATTTTGGCTTTTTGATTTTTTTTTTCAAGTTGGGAGAGAAAACAGGCAGATGAGAGAAAAGAAAAATAGAATGGGAGCGGGAACTGTTCCCTCCCCAGAGGCAGGTGCTCTGGGGTGGGTAGAGGAAGCACTACCCCCAGGCCTCTGAGGGCTCCTGAACCAACAGCAAAGTCAGGACAAGGGACAGGGTCCTCACTCCCTGCTGGAAGCTTCCAGCTGCTCCCCCTCCACAGAAACCTGCTCCCTCACAGCTCCTCCGGCCTCAGCAGCCACCAGTTCTCACCTTTCCAGGGAGTCCTCTGCCTCTGTTAGGCCTTGGCTCAGACCATTAGAGGATACGACAAACTCCATGTTGTTGAATCAGTCTGATCACCTGCCACATGCAATTGAAAAGAGACCTGGCTAACATATCTACCATTACTCCAGCAAAACTGTCTCGGCTATGTCCACTCAATCTGATCCAAGACACCAAAGGGAATGTTAGGTGTAAGACAGAAATGAGCCCATGCGTGTAAGAGGCGCCTAAGGAAGACAAAGCACCTGCAGAAAGAAATGTAGCAGCGTCTAGCAGTCTTGGAAATACACCTGGGAAGCAGCCTAGTACTAGACACTCCCAAGTCCTGCCCATACCTCGGTAACTGTATAGGTGGTCCCAGCCTTCCCTGCAAAGGAACGCATCCCTAGGAGAATCCTCTCTGCCCAGCGCCAAGTGGACCACCCAATATGGTAACACTGGTCAATAAGACCTTGGGCGGAATATTACCTATTTCACACCCAGCAAACACCCTGTCCAAGAGAAGAGGGTGAGGGGAAGGAGAAATGGTCAGAAGACCCGGACCCCATTCCCTCAGGTGCCCCAGGCTGCAGACACACTGCACTCTTAGTCCCTTCCCGAGACGCCCACCAGGCCTCTCAAGTGCACAGCTCTCAGCTCCCAGCCCTCCACTGAGACGGCTGCCTGCCCACTCAGGTTTATTCTCTCCGTCGAGCTATGTACCCTCACTTACTATGTAACCTTGCTTACCCCAGCCTGAATGACTGGGCATGCAACCGGGTGTCAACTAACAGAAGCAGACAATTTGCACTCATGAAATGCAAAGCTGGGAAGCTGATGCTTCAGGGCTGGACTGCTGGCTTCCCACTGAACCATGTCCAAAGGCACAGATTGGCTTGTTCCTTACCTCAGGTTCTTTTCCAGAGCCAGAGAACCTGGTCTCACCACCTGTGGACCTCAAGGACCACATGAGGAGACAGAAAAGGATGCATGCCATCTATCTAGTGATAAGCCGTGGCACCTGACACCAGAGACCTGCAGCTCTTTTGTGATTTTGCCACGCCAGCACCTCTTCCTTATAACTCCTTCATAAGCCCACAAACACCCTCATCCCACAGAGCAGCAGTCTGCGATGCTCTCATCTTTCCTTCACCCCAAAACCCTGTCCTCCTTATTTTGATCAACACCAGAGACGGGGACCCAGCTTTTGGTAACTGACACTGATTCTGTATGCAGGGGGTCCCATCCATTCTGACAGATGCCTTGCTCCATTAAACCTTGCTACCTTGCTTCCCACTACTCTGTCTCAGGCCTGAATTTTTTCTTGCAGGAAGACAAGAACCTATATTCCAGTCATCTCCACTAACAGTAATCGCCCCTTGCTGAATGACAGAGGAGACGCCAAAACAGAGTCCAAAAAAGGTTTTCCAAATGATGAACCAGAAATTCTGGCCAGTCCCTGCTGCCTCTGCAGCCCTCATTCTTACTGGCAGCAAAAGAAATCAGTAAAAAATGAGCAGGCATTGTAGCCCAGCAATCGGGCTGTGGTTTGGGATGTGTACATCCATATAAAGAGCCTGGTTTGAGTACCAGCTCCTCCAGGCTTTGGATCCAGCTTCCTGACAAGGCACCTGGGAGGCAATGGATGACTGCCCAAGAACCTGGGTCCTGGCTACCCACAGGGGAGACCCACTGCAGTTCCTGGCTCCAGCCTGGCCAAGCCCTGGCTATTGTGGGCATTTGTGGAATAAATCAGCACATGGAAGTTCTCGATCTTGATTCCTCTCTCTCTCTCTCTCTCTCTCTCTCTCTCTCTCGTTCTCTCTCTGTCTCCTCCCCACATTCCACTTCTGTCACTGATACAAGATAAGGTACCTAGCTGAACTGGAGATCACAAACCACAAACCCTTGGCCCCATGTAATTCTATTCTATTTGTTCATCTGAACTCCCCCTTCCAGGGATGCCCTATTTTCATCAGGACCTGGGAATGTTTCATCATCATGTAAATACGTATATTTACTACATGTGGAATTTTATGGGGGTATCCACAGAACCTCATCAAAGGAGGTGCTGAGAAGTACTCAGAGACGAAGGCTAAAGGAGATACTGAGCTGCCCTCTGCCTCCCTTCCTACACTTGTTTCTCACTGTGGCCCACTCCACTCCTCAGCCACACCCACGCGTGTGCGTGTTTGCTTTCTCACCTTTTAAATAAACTCTCTGTGCACCATGTACATGTCTATGCTTAAATGCTTCTCTAAGCAGAAGGTGCAAGAACCTGGAATAATTAGACCCCACCTCTCCCATTTCAACTCTGCCTTTCAAATAAATCAATAAATCTAGAACTAGAAATAAATAAACCACTACAATCACTTTTGCGGGGGAAGCAATCAGGAATAATTAACACTTTGATGCTAAAGCTACTTTTGGAAAGTCACCCCAAAGACATAAAACTCCCTTGCAAAAAAATATTCACTGTATCATTACTTACAAGGGGAATTCAAAAAAGGAGATGGGGAGAAAGATAAGCTAAGTTGATGCAAATGCAGCCCATAGCTCAAACTGTGCTCCATGCCAAATGACAGAGGTGCAGCCCACAGAAGGCAGCAGCAGGACACCTGCAATGTCATCAGGTGACATTATCATTTAGGATGAAAGCAAAATACACATTTATATGATAATGATAAAGCTACTTTGGTTGGGGCCAGCACTGTGGCGTAGTAGATGGGGCATCCTATGTGGGCACCCATGCAAGTCCCACCTGTTCCATTTCCAATCTAGCTCTCAACTATGGCCTGGGAAGGCAACAGAAGATGCCCCAAGTACTTGGGCTTCTGCATCCTCATGGGAGACCCGGAAGAAGCTGCTGGCTCCTGGCTTTGGATCAGCACAGCTCTGGCTGTTGTGGCCAATTGGGGAGTGAACCAGCGGATGGAAGACCTCTCTCTCCCTCTTTTTCTCTCTCTCTGCCTCTCCTTCTCTCTTTGTGTAACTCTGACCTTCAAATAAATAAATAAATCTTTAAAAAAAATTACTTCAGTCTGTCTCAGTGTTCCTCAATCTTCAGCCATCCCAACCTTGAAGTGCTAGCAGCACAGATGTGACATGCATCTGTTTCTACAGGCCATGCGTCCGTGCTTTATACAGAAAAGGACATTTCTGTCTCCCCGAGAAGCAACTTCCGACCCCTTGGGGAGGTGTCACTGCCACGGAGAACACACAGCCTGTGTCAGGGGAAGGCAGCAGCAGCAGGAAGGTGCTTTATCTGCAGTACGTGCACAGTGGCAGAACTAACAGATGCTCCAAAAATCTTGACTTTCAGTTCCAAATTTTAAGAAGACTGAGAGAGCCATGCAACCAAGAAGCAGGAGCCAACCTCAGCAGGACGGAGCCCCTTGCAACTTGCTCACAGAGGAAGTGGTCACAGGTTTGCTGACGGTGGATTCTTAGTTTAAAATAAAAAATAAAGGATTTATTTATTTATTTATTACTAAGGCAGAGCAACAGAGAGACAGGGAAAGACAGATAGATATCATCCAGTCGCTGCAACAGCGAGGCCGGTGCCAGGAATTCTATCCAGGTCTCCCACATGGGTGGCAGGGACCCAAGGACTTGAGCCCACCCCCCTCACCCCACCCCACCCCACCCCACCCCGCCCGCTGCCTCTCAGGGTGCACATTAACAGGAAGCTGGG